>NC_138371.1:77486504-77546586 GCF_054177405.1 Leptonychotes weddellii | reverse complement strand
TGAATTTTAAGAATGCTTTGTATATTTTGGTAACAGTCCTTTATTAGATGTGTCCTTTGTAAATATTTTCTCTCAGTCTGTGGTTTTTCTTCTCACTCTCTTGACATTGTCTTCCACAGAGCAAAAGTTTTAAATTTTAATGGAGTCCACCTTCCAGTTTATCAATTCTTATCAATTCTTTCTTTCTTTCTCTTTCTTTCTTTCTTTCTTTCTTTCTTTCTTTCTTTCTTTCTTTCTTTCTTTCTTCTTTCTTTCTTTCTTTCTTTCTTTCTTTCTTTCTTTCTTTCTTTCTTTCTTTCTTTCTTTTTCTTGCTTTCTTTCTTTCTCTCTCTTTTCTTTCTTTTGTAATCTCTATACCCAATGTGGAGCTCCAACTCAGGACCCTGAGATCAAGAGTCAGATACTCTATTGACTGAGCTAGTCAGGTGCCCCATCTATTATTTTTTTTTCATAAATTGTGCCTTTGGTGTTATATCTAAAAATTCATCACCATAGTCAAAGTAATTTGGTTTTCTCCCATGTTATTTTCTGGGAGTTTTATAGCTTTGTATTTTATGTTTAGGTGTGTGACTCATTTTGAGTTAATTTTTGTGAAGGAGGTAAACTCTGTGTCTAGGTTCATTTTGCATGTCTATGCTTAATGGTTCCAGCACCATTTGTTGAAAAGACTATCTTTGCTCTATTGCATTACTTTTATTCCTTTGTCAAAGATCAGTTGACTATATTTATGTGGGTCTATTTCTGTCCTCACTATTCTGTTTCATTGATCTATTTATCTATTCTTTCACCAATATCACATTGTCTTGATTACTGTAGCTTTATAATAAGCCCTGAAGTTGGGTAATGTGAGACCTCCAATTTTGTTCTTCAATATTGCATTGGCTATTATGGGTCTTTTGCCTTTCCAAATACACTTTAAAATGAATTTATCAGTATTCATTAAAAAATTCACTGAGGGGGCGCCTGGGTGGCTCAGTCGGTTGAGCGACTGCCTTCGGCTCAGGTCATGATCCCGGAGTCCTGGGATCGAGCCCCGCATCGGGCTCCCGGCTCGGCGGGGAGCCTGTTTCTCCCTCTGACCTTCCCCCCTCTCATGCTGTTTCTCTCTCGCTCGCTCTCTAATAAATAAATAAATAAAATCTTTAAAAAAAAATTCACTGAGATTTTGGTTTAGATTGTTTTAAATCTATAGATCAAGTTGGGGAGAACTGAGTTCTTGACAATATCTAATATTTCTATCCACAAATGTGGAGTATTTCTCCAATTTATATAGTTTTTTATTTTGTTCAACAGTTTTGTAGTTTTCCTCATATAGATTTTGTACATATTTTGTTGTATCTAAATATTTCAATTTCTTTTGAGTGCTAATGTAAATGGTACTGTGTTTTAATTTCAAATTTCAGTTATTCATTGCTGATATATAGGAAAGTGATTGATTTTTGCATATTAGCCTTGTATCCTACAACTTTGCTACAATCCTTTAATGGCTCCAGAATTTTTTTTACCTTTTTTTTTATTCTGCATTTTTTACAAGATGAGCACATCATCTGTGAACAAGGGCAGTTTTATGTCTTTCTTCTCAGTCTGAATACCCTTTTATTTCATTTTCTTGTTCTATTACATTAGCTAGAACTTCTAGTACAATGTTGAAAAGAAGCAATGGGAGGAGACATCCTTGCTTTGTGCCTAATCTTAGTGGAGAATCTTGAAGTTTCTCACCATTAAGTATGATTAAGCTGGCATTAAGATTTTATAGTTTAAAGTATGTTGTGTGGCTATATTATCTTGAAGGTGGCAGAAAAATCCAATTCTACCTTCTGCTGAGAAAGAGCCTGGGAATATTTGGTGAATGGCAAAAATGACTACTATATTTATAAGAAAGCAAAATCATTTTTAATTTTTAAAACAACTATTCAAATGATTTTTCAACTTTAAGAATCTACATATTTAAGTAAAGCATGAAAGACTAAACTTTGTAGTGCAATGATAGCATTGCCTTACTCAGAAAAACTTTGTTTCTATTTCATAGCCTCTTGAATAAAATTCCATCTCCATAGAAACTGGCACCTCCCTGCAGCCTTTGCGTCCCTATCCTCCTACACAAATATTATTGTAAACAACGTTGGATGGAATTTCTTCTGCTGCTTCAGAGTTTTGAATGGGGAGCCAAAGCTGAAAAGAGGAGGCAGCAAGTGGCTCTATATTCCAAAAGAGGGCATGCTCCCTTCCTCATCCAAATGATGTAAGCAGATGAGTAGATATTGGAATGCATTGAGTGAGTGGTAAGCTATAGGCACAGAGGGAGAACATTTTGATTTCTCACCTCCCTCTCCTTCCAAACCTGTTGAGGACTATGAGAAAATTGCTCATAGGCATTGGAGTATCTACCAAAAGAAAGATTGACATCTTCCTCTCCTGATGAAAGCTTGCTGAGTCCTAGAAGTTCATGAGGCCATTGCTGGCACAGACATCAAAGTTCTCCACTCTGATAAAGGTAAAAGTTCTGAAAGGGAGCTTCACATGTGTCTAGAGGAGTTTGCTTGAAGTTATGCAAACAGAGAATTCAGAGACAGAAATAGTTAGAGCATCTGTAACACAGAGGAAGAAGAGACAGAAGCATGAGGGAAGCCTGTACCATCAGGGTTTTGTATGACAAGAGTGTGTGAGTATCCCATGACCCTCCTGTGTCATGGGAACCGCACCCGTAAGAAACTGCTGGGCAGACAGCCAGGAGCAGGAGATGAGAGCGAACAGAAGTCAGCCGTAGAATGCATCATCCATCTTAGGAAACTTCTGGGAGATGGCAGCCCTGAGGAACCCACAACAACTTCAAGGATCAGCATTTGGATAACTGCCCCTCACACTTTCACCTCACATGTATCCCCTTTGACAGCCCAACAATGTTGAGATGCAAGAGAAATCAGAAATAGCAGAAAGGCAAAGAAGCAGTGAAAATCCAAAAAAAAAAAAAAAAGAAGGGGAGTGAAAAAGAAAACTATGCTGTCCTTCATTGTTGCAGAAATCTCATCACAAGCCAAGATTCAGATAGGAGGCAAGAGGTACTTTAACTTGGATATTGAATTAATATTTTGATCTAGATTATATTTTAAATACTGAAAGGAATCAGAAGTCTAGGGGATTTTTCTTCAAAGGACAAAGAAAGAAAGATTACCAAGTGTGGTTAGATGGTGTGATTAACGGAAAAAAATAAAGAATTTTCTCATTGAGACCATTCCTGAATACATTTGTCTATTTCATTTGTCTTTCTTCCACAATATTTGAAGAACAGGGCACTAGGAAGATGGGCTGAAGGACCTGAGCTTGACATGAATGGGGTCTAGGCTGGCCTACAGCCAGAGGAACCCAGACTCAAAGTGATTTGGCAGACCATGTCTATGAGTGGAATTAAAATTTAAAGCCTGATACTCAGTCTAGATGAGGCATCAATACAAAAGGGAGGGAGACAGAGTCCAAGTAGAGGCCAATAAGATGAGAGACGAGAACACCAGATCTTGCATAGGTTTCAAAGAAAGGATGGGAGATGGAACATTGAGATGTTTTGGTTCCTGGAACATTTCTGCAGACACATTTTACACTGAGTCCAACAGCCTTAGCTGTTAAGATCTCTGACCCATCTTAGACACCACCTGGAAAACTTTCTATTTCTGGCATTGAAATTCCTACCCAGTCTTCTGGGATAGTTATAAAGTCACTACCTCTACAAAATATGCTTACCTGCCTCTTCCCATATTCCCTAGCTGGAAATTATCTCTTTTCCCTTGGACTCCAATAACATATTGATATTTACACTTACATATAATTGTGCCCCTATATTTCCCATGTGCCATGTGAAAATCAGGAGGGTTAGCAGTTACTTATACACAGGAAGAATTTAGGAAGTATTTGTTGGGTGAATATTACTGTGAAAATAAATTCACAACTTAGAATAATTTTAAGCCTGATTTTTAAACTGCAAAGGAAGTTGCAGATGAAGTCAACATCAATAAGTGGTATTTATTAAGCAATCGCATTTACATATTGATGTGAGGAACAACATGCCGAATAAGTTAAAGGAATTGTTCTCAATTCTCTGCGAGCAACTTGCAACCTTACGATTTTGTGAGGTCCAGAAACAGATTGACTAGAAATACATGTGGAATGCTGTGAAGTCGAGAAAATAATTTACAAGAAGAGCAGGATGGTTGACAGTGCCCAACAATTAGAGAAAGATCAGATGATAGGCAGTAATACAATTTAGTTGTGGGGTCAAATATAATAAGAAATTCTTTCTTTCTTTTTAGCTACCACAAAACAGGTGGCATTGAACTTGCAGACAGAAGACATACTAATTTTTTTTCATGTTCTAGTTCTTGCTGGTAAATACTGAATATAGGCAAGTCATTTACGTCTGAGTTTCCTTTTTTTTCCCTGAGAGTATAACTGGATGAGTAAACTTTATTTTTTTTTTAGCAGTAAACATTTTTTCCCAAATAAATTATCATTCAGAATTGCAATAGAAAAAAAGAGATAAAACTGGAGCTGCTGTGGTTGAATGGGGCATTGAACCTCAGGGATACTGGGCTGCAATTTCTGCTTCCTTGAAGCACTTGCCACTGACTCTAGACATTTACAGATCCACATAGTACAAGTAGAAGACTTCTGCTATGGACCACCTATTCTATTTGTTTCTGTATTCAGAGCCTATGTTTTACAATGGCCAATTCCTTATTTGCCAAGAGTAAAATGTATTTTTCAATCCATTTTCTCACTTAATATTAAAAAAAAAACAAGAATGAGATTTAGGGAAGTGTAATTCCTGAGCTAAAGATAAAGAACCTGAGGCACAGAAAGGTCAGGGACATAAGCTGGCCCACTCATCATCCTGGATCTGCGAATGTACTTGTACTTAGGGTTTGTTTTGTTTTGTTTTGTTTTTCTTTTGTTTTTGTTTGCCTGCTGGAGCTTTCCGAAAATTTTGTGAACATTTTTTTTTTTTTTAGTTTAGTTATGTATTTATATAATGGTGAAATCTTAGGGACTTTATTAATGTTCTAAAATGGAAATCCCTTATGAGTATATTTGCATACTCAGGGGTTTATATAAGCTATAAGAATAGCCAACACCTGTGGGTAAATCTACACTAGGAGAATATGAGTTCCAGTACCAAATACTCTTTAAATTAAGACAATGAATTTGATAGAGAAATTGAACTGACGTGCTAGCTTACTTGGAAGACCGTTTACACTAGAAGGTAGTAAGATTTATACTACAGGGTCTTCCATGCCCCAAAATGTTTATTCACTGCAACATTTGTCAAGTTATCTAAAAGAAAGGGAAAGAGATATGAGAAGAAGTCTGATTCTAAAAGATTGTCCCATGCCTGCATTTGCTCCGGCTCTCCGCCTGGAGAATTTTAGAGTAGAAGAACGGTCGTAGACATTGATGCGCTTCCGGCAAAACAACATTTGGAAAATCCTTAGTTTTGATCGACTACCACCAAAATCCATGTTCCTTCCTGCACATTCTTTTTGAAATAGGACATACCCCAGCTTTGTGAAACCAAGCACAGAAGAATAATGCTTGTTCTCAAGCCAACTGGAGGAGGGCAGTGTTCAAGTCATCACAAATATTGTTATAAACAGAACAATGACATTGGCAACATCATTTGATCTTTGTGCCAAGGATGAAATTAATGTCATATGCTTACTCCGATGGATGACTGGAAGTTAAGTTTCCACCGAGCACACTTAAAAGCAGTGGTGTCCTCTCTCACTTCCATTTCTCCTTCTGATAAGTCAAGAAACTCTCATAAACAATACTGGCTTCTTGAAGATTTGAAATAGCAAAGGAGGCTCAGAAGTTTAAAAATTAGTTTAATTTAGAGATATTTTTTTCTTCCTTGAAAAACAAAGAGACAAATACACAAACAAAGCCCTCCAAACGTATCAACATTTTCAGCGAACAGAAATTTCTTCCATTCTCTCCCAGTCTCATGCACCTTCCATGATGGAATGAATTCTTGCAGGTGTTAGGGAAATATATTATGACATGGGTCCTTGGAGGTTGGCCAGATCCAACTCTGGCAAATGCCTACCATTCCCAATCGGGGCTACTTCACATTTATGATTTTCTTCATGAAACTTCTCTACTTGCGGCTTGGTGCTTTGTGAAAGAGGTTAGTACTGGATGAATGTGGATTCATTGCCCAAGTTACACATTTTCACTTTTAACTTGTACCTCACCAGGTCACCCCAAGACAAAAAAATGAGATGCAGTGTGCTTTCAGGTTGGGGAGGCAAAGGCACATAGACCGCTGTGCATTGTTTGCACATGCAAGCTTTTGATTTTGTGTTTGCTTCCTGGCCACGCAGAAGGCAGATTTGGGCGAGGAATCCCTCATATCTGTACTTGAAAAGCCTGAGAAAGAGCAGTGCTGTGTTGGTATTTCCATCCTCCTGCCTGGGTGGAGTTTTCAGGCTAGGAACTTTCAAAGGAAGAATATATACCTGGGAATGTGTAAGAACCAAGGCCGATCAACAAGTCAGGTTTGACGGTGATTCCTTGCTGAGTTGGATAGAAATAGTGTTCTCCTGAGAAGCCTTGGATACTTCTTTATTTAAACACCAATTTAGCGGAGTCTGAGAAACCAGTGTCACTTTTAGTTTTAGCTGTCGTGGCTATAGGTCCATAAATAATAACATGGCTGAGGTTGCATTTTGCTTGAAATATGCATGAAAAGAAGATCTTTTCCCCCTTCCTGTGTTGTGGTCGTTCGTTATCTTACTCTGAAGCTGGAACAAAATATGGATGTCATAAATTTTGTCATTTTTAAGGTTTAATTGGTCACATTATTACAAAGGTAGTCTTGGGAAAAAAAGCGCGCCCACTACCTTGGCAGTCAGCTACAGCCGGAACTGATAACCAAACTTCTTTAATATGGCTCTTCACAAACACTGACAGAGATTAGGAAGTTGCTGGAGTTGGAAGGCTATCACTGGAGGCTCTGGGAGTTTCTTCTGAAGTCATTCTGAATTAGCCGCTAATGGGGAGCTTTCTTTGATAGCGTTATTATAATTAAATGCAGCTGGATGAAAATCAACCACAAAGGGAACTCGTTTGTTTATCATTACTTCTGACTATGTTAGCAGATGTTTTCGAAGTACCCTAGTAGCCAGCTTAATTTGTCTCTGTGTAATGCGAAGCAGGTAAACTTTGATTAATAAACCGACAAGTACATTCCTTAATTTCTTTTCTGAAGTTTCCTTCTGTGACTCTCACATGGCACATATGTCAAATCCGGAAAGCACACGGATAAACATTCAATTTCTTTTTATATATGTCAGGCCAGCTGAAATGGAGGTGTCAGTCGGCGGAGAGCTGGCTTGTCAAATGTTCATCTTGCGAGCTGCTGGAGTATTATCGCATGTAAGTAGGCTAGTGAAAAAGATAAACACATATGGCACATACATACCAGGCTAGAGAACGACCGCTCTCTCCGTTGTAATCACTATTGGCTTTCCATACGGGACTCAATAATTTTCAGTAAATTGGATCCTTTATGGGTTTAAACATTAATTCATCTATTTAAAAAGGGTAATTTTGACATATCCTTTGCTTATAATAAATGCCTCCTCCACTTCTTAACAAGCAGGCTTCCTCACCACCCACTTTGTCTGTTCAACGCACAAACTTCAGTGTCTTCATTCAGAACGTACTTTCTACCTGCCTCCCTTTCTGTGCCAGGGTGCAGCTCTCCTCCCATTTAAAGAACCCTTGAATAGTGCACCCCTCTCTCCAAATCTTTCCCACATACCTGGAAAGAATGTGATTTTTTTTTAATTGCTCCACAAAGTTTAAATATGCAGCATCTGTGATTCACACTGCATCCATTACTAATACAACACAATTCATGTGCCCTGTGAGTTTGTGCTTTCTTTAAGATTAGCATTTGCTCAAGATAAAGTTGCATATGTGGCTGCATGTCCTTTGATTTTTTGTGTGTCCCTGTCAATGTTATCAGTTTCACATTGTGATGTCTACATCTGTTTTTAATTGCCATAATACCTAGCACAGTACTGAGTACTTCATATGTACTTGAAAATCGCTTTTTCTTTAAATGCCCGTGCATAACACATCTATTGACCCAGTTATTTATTACTTCTGAAAATTTACTTCTATGGAGATGTGTGTAAATGTGTATATTTATATGTATGTTTGTGTTGTCACCTGCTTGCTGCAAGAGTTCATTTGGACTTCGCAAAAGGGATGAAAAAACTGGCTAACTCTGAAGTTCTTTGCAGATAAGCATAGGGAAATGTAATCTTTGGCACCATTCTACTTCCCTTTCTTTAAAGGCCTGATTGAGTTAAAAAATGTTCTTCATGTAGGCAGAGTGGAATAGAAGAGTGAGCATGAGTTTTGTGACCAGATGGGACCGAATCCCAACACAGCTCCCTACTAGTTCCCCAAGCCTCAGCTTTGTCCTCTGTAAAATTAAGGACGATAATACTACCTTGTGAGGATTAGAGATAATATATCTAAAGATCTTGGCACATAACTGGCCCTCAGTATATATTAGCCAATGCCATTAGAAATAAGCAATATGCGGGGCGCCTGGGTGGCTCAGTCTGTTAAGCGTCTGCCTTCGGCTCAGGTTGTGACCTCAGGGTCCCGGGATCGAGCCCTGTGTCGGGCTTCCTGTTCAGCAGGAAGTCTGCTTCTCCCTCTCCCTCCTTCTCCTGTCCTCTCTCTCACTCCCTCTCTCAAATAAAATAAATAAAATCTTAAAAAAAATAAGCAATATGCTATTTCCGTAGAAGAGAAAAAAGTTAAAAACAATCACGGTTGCAGGAAACAGTGTGAGTGGCCCTTGGTGCTGGTCTTCATGAAGGATTGTTCACAGCATGTATTAGAACACCAATTTAGATGTTATTTTGTGCAAAAACAAACTTAAAATGTTAAATTACAACTAAAAAGCAATCGAAATTCATTAATACCGAAAGAATATTTCTTGTGAAAAGAGCACACCTATCTGTGACCAGCTGAGTGCTCACTGTACATTCAGCTCCCAACCACCAGTTGTCATTTGATTAAAAATAATCCATCTGGAGCAGGTACCTTTCTAATTGGGAGACGTTTCAAGGAAGCTTCATTAAATGCCCACACTCTACAAAAATTTTTGAAATAATTGTCCATATTAGAAATGTCAGGATAATTAGTTAAATCACAATCTTGGGTTGGTATATAGTGAGAACCAAATGTGAGTTTGTACCTTTATGTCATTTTAGAATCCTTGAGAATTTTGTCTGGATTCTTTTAGCCTTTTAAGCTTCTTCTCTAATGGGAATCTGTCTTTCCTTTCCTTTCTCTGGGGTGAGGAGAGCAGGGCTAGAGTCACAATGTTTTAATAGAACTGCAGATTAGCTAATTTTGAAAAAAAAAAATCCTTGTTAAGATGATTGCCCTTGAGGAAAATCCTTCATGTGTGAGTAACTATCTTTATTATTTCAACTACTTTGCTAGAGAATAGAATTACCTGACAACATTTCGAAGGAGGATCATATGCTAACTGTGAAGTGTGGCTTACAGACAATGTGGCATGTGCTTTCTGGAAAAGTCTGTATGATGGTGAGTCAGAGAATTCAGTAAGAGAGTCATTGCACATGACTCTGATTCTTGGCTCTATATTTTAACTTATTTCTTAAGGTGACCAGATTCATAGGTTAGATAAAAGCAAAGATATCCAGCATCCTTTTTATTTATTTATTTATTTATTTATTTATTTATTTATTTATTTATTAAGGATTTTATTTATTTTTCAACAGAGAGAGAGAGACAGTGAGAGAGGGAACACAAGCAGGGGGAGTGGGAGAGGAAGAAGGAGGCTTGCCGCTGAGCAGGGAGCCCGATGTGGGACTCGATCCCAGGACCCTGGGATCATGACCTGAGCCGAAGGCAGATGCTTATCGACTGAACCACCCAGGCGCCCCTATCCAGCATCCTTTTTAGAGGACAGAGAGTGGGAAGCTCATGGGGGACTGTCTTTCACTTGAAAATACCTGAAACTAAATCACATGACACATGTGATTCTCAAAGCGGGGATCACAGACATCTATTGTGCCAGGATGTGGATTTACTCTGAAATCTAAGGAAATTATGCTACGTCTTGAAAATCATTCTCCATGGTTGCAGCATTCATTAGGCTGGTGTGAGTGACTGTGAGATATTAGGTTGTCAGATAATTTGTGGGTGCAATTGCTTAAATAATGCCAGTTGAGCCGTTAACAATAAAATAGCATTATTTAAGCAGGATGACTGTTTTACGATCACTGGATTGCAACTTGATGCATTGTGAGATTCAGAAT
This sequence comes from Leptonychotes weddellii, assembly GCF_054177405.1. NCBI lineage: Eukaryota > Metazoa > Chordata > Mammalia > Carnivora > Phocidae > Leptonychotes > Leptonychotes weddellii. The sequence continues at coordinate 77,536,222 of NC_138371.1, read as the reverse complement.
AGATAGTGCAATTTTGGAGACGATGCCATTTTTGTGATATTTGTTGAGTCCCTTAGAGTAATGCTACTTAGAATGTTCTCAGGGAGGTCTTTCTAAGTAAAAGAAGAGGGAGATCTAAAACTGTGGGTATAAGGAAAGCTGAGGCCAGAGAGACAGTAGATCTCAAGGACCTTGGGAATGCTCCTTGCAATGAAGCAGAAGGTCTTCCACTGGCTGCTACTGAAATGGATGTCCATGATTTTTATTGTGATGTTGGAATATGAGGGGTTTGTTGGTTGCGATTCAGGGAGAATCAGGGAGAGATGGGTGTCAGAGCTGGAAGCCGGGAATCTGCAAATGTGATAGGGATTCTGTAAAAGCTATTTGTTCAAATCAGGCAAATCTGGCTGCAGGAAGCTGCTGGAATGTGTAGAGCTTGTTCTTTGTGTTGAAGAGAAAAAAAAAAAATGCATCCAAGGGTAAGGAGACCAATTCGAGAACTTGTGTGAGTAATATTAATGGTAATTCTTCTGGTGATATGTGTCTGCTTTTAAATTTCCAGAAGCCCTGACCCTGGCTTCAGTCCTCCCAGCTTATCTCTTAAACTGTTTCTGGGCCTTCATCCATTTGCTCGCAGCCTGCAGCACTCCAGGAAACGGGCGAATGTGGCAATGACCTTGTTGATGCCCTAGAGTCCTATGTCTCTGCCTCGGAATGATCTGTCAAAGGATGGACCCTCCTAAGAACTGCATCCCTTCTTGAAATTAAAGAGAGAAGGGGGACTAATTTGAAGGATTGCTTCGAGACTTTTATCTATTTCTGATTTTTACCCAGCATCTTTTGTGAAAAGTTGCACCACAAAAGTCTGCAAAAGAAAATAGAGCAGATGATGGAAACAGATGACTAAAGTCAGCTGTTCCCTAAAAGCGGCAATAATGTCAGAGTGGTAACTGGATAATCCATTTTGTTTTGGGTTTTGTCTATTTTTCTTGTATCTGAATTGTCACTCGGTTGTCTCTTATTTATACCTCAGCGAATAGTTCACAATGTGTGTGTGTGGAGACATGTGAAAAGTAGCTGTATTGTAATATTTATCATTAAAGAGCTGCCTTTGTTTCATTTTACAAACATCACATTGATGATTTGAATAATAAAGCTGACTGGCTTATTCGCTGAAGGTTGCTTCCATAATGGAGCAAATTTATGTACCGAGGTTCTCGTTTTCTTTATTAGATAATTGGACAAAATGCTGAGAAACTGCTACTAATTGAGCACTCATTCCAGCTTTTGTCTATATTGAGGCTGGACAGGTTTTCTGATGTTTGCAAAAGAATTAAATATCCATGAAGGCTTACAACAGCTTCTCTCATCCCAGTATGTTTTCATTAACTTTAACTGAGTCCCTGGGCTTAAATGTGGTTTATCCCAGAATTTTAACACTCACCTTTTATAAGAATCACATATTGGAGGATGTTTTCATTTTAGGAAAAAAGTGTGATCAAAGACAGGTCATATGTTTCCTTCTTTGAGGCAGCAGGGGCAAATGGGCAAGGTTCAGATCAAATGTTTTTGCTAGCATGACATTCAATAGGTAACACTTGCCCTGAAGCAGGGCATGAAAGAGTTAGGGGAAAGAATAATAGAAACTGAAAAACCTTTGAAAATCCATATAATATTAGGTATTTTGAGAATCAGAAGTCAAAAAAATTTTCTTTATAGGAAATGCACAGTAAAGCATAGCTATGCTATTTCAATAAAGCCCCCCTCTTCCCTCCTCCTGCCCCCGTTCTTTGTCTTTCAGGGGTGCTTCCTTAAAGTCCCCTTTGCCTCCACACCACGTCTTGGACTTCAAGTCTGTCTTTCACATGACGTCCAGACTAATTTTCTGGAGGCTCATCTGATTCTGTTATGGTTACATTGAAAAATAATAAACAGTTTCCCAAATTTAAAATAATAAATGCATCACGTTATTTACCTGGACCTACTTTTCAAAGACTTATGTTCTTTTTTTTTTTTTAAGATTTTATTTATTTATTTGACAGAAAGAGACAAAGCAAGAGCAGGAACACAAGCAGGTGGAGTGGGAGAGGGAGAAGCAGGCTTCCCACCGAGCAGGGAGCCTGATGTGGGACTCGATCCCAGGACCCTGGGATCGTGACCTGAGCTGAATGCAGATGCTTAACGACTGAGCCACCCAGGCACCCCTATATTTTCTAATCATGCATTCAGGTTTGCACCAAACTGGAGGAACTATCTGCTCTTCTGAAGCAGACCCCTGTACGTACACACCTCTGTATTTGTGCTCCTTCTCTTCCTGAAACCTTTACTCTTCAACTCTTTGCATTTCTACCAGTTGAAATTCTATCCATCCTTCAAGGTGTATCCTGGCATGCAGCCTCTGAGAGGCAAGAGTGATCTTGCCTCTCGGTATTCATGACTGTGTAATCCCCTCCCATTGAGTGTGGATTGGACCTAGTGGCTCCTTTCTAAAGAACATAGTAGGGCAAAAAAGATGAGATGTTACTCGTGAGATCAGATTATGCAAAGACTGTGATTTAGATCTTGTCCATTCTTGCTCTTTTGTTCTTTCACTCGGAGAGAAGCCAGCTGCCATCTTGGGTTATGTTCTATGGAGAGGCCCTGATGGCAAGGATCTGAGGAAGGTCGTCAGCCAATGGTCAGTGAGGACCAGAGGTCTCCATCCAGTAGTTTTCGAGGAACTGAATCCTGTCAGCCACCATGAGAGTCAGTTAGAAGCAGACAGTCCCCCAGAAGAGCCTTCAGAAGATCCTGCACCCCAGATGACACTTGGATGGCAACCTTGTGAGAGATCCTAAGGCAGGGGCATCCAGCTAAGTTCCACCAGGATGTGTGACAGAAACTGTTGGGTTGATAATTGTTGCTTAAGCCACGAAATTTGGGGGGTTGTTCTGTAGTAATTGATAACTAGTATAGATTTTGGTACCAGGAGTTGGGTTTAAATCCTTGAAACCTATAATTCCTCTAGTAAGAACTAATATCTCTCTTTTATGTTCCTAGAATGCATTGTAGATACTGGTATTTTGGCCCATTTCAAATTTTGCCTTCTTTTGTTTCCATTTGTACATGGCTTTTTCCCTGTATCGAACTACAGAGTTCCTGGAGGTCAGGGGCTAGACCATATTAGTCTTTGAACTCCTTTCTCCCAGGGTTTTGGCAACAGATTTTATGTAGTAAGTGCTCAATAAATACTTGTTGAATTGAATTCAGTGAATATATTTAGTCATACTTCAGTGAGCCAAAGTTAGTAAATAAGAACAGTTGGCCAGTTTGTGTCTAAAGATTTTACAGCTCTTGGCTTTTGTCAATACTTTGTAGGTATGAAGTCTGGTGGTTTATTCAGGGATATCTTCCCAAAAATTTCATGATACTGAACATTATTTCTTGTTTTAGGGAAGTAAATTACAAGAAAACACAATCTTGATGAACTTTCTACAGATTTGATTAATATTTTCCCAGGTTAAAATATGAAGACTCTTATATTTTGTTATATGACAACATCTACTGAGCTATCAGGATCTTGAAGATGTTTTAGACTTAAAAATGATAGCCACCTGGATAACATCACAGCATCAATTTCTCTTTAGAAGTTCTATTTTCTTTGCTAAATGGTTGAGTGTGGACATTTGTTTGCTACCCTAGGTAGCAGTTGAGGGCTCACAAATTGCTTATGAGTTTTGGTACTGCCATGCAGTAGAATGAATGTTGTTTTTGGAGTGAGACAGTTCTGGCTTGACCTTGGGCAAGTTACTTTGTCTCTCTGAGTGTTCTACATATGTCTGATGTCACATAGACCCCAAGCCATGGGTTTTAAGGAATAAATGAAACCATATTTGCATATATATGTGTATACATGTGAATACATGTATATATAGAATCTATATATTGAAATATTTTATTTTTTGAAATATATATGTATATATAAAATATATGTAATAATTGAGACTATATATAGGGACTATATATATAATCTATATAGAGAGACTATTTCTCTCTGTTCTATCTATCTATCTATCTATCTATCTATCTATCTATTTATCCATCCATCCAAAGAGCTTACTACAGTGTAAGGGAATTAGAAATTATTAAGTAAGTGGTAGCTGAACACCAGCCTATTCTTTCTCTTGCTAGCTGTTTGATCTTAGATGAGTCACTTAATTGGATTAATCATTAGTTTCCTCAATTGTAAAATGGGAGGAATAATGGCACTGCAAAGTGCTGCTGTGTTGATTAAATATGATATTCACTATGACATCCTAGGATTATTGTACAGTATTGAATGCTCAACATAATTTAGCTATCATGTACATATGATGTACGTAAGTCTGGTTTCACCTGTCCCAAATAATGTAAATGTGTACTGTGAACTGCAGACTTCACAAGAGTGGTTGGTCATTTATAATAGTATCTGGGATGAGGACTATTTCTAATATCTCACTGGATTCATGGGTCTAGGAAAAAAGCTGGGTAATCAATAGGTGATCAATAAAGGTTTGCTTTTGCATATGATAGTGTGTAGATAAGCTACCAGGCAGGCTCCTGCTAGGGTTGAACAAGCTGATTCTTTAAGGTATGGGTCAGCCAATGGGCTGCTCAATCACCCTCTCGGCACTAGCATCCCACAGCATTCACTTTCCTTTATTTCTTCCTTCATGGCTCTTATTATGCCAATAATATCCTATTTTGCCACCAAATATCTTTTGATTTCCAGAAAAGAGTTTGATTATTTTTCAAAGGACAAATGCAGGATTCTTCTCATGGTTAAAACACACTCTATATACTATAGCAGGTTGAGTGGTCTAGCCTCAGATAGATAGCAGGGTCATGCTTTAGGCCTACTCACCTCCCATCAAGTATGCTGGGGGACTAAAAACATCGTTCTATAGGCCCTTATTGCCTCCTGATTTTAGATGTTTACCCTGGATATGCACGGCTCAGTTCTCCTTCAAGAGAAGAACCTACTGGGGCGCCTGGGTGGCTCAGTCGTTAAGCGGCTGCCTTCGGCTCAGGTCATGATCCCAGGGTCCTGGGACCGAGCCCCACATTGGGCTCACTGCTCATCGGGGAGTCTGCTTCTCCCTCTCCCACTCCCCCAGCTTGTGTGTTCCCCCTCTCACTGTCTCTCTGTCAAAAAATAAATAAAATCTTAAAAAAAAAAAAAAAAAGAGAAGAGCCTACTGCTTGGAGCAGAGTTGACAGGCTGCCCCAGCTGCTCCCCCTGTGAACTCTGAGACCACGCTTTCCCTGGCTGCTCCACCAGCAGCTGAGTATGGTGAGGGCACTGGTGCAGACCTGATCCCTGAGACTTCTTCCTTTGACCTGGCTGACAATTTCATAGAACTGCCCTGAAGTCTGTGAGGCTTCCTACCCAACTTTCCTTTCCCTTGTCTTTTCACAGGTATGAGACCCGTCATGTGAGCTGAGATCTTGTCCTCCTTAGCCCTGTTCCTTTCTCCTTTACCCAAGAGTAAAGTTGAACCCCCAGAATCTTGCATGTCAAATTCTGCCTTGGCTTCTCGAAAGATCTGCATTGACACAGTTGGTAATATGTTACCATACTGGAAATAGAGCTCCATTCAGTAGGGATGCTGTCCTGGAGCTATTCTGCCACATGATCTCATATCCAGGAATCTGTGCCCTTACAGTGAACAGAATATGCTTGTGGTCTCTGCCATGAAAGAACCTGTACGTTTATACAGGAAGGAAGATAAATGTCTCAAATTCATGACCACAACCATGAACCCCTCAACTCAGTCTTATAATTTGTGTCTTTGTATATGCATATTTATTTAATAAGTCTACATGTTTATATACATTAATTCTCCAATTAGCCTATAATCTCCTTGAAGGCAATAGCTGTATCCAATTTATATCAATTTGTGCTTTCCCTTCTGACATTAAACACTTTTGAAACATGACAAGTAATAAGTACAGAATTAATACTTCCATAATGAGTCCAAGAAGGATCTTTGAACATTCAGATCTAGGTTCAAATCCCAGTTGTGCTGCTTCCTGTCTGTGCAACCTTGGTCATGTTTGCCTCTTTGAGCCTCAGTTTTCTCATCTGTAAAGTGGGTTTTGTGAGGATGAAATGGGAAAGTGTAGTGAACACACAGTCTCTGGTGCAGCTAGCCATCTATGTATGGTATCAAGAGTTAATTTCACAGAAAATGATGTTAACTATTGTACACTGCAAGTTCCCCATAAGCTTATTTCATATCAACATGTACTTTACAAAATACACATAAATTTGCATAACTTTTTTGGATCCCAACTATAAAGAAAATTAATCTTTACACTGGACTCTGTTCTCTAGATACTCAATATTTGTTATACTGCTAAAATAATATATATATAACAAAACATTATTATAACATACCATAATATACCATAATTATATTACAACATAATTGTACTATACTTAAAAATTATATAATTTAATATGATATTATGATTAATGCCATTCATATTGTTATTAATGCTTATTACTAATAATATTATTATTAATGAAAAAGAATTAGAGTAGTCTTGAATTCTTTCAAAATACAAACATATATATAAGAAAGCTGTGTTCTTAGTTGAGTTTCTACTGTACAAACATTCATCTTACATGGGTTTACCTATCTTACGGTCTTTATAAGCTTAGAATATCCTGAGTGAAGAGCTCAGAGTAATTTGCCCAAGGCCTGTTTTGTTGGCTATTGTGATACAGGAGGCAGAGGTTTTCCGTGGCTTACCTATCCCCCATTATCGTATCTTCTCAAGGCTGGGCTCCTATGCCTCCCAAGTTTACCGCTGGCTGATGGGAATGAGGTACCCATGTTGATAAGTTAAGGGATAAGACTAAAGATAGCTCCCAAGGCCTTCCTTCCCTTTTGGGGTAATGTACAGTTTTACAGTGACCTTCAGAAGACGAGAACCTTGTTTTTGTTTTCTAACGAAAATATCCTAGGTGGCGAGAATATGAGACTATGTAAGCACAAACCACTGGGGAAAGGATTTGGGGTGTGTGACTACTTTGGTTAGCCCTGAATCATAGCAGAGGCAGCCACATCTCCTAATCACTTCAGGGTGAGCCTGCAGTTTTCACCCTGATGATATCAGAGCATTTAATATTGCTTGGAAACATACCCTAATTCCTCCAGAAACTGGAGTTCTTGATAACTGGATCAAAAGATGCGTGTGATTTCTGCAAAATATCTAGTCCTCTATTCTGCAATGGTAAAAACATGTTCTTCCTAAGTATCTATAATCTTTTACTTCTTATGGTATATAAGCCTGAATTATCAAAGAATTAATTAAGATGTCCATGAGTGGTAAGCTATGGTAAGGAAGATTCTAATTTAGGGGGTATTAAACCCACCATGTAAACTTTTTGACAGCTGAGAAAAACACTTAACTAAGAGAAGATATTTCAGTGGGTTCTCTGCCCAGATACCGGATGAACCTTTACACCGCAGTGAACAGAAACGATTACCTTCTGTATTAATATATAGTTTTTAACAGTGACTACTCCCAAGGTTCTTTCTGTTAGCTAACCCGAATATTTTATGCTGTAGCTCAAGAACATTTTTCTTGTTTCCATATTTTCAAAGTACTTTTTGATTCATAGCAGAAAGAATTTTCACATAGTATTTCCCCATCTGCTTTTAATTTGCTACTAGAATACCTCTGCCTTCCACTGATACAATTCCTGTTTTACGGAGAGCTGCTTTACTCTGCCTCACCTCGTAACCCTGGAGTCACTTCTAGCCTTGCTTTCTGACTAACATGCAGGAATGTTTATATGCATATACGTGACAACTGTAACCATTACATCCAAACAAGCAGCCAACTCTGATGCCTTTTGCTCTGAAACAGTCCACAATTTTATTTGTATTTCTCCATGATTTCGAACACACTTTTGTCACTCTTATCCAGAACAATGGGGTCTCTGAGCTTTTATTTTTCAGTACCCCCACTGATAAACATTTTTAAGCCTCAGGTTCCAGTTTATATCGCTGATAAATGAACTGTTCTATCAATTGATTATATACGTTATAAAATGTGTAATTTTCTGCTTTGCAAAATGAATGCCAAAAGGTGAGACTTCTTGAAGGATAAGATAAAAATAATTAGAAATAAAGTTTCAATTCCTTTTCTCTCTAAATGAATTGCCCAGTACTCTCCTTGAGAGAAGTATGTCCTATGCGCCCATCTTTGGACACTATTGTCCTGAGATAGGGCAATAGTATTTTAATCCATGTTCTTGCCTTTTAACTTGTTCCCTTAAATTCATCTCTATTTAGCTGCCAAGGTGATCCATATGAAATGTGTCCTTGGCCTTGTCATTCCACTGCATAAAGAGATTCAGGGGTAGCCTCTCCCAGGATGAAGTCCAAGCCCTCTTGTACAAAGCTTTTCACATCCTTCCCCCCAGTGCCTTTACATCTTAATCTCTGTCTTTTGCCACAGACTTCTCATTTTAATAACATGAAAACATTTGTAGTTTGGCTGTGCACATCTTTTATATCACTCAGTGCTTTTGCTCGTTCTGTTCCTTTCACCTGGAATAACACTTCCAATCTTGACTCACCATTCCAAGACTCATTCTTCAGAAGTCATCTCAAGCATCTTGTCTCCTTTTTGAAGAAATCTTTCCCAGGGTGATTTTAACTTCTAGATATTATAGGCATAGGGAAAAGGCCTATGGGGTTAATCAAGACCTATTATAAAACTTAGCAACCAGAAGGAGGGAAAAAAAACTGCAAACTTGAAATGAGTAAGTGTTCAGGTACTTAAGAACATGACATGTCATTATATCAACCAATCACTTGCTATTAAAACTCAACACAAATGTTATATATTTGAGTTATATAAAAATTACATTTATTTGTGACATGTAGCAGCATTTTAATATGTTTGCTATGATATGGACTAGGACCTTAAAAAGTAGTAATGCGTTGAGCCTACTAATATCATAAAATGTCCTTGGCTTTGTGGTGTTACCATATGGTTCTAAGCACTCAGATCATTCAGATTTTGTATTGAAATTGTCTCATATGTCTGTCTCTTTTCACTTTTTCTAGGATATAGCAATCATCAATTTAGAGCAAAAGGCTGTAGACCAGGATTTATTTTGCTCACTGTATTTTGTATAACAAAATGTTCAGCAAGCAAAATTTTAAATAAAAAAAATTAATGAAACTAAATAATATATCTCAAATACAAATGTTCTAAGCATTAAGTAAAATCTAAGTTTATAACACTATGAATGTTATATATATTCCTACTCTAACATAGAAAATTAAAATGATACATAAAATATTATTTAAAAATAAAAAAATATACAAATGAAGACAATTACATAAAATTACCAAAAATATTTGATCTTTGAAAAATAATGATGTGTTTCATTTCTTGAGTTTTAGGTTTTTTTTTTTTTTGAAATTTTCTTTAGTGGCTGAAATAATTATTTTTGAAACTATTCTAGTTGGAGAAATATTAAGAAGATAGGTATAAGCTAAAGCCAAATGTATTACTCTAATTATATTATCATTAAATAAAATCATTTTTTGTTTGATAACTTTAAGAGAGCATTGAAAACTTTCTCTCTGGAATTTCATCCAATCTTTTCATTAAAAACCATATAATTTTGTTTCAAAGAAAGCATTTCTAGTTCATCCTTCATTTTCTTTGTTTTTATTGCATATGGATGGAAAATTCAATGCAGGGTTACTTTATCAATACTAATACTGGTATGTTTGTGTTACATTTGTTCAGAAATTCTCTGTGCAATATCAACTTTACTTTGTTTACTCTCATTTTCTAACTTCTCCAGGGTATTATGAAATTTTAGAAGAATAATTTTAAGTGAAAGTACCTTTATATCATTTGTGATTTTAACACTGTATATAACTCTTTGAGTGGAGATGATGTTCATTTGACAAGTGATTTCACTAAAAAATTGGTAACTTTTCATGAATGTTGATCTCAAGAGGTTTTTATATTTGTCTGTATATTTACCTTTACCAAAGAACTTGATATTTTCATAATGCTTTGGGTTACTGTCTAGCATCCTTTCATTTCAACCTGAAGGATTCTCTTTAGTATTTCTAGTGGCAGGTCTAGTGGTAATGAACTCCCTCAGCTTTTGTTTATCTGGCAATGTCTTATTTTCTCTCTTATTTATTTATTTTTTAAGTAAGCTCCACACCCATTGTGGGACCTAATGCAGGGCTTGAACTCATGACCCTGAGATTAAGACCTGAGCTGAGATCAAGAGTTGGATGCTTATCCGACTGAGCCATCCAGGCACCCCATCTCTCCCTCAGTTTTGAAGGACGGTTTTGGTAGATATAGAATTCTCGGTTGACTTTTTTTTTTTTTTTTTTCAGTCCTTTAAATGTATCATCCCACTGCCTTCTGGTCTGCAACGTTTGTGCTGAGAAATCTGCTGACAATCTTATTAAAGATCGCTTGTATGTGCTGAGTCACTTTCCTCTTGCTAAATTCAAAATTCCTGTTTGTCTTTGTCTTTTAAAAGTTTGATTAAAATGTGTCTTGGTGTTGTTTCTTTAAATGTGTTCTACTCGGAGTTCATTGAGTTTCTTGTATTTGTATATCTATGTCTTTTGTCAACTTTGGGAAGTTTTGAGCAATTATTTCTTTAAATAAGCTCTCTACACCTTTTTCTTTCTCTTCTCCTTATACGACTCCTATAATGTGTGTACTGGTCTATTTGACTCCTATAATGTGTGTACTGGTCTGTTTGATGGTTTCCCATAAGTCCTTAAGAATCTGCTCACTTTTCATAATTTCATTCTTCTCTTCAGATTCAATAATTTCAAATGAGCTGTATTAAGTTCACTGAATCTTTTTTCTGCTTGTTTGAATTACTGTTGAACCCCTCTTGTATCTCTTTCAATTCAGTTATTATATTTTTCAGATCCAAATTTCTGTTTCCTCTACCCTTAATCTCTTGCCCCCGAGGATCTGTGGGTCTGTAGAATCCTTGCAGTTTTCACAAATCATGGCTGTTACTTTTTGCACTTTTCCTAGTCTGAGATCTTAGTCACTTTCGTCCATCTGTGCTTTAAGTTGGGTGACATATAGACCAGTGCCTCAGGCATCTTAGAGTCAGGTTAGAAAGTTACAAATTTGGCCCACACTGTTCTCTCCAGGTCACTGAATGAAACTGGAGTCTGACTGGGCTGCTGCTTCCCCCAAATTGGGGGAGACAAGGGTGAATAAAAACATCCTGAAATTTTTTACTATTCTGTATGTGGTTTTTCTTGGTTGGGTATTTGTTTGGTTTCTGTAGATGTCTGATTGAATTCCAGAGTGTCTGGAAAGTTATTCTTGTCAGTTTCAAAGGTTTTATTTAGTGTTTTCAGAATTTTTAAAGTACCGCAATAAAAATTCATTTGGAATACCCCTGATCTGGTATCTCTGGCCTCTACTTATGTAGTTGCTTCTTTGGGCTTGAGTTTCCTCCTCCATGGCTGACCTTTTTGCTATGGCCTCTGATGTGGCTGGTCTATGGGGTTTCAATATCTCCTGCCATGGTTGACTACTCTAAGAGAAACTTTCAGAACCGCTGACTCTGGCCAGAGGCAGTTTTGAGAAATTTTTATCTTTCTGCGAACTGGAGAATGAAGGACCTGTTTATGCAGAGACACCACCTACTTCAGAGTGTTCTTCCCATATTATATATATGGGAATATATATATATATATATGGAAACAGGGGTGAAGTGGAGTTGGGATGGATTGAGTGGGGAAATTGCAGGAGCAAAAGAGAAAAAGGCCTGAATGGGCTTTAAATAAAGATTTCAGGGATGGGGGTTGGGAAGGACAGGGAAAGGGGAATGGTGAGAAAAATTGTTCACTCATGCCCAAAATAATGTTATTTCCTCTATTCACCCCTTGTATTCTTAATATTATAAAATAACATGATCTACCAAAAATACCGTATGGCAATCTGATCCATCTTTGTAATTCCAGTATCTAACAAGGTATATTAAGCACTTAATTGGTGCTCAATGCATGTTGAACTGAAATGACAATTATCTAGTCTTAAAAGTAGTTCTGAATGCAGACCTTTAATATATACCTTTTCCCACAAGAAAGCTATTTATTCCTAAATAGTGATACATGAGCCTGTCCATAAAGTATATGACAACTACCTAAGGTTGAAATATATATGAAAAATATTTGTAAATGCATGTTACTTTTATCTTAATGAAGTATGAAGGAGATTATGGAGATGATGAATATTATTGTTTTTCTTGACATAAAAGTTTCTAATTCTTCTATTTTCTCTCTTTCTCCTTCTCAATAAGTCAATCCATGGTATGGAGGTTGTGTTTGCTCAGGATTTTGCAAGATGCTATCAGACATATTAAAAATGCCATAGTTATGGTCCTAGGAGAACAATACAGTATACCTGCTCCCATCTCATTTGACAATGAGTTTATTTTTTTCTAAATGGGAATTCTTAAACTTCTGCCCAGTTTTATTTTGGTTTTGGTGAGTGAGATATGGAAGGAAGTAGAAGAATAACCTAATTTAATTTTCTTTTGAGAGACAGTCTTTTGTATAGGAATGAGCCTTGGACTCAGCAGCAGCATATCCAAGTTCTAGCCTTAGCTCTTCCACTCTCCACTGATGTATCATTGTTCAAAGGAATTTAACTCTTCATTTTCTTATGTTATAATAAGTATAACCACAGGTCCCTTACAGGGGAACTCCTCTGTACTCCTAACAGAGTTTTGGGTGGGTCCAAGTGAGAGCATTTGTGAGAGGATGCTATAAAATGGATTATTGTGATGATTTTTCCCTTGAACCCTCTTGTTTGTTCTGTTTTCTCTGTTGAAAGAAACACTCAATAAATCAAAGGGCAGAAATTGGCATCACTGAATGCCCAAGGTAGTAGCCCATGGACAGCATCAGTTGCCAACAAATCTTCATGTATTGGAAACAGGAATGTTTGGAGCACATGTGTGTGTGTATGTGTGTGTGTGTGTGTGTGTTATTAGATCATGTCTCCCCTAAGCCTCACAATTCTCCAGGGGCTTTCCAACCCACTTAGCATAAAATCCAACATCCTTCCTATGGCCTTCAAGACCCTTTCTCTTACCTCAAATTTATTTCCTCCTCATTCCTCGCCACTCCTACATCTTTGCTGTTACACAAACATTCCAAGCCCATTTCCTGCTCAGGGGTTGTGTATTTCCATTCCTCTTTCTCAATCCTGTCATTTGCATGACTCAGATTTTCTCTTTATTCATAGGTTTCAACACAAAGGCCACCTCTTCTAAGAGGCCTTCCCTGATCATCTATCTAAAATAGTATTTCCTGTCTCTCTAGCCCCATGACCCCACTTTATTTTTGTTCTTAGTACTTCATTCTACCTCTCTCTGTTGTATATCTGCACTTTTATTATTTTTGTCCTCCACTAGAATGTAAACTTCAGAAAGGCAGGAGCTTTGTCTGTTATTTTTCCAGATCTGTGTTCAGTGCCTGGTACATTGTAGATGTTCAATAAATAATTGTTGAATGAATAAATGACTGGCTGGATGAATGAACAAACATAAGTGTACATTTCATGAACTCTATGTAAGATTTGTAGCCAAGTCTATATTTTTGGAAGTATTATCTCTTGTTGTAGATTAAACACCTGATCATAGTTAATAGCACTTAGCTTTTCCCACTATTTATAATATCCCACTCTTTTGCTCTTGCCTCAAAATCCTGAATGGATTCTTTTAAGCCATTGCTTTGAAGGCATTTGTATATTTTTCTAAAGATGTTTAATGAGTTGGAAATAACCATGCATGAAGCACTTTTAGTGTAGCCTTTATAAAGTTAGCTTTTGCATTTAGAAGTCTTGTTAGATAACTCACTGGAAAAAAAAAATGTATTCATTTATATCAGATTGTTTCTATCACAGATGATTTTTGAAGCTACTTTTCAAGTAATTTAAAATACGAGGTTATAGCAGAGTGACAAGACACAGATCCCTAAAACACGGAAATTCAAACTGGGCTCAGCCTGAACTCGATGGGCGGTTTTCCTAGTAGCATTACCACATAGGCAGTTAGAGGCAACTCTATGTACGAGGCAGTGGCTTGGCTGCTGGCAGAGCTGCCGAGGTTGAGGGAAGCAAAACTAATCGTAATGAGTGAGATTCCAGATTTTAGGGCCCTAAACACTTATGAGAGTAGCTGCCCTGTAAGCAGAGGAAAAATTAGAGAAAATAGGAAATTATGGAGAACTTAGCACAGTTGCATTCTCTGACTTGGCTACTGCAACATACTGCTGAATTTTGCATGGCGGTAGTAATATTTTTTTAGCTATAAGACATGGCAAAGGGTGCTGAGATACAAGGGTGAGGAGCAAAAGGGAGAAGTCTGTAACTCTCTATTCGGTAGAGACTGAATGTTCATGCAATATGTAGTTAAACAGATGCAACCATGTTTACTCCTTAGTTGAGAGTAAAACTACATAGCACGGACACCTGGAGACTTTACAGAGGGAGGAAGTCACCTTCAAAAGAATTATTAATAAATATGTAGAGTAAACGAAGAGGTATCAGGAAAGTATATTTCTTGGCAGTCTATCTTCTTATAATTGAGGAGAATGGTTTATTCCCAGGTTTGGCCAGGAAAATATTTATCCTAATTTTCTTTGTTTGCTTTCTTTTTTTAAAAAAGACAAACAGGGCGCCTGGGTGGCTCAGTTGGTTAAGCAACTGCCTTCGGCTCAGGTCATGATCCTGGAGTCCCGGGATCCAGTCCCGCATCAGGCTCCCTGCTCAGCAGGGAGTCTGCTTCCCCCTCTGACCCTCCCCCCTCTCATGTGCTCTCTCTCTCTCTCAAATAAATAAATAAAATCTTTAAAAAAAAAAAAAGACAAACAACTTTGAGAGAAATGTTCGTCTGATATGCTAGGAAGTTACTTGCTGAGCTCTGATATGACAACGGACAGCATTGCTGTGAGCCAATCAGGGGCTGCCTGTGCAGATGTTTTTGTTTGCAGCATTTTCACACATACTTATTCAATAAAGCTTTTGTTTTACTGACATTGGAAAACAGTGCACTGCATTATGCTGTGATTTTGAAGTGACAGTGTCAGTGGGACTAGGGTAAAAGATTTGAAGTGAATTGAGGCTGAAAACGAAAGCTTTGTTTTTGCTTAGTTAGGAAGGAAAGTTAAATTTAAGATTTTTTTTTTTTTCCCACTCTTGCTTTCACCACTGGAAAGACAAAAACAACCAAAACAGTAAGAGAACAACAGCAAAACCAAACTTGTGTCTCCTTGCACTATTTTAAGTAAGAGATTATAACTCCAAATACATCTTCATATTTCTTGGAGGAATAGAATTGTCAGAACTGCTCATGTCACAACTTATGACAGGCAAGACATATTTAATAATAAGTAATATAGCTCAATTGGGTTAAAACTCGACATTCTGAAAAGTGTCTCTTCAAATGAGATAAAGTGAAACTTAACCAGCAAAGAACCAGTCTGTTATCAGGGTTCCTGTGATAAATCCAGATCATAATGAATTTCTTCTTTATATCTGATTTGTATACTTAAAACTTAGACTTTGAAAAGGCAAGGCAATAGGTCATGATGATAAACCTGCTATGGTACAAATCGCAGTGTTCAAAGACAACTCTGCCCCTGGTGTTCTGATTGACTTTGGTGGGCCGTGGAACCTCTGCAGGCCTTCCTCTTCTTCATCTGATTGAATGAGAGAACGTAACTGCACTATGTCTAATACGTCTTTCTGTTCAAACATTCTATGAATGACCTTGTTTCAGAAAATAAGTCATTCAAATGTATTCGGTAAATTCAGTGTTAAAATATTCCTGACTTTCACATTCACGGAAGAAGGGGAGGTGATTGTGGTTCTCCTAACAATGCTCCCACAGTTCTATTTTTCTATCATAGCACTCATGTTAATTGGCAATTGTTTCATATGTCCTTGTCCTCCATTAAATTCTGATACCTTCCATTCCTGATGTGACAGTTTCTCCCATCTTACAAAATAATTGACCCGTGATAATGATCATCTTTTATCATCTTTTTTCCCTTCAAGTTCAAGAGTAATATATCATACTGTTTCATTACTTACCGTCTTTATTTTTCTAATTCCCAATCAACAATCACTAGTCATTTTTTCAAAATACTTCTCAGTGGCACCTGACCTTGTCAATTGCATCCCGCCTTGTAGGAATTAGTTCTCAGTCATTTCTAATATTCACTGCAGGCTCCCCAGCTTGCAGTGAACATTAAGTCTTTAGTGTTTTCTGGGAACTGAGGCTTGGCCTCTTCTCCTCTTTACACTTTTTCCCAGGCTCCTAAATGATACATTTGAGTTCTATAACCATCAGATAACTTATATTTCCCCAATTATTGCCTGTAGTCAAGTTTGCTCCTAAACTGTACCTGCCTTCTGGTCAAATTTACTCAGACACTTACTGGCACATCAGGTTCAATGTGTTCAAACTGGAACCAATGGCTTTTCTTCCCCTACTTCCCAAATCAGGGATTTGGAAGCTTTCCAGATTCTTTTTCCTGTGTTATCCTCCTAACATGGCCCTAGGCTCTAATGTATCCTAGATCTTAGACTGTACCTTCTCTCCTCTCGCATAATCCATCAATATTACTTTAGTTTAGACTTTCAGCACTTCACACTGGAGCTATTATATTGGTGTTTTATCAGCTTTCTCTGTCCACTTTTTTTCTCTTCCATTCATTCACCACACTGCAGTCATAGGAATTATTTAAAACTGCAGATATTATGATGTATTTTATATATTTAAAAAACTTTTAATGTTTGCTGTTGCCTTCCAGACAAGTTAGAATATCAGGGCATGAAAGGCCCTTTTTTAGGGTATCTATTTCTCAAAATTTATCTATTGGATTTTCACCACCTGCTTTTAGAAGCTTCACTATAGTCATACACACTACTCATAATTCTCTGAACTTGGCATACTGCTTTAAATCTGTATCTCCACACTGTTTCCTTACCTGCAGTAGCCTTTCCCCATGATCAGCCTGGTGGACTCCTAATCATCCTAGAAGACCCAACTACATGAACTTTTCTATGATACTATGCATAATTGGTTGTTCTCCCTTTGAGTTTTTAGTACCCATCCCCCATACTTTGCCCAGACCTCATTTATCTTCTCTCATTAACCGTGTTTTATTTATATCTGAATCCCCAGTACCCAACACTGTTCCTGATAAATAATAGTTACTTGATACGAACAAGGTATCAAATGTCTCAGAAAATAGTTGAGAAGTAATACTAATAATGCACCAATTCTGCTAAGGATTTTGTGATCTTTTCTTGCGGCCCTTTTCTCCCCATAAAAATAATCTGTGAATAGAATAATTAAAGCAGGGGATAAGTTGGTATTAAAATCCTGATGGATAACATGGCTGTCGGTGCGGAAGATCAAGAGGAGGAAGCTGGAGTATTTTGGGCGCTTCTGAAGGGGAGATGGAGACCATCTGGAGAGGAGGATGCTGCAGGAATGAGAGCCAGGACAGAGATAAAAGTGAAGGGAAAGGAAATGGTGGCTGAGCAACATCAAAGAGGCAACCCTATTGCAGCACTGAACGAGTCACTGTGCGCTCGCCCTGGCAGAGATACAAGTGGGTGGCATTGGATGATGTAGCCCAATGGTCAGGACAAGAACTAAGAAATAGGGACATAATTTGGTTTAAGGCCACTTCCTCCAGTGTAGCTGGGCTTATGTGCTCAGGACAAAGTAACAGGAAACAACCGGGTACATTCTGATGTTTTCAATTTCTTTTTATGTGCAAATGTATCTAAGTGTGTGTTTTCTACTCTAAATAGCACTAACTTAAACTATTAATTTAAAGAAGTCCTTATTAACATGTTTAGGTCTTTTTCCTTTTAAAAAGAAATCCATCCAACTATCATGAGCACACCAAGAATATGATTTTAGGTAATGTCGCTCCTCTCTGAAAGGAATCATTTCTGTGTTTGGCCATGGATTTTTCTTAGCTGAGCTCAGGTAGACCTGTCTATAGATAGGAAATTTATGTGACTGAAACAGGATACTGTATTTCTTTGACTTAGGAAAAAAATTGTAAACATAAACATCCTTTTCAACCATTTGTTTACAATTAATTCCTAATGATAGATAGAAAGCTTTGAGAGCAACAGGAAGTATAAATAATATAGGAAGAAAAAAGAGAAAAGAATAGTGTTAACAATAACAGTTGCAGATGGTTAGCGTTTTCCCTGGAAAGTATTGTTTTAAATTTCTGTTAAATCTTGCCAGATTTCGGGAGATTGTTTGATCTTAAGTAGAACATGTTGCCACTACTTCAGTGATAGTAAATGCTGCTGAAACATTTGCAAAATAAAGATCAATACACTGGAAATGCATGAACTTATATGTTTAGGTGATAAATCCATAAGCGCCATAAAGAAATTACTTTTTGTGTGGTTACATTTCCAGAAAATCAAGTTGGATCCTTCAAAGTATTCATACAACATCCATGATCTGAACTGTGTGATTTTACTTGGATGGAATTAGAATTAAAAAAAAACAAACAAAAAAACCTTTCAAAATGCACATATGCATGTATGTTTTTTTCACATGCCTACAATTAATTCCTTCCTTGTTCTGTAAACAATGAAAACAAAACCAAATAATATTCAGTAATTATATTGGTAGTAATTCTAGATACTGAGAGACTTTAATAGTGTGGTTGAAAGGAAATACTTGAGTATGTTCTGTGGATGCTCGGCTGACTCACAGCTCAGTGTTTCACACAACAGTGAAATGATGAGACATTTACTATTGTGTTACAGTCAGACTTATTTGGCTGTTTATCTTAGGAATTGTAGAAAAAGATGTGATAGCTGTGGCATCTCCAACTTGAGGAGTCATTAATCAATGAGAATATGGAACCAAAAGCCAATTAGTGTTAATGTGTGAGTAGTACAAAATAACAAACATGGAAAAATAAAAACACACGATAAAGAACAACAAAACACTCCCCAGTAATGGTATGGCTACTAATATACTAATCTCCTATTGATGCCAGGAGAGGGTTGGTGTTTTAAGACACTTTCACATTAAGAGCAATTCTACTTTGGTCTATTTGCAAATCCAAATAAAAATAGGTTAGTACCAGGTGTAGCTGCAGACACTGATTTATTAAAGAATCTGAGGAAGAATCTAAAACAACTTCAAAAGCTGTTTTAGGGTAAGATGGGTTATTCTAAAGAAATTCTTTGGAAGTTGTCCCTCTTGAATTTACAGCCACAAATTTATATTCCCTTTGTGATATATGTGGAAATGATCCGTCTTCTGTTCAAATTGCTGGTCAATATGTCAGATCAAATGCCGCTAATAAGATGCTAAAAAGTGCTTCAGAGGAACGGGGGATTTCTTTAACAAGACATAAAGTGCTTTTTAATCCATTTCTTACTTGTTAAAAGCATTATGACTCTTACAGATTGTTCTATCATGATGTGGTTTTAATCCTTTATGAGAAGTGAAAATGCATTGTAGAATTCTGAAATATAAGTTAAGAATTGAGTCTGGGTAGCCTCCTCAATAGTAGCCCTACCCTAAGTCTGAGGTAGTAACATAGTTCTGGAAATACCGTACCCAATGAAATGTGGAAGATTTTTAAGGAAGGCTATAAAATATTTGGGAATTTTTTCATGAATTAAGTTTTTAAAACTTACTTTTGACTTCTGAAGAATTTGGTTTCTCATCCTCTGAATCAAGCCCCCTCCAGAATACCAAACCGATGAGTAATCATGGGAACCCTATGAAGAAACAAAGATTGTGTTGCCTTGTGGAAGAAAGAGAATGCTTCATTTTTCATGTGAAATTTAGTTACCTCTGGGAGTAAGAGCAAAATTACCAACCTTTCCTCATTTCTAATTACCTCCTTTATTGTGACCACCTCTTTGATTAAATTAAATTAGATTTTACTGATAGCTAAACGTTAGAGGTACAACAGTGAGTAAAATCCTAAAATCAAGGGGGAAGGATAGAGACCAGGGTAGAAGGTGGTGACAAGTTCATATCAATCTGCCTGCTGCATGGAGAATGAATTGAAGAAGGGCAAGGATATGAGATGGTATACTACTGGAATTGTCTACATATGGTGTTATGGTGGTTTGGAGTGGGACGGTAGAATCAGTGATAGGACCGGGATTGAAAAATACCTCATGAGTAAAGTTGTAAGACATGATGATGAGGTGGGTATGAGGGAGGAAGAGAGAGTGGGATTATGAGTGCTGCTTGTATTATTCAGTAGATGGGATAAAACATTGGAAGTGGGCCAGGATGGGCATGGAGAAAATGGGAATAAGAATAGTAATTTGTCTTGAGACAGTTGAGACATATTAAATCTTTTTCACCTTTATATTCGAGACTCAATTGACATAGTTATATCTCAGTAAAAGGTAAATCAATTAATTAGTGAGGGTATGATCTACATCCTTTATACAAATATATAAAATCACACACACACACACATATATAGCATCATGATACAAAAAGCAAAATTTTATATTTCTTAACATGCCATCACTCCTATTTTTTATATTGTGAAGCTTTTCTCAATTAAGATTTATATAGTTGCTTTTATGACTCTTAACAAAGTGAAAAGAATTTGAATTCTCTTTGTTTCTTGTCTTTTTAAGAATATTGTGTTTACTGTCTTTTGACTAATGATTTATATATGGAGCTTCTTACAGTTGCCAATAATCTAATAGATCATGACAGGCATTTAATTTTGAGTGTTTAGGAGCAAGAAGTTCCAAGCATGGTTTTTCTACGCATATATTTTTAGGATTTCCTTCTCTCTGTCAGGGAATGTGTGTTTTTGCTTCAGAAACTTTAAAAGAGCTTTCTCTGCTTTATCTCCAAGCCCAGTAACTAATCTAAGGATCAGGAAATAGGACTGACACCCCCCCCCCATACACACACACACACACACACACACTCATGAATTCTCTTTTAAACAAAAAATGAATTTGAAGAACTATACCAAATATATATGACCAAGTTTGGAAAAGAATGTTAATTCTTTGGTTGTGTCTATGCTGGCAAAATGATTAAAGTTTTGTGGTAATTATTTGAATATAACCTTAAGAAAACCTAATTTGAAGATCTGGGTTCTCATTTCCTACTGAATTATGTACAAGTTATTTGGCATAGTGTTTAAAGCGTTCCACAGCATGCCACTGAGCCACTTTTCTATCTTTATCCTCCTCTAATCCTCTCTCTCTAAGCCTGTGCTCCAGACAAACTAGATTGCTGTCATTCCCTACTTTTCCTAATATTGTTCTCTAGACCTGAAATCTTTTGCTTTCTTACCAGATCACTTCCCTTCTTGCTTTTCATTTCCTGCCCATGCCCTATTTAAAACTCTCAAAATTTTGATTACTTTTCTCTCAAGGCCTGCCTCAAATGTTAGCTGTACCATAGGAGTGCTTGGTTATTTTCCTTGAAGCATTTTTAATAATTTGCATCCTTCTCTTATGCTTTAACCTTGTAAAACTCCTACTCATCCTTGTTTTTCTTATTGTGACTATCATAGTGACTTGCACATATCATACAACCAATAAATATTTTTTTGAATTAAGTTGAATCATCCCCACTGACAGCCACTATTTACGTTAGACATTGGAAAATTATTCAAATCACAAAATCATCTTGTTTGCATAGACAAAGGTACTGTACCAGGCTCTCCCCATTATATTGCCTCATTAGGCCTCATTCACCAAACATGGGTTGAACACCTACTAATTGCAGTGTGCTGTGTTACTCTGTCCTGGAAACAGGACCAAATATAATTACATAATCATGTGTCAGGAAAAATATGTAATTATGTGCATCTCACATAGTCAAAATAAATTTCTAAAATAAAATAATTAGACTAACATGATATCAATTCAATCTTGTCCAAATAAAGACAGAACGTTCAGCTTTGTTCAATCTCATGTAAATGCTGATAAAGAGAGTTAATCCTTCCACTTGAGAAAAACAATTAACACATATCTAACCCAGGCACTCATTTATTCAAGAACTTTCTCAACCAAATTCATAAGTGAAGAAAAATTTTTCTTCTCAGTGCCTTGGTTGTTTTTCAAAGGTGCTTCCAAGGATTTTGTTTCAGAGTCGGATTTTAGGTATGTGTCTCAGGGTTGGTTATAAAAAGGACAGAAGAAGAATTGGAAGTTCAGAAAGAGCAAACAATTGTGGAAAATCTGTGAAGTAATGTTGTCCTTGCAACATTTTCCGGCCTACTTTTCAGGACCCATGGGCTTTAGATAAGCATTAGGTATGTGTCCAAAATAAACCACTGGGGTTTTTAAGCCACTCTCCATCCTTGGTGTAACTTTCTCACAAATCATCAACTTCATAAGATACACTCTTTTTCCATGATTAAAAAAGTTGGGGGATGGGGAACTACCTGGGTATGTGTGATCAGACAATTCACTGTTTTAATTTAAAATTTCTGCCCAACATTGTATTCATAAAATGACCACACAGTGGGGCGCCTGGGTGGCTCAGTCGTTAAGCGTCTGCCTTCAGCTCAGGTCATGTTCCCAGGGTCCTGGGATCGAGCCCTGCATCGGGCTCCTTGCTCAGCGGGAGGCCTGCTTCTCCCTCTCCCCCTCCCCCTGCTTGTGTTCCCTTTCTCACTGTGTCTCTCTCTGTCAAATAAATAAAAAAATCTTAAAAAAAAAAATGACCACACAATGATTTGTAAGCCAAAAAGCATAAGAAGTGCATTATGGGTAAGCAGTTTATTTTTGTTATTCTTTTGAAATATTCAGCTGGTGTTAAAAACAGATCTTTTGAGCTGGAACAACAGTGGTACAGGTAGACTTCCTACTTTTGGAAAAGATCTGGTCTTTAGCTTATGGGAACCAAGCCGAAGCAGATGTGAAAAGTTCAACTCAAGGAAGAACAGATTAAACGCACTTTTGTGGTTGAAAAACCAAAACAGATGTTGTTATTAAACCACAAAAACCTGGGTACATTTAAGTAACATTAGGTGTCTGAATTTTAGATTCGGATTTGAAATAATGAAGGCATTTCAAGTTATACAGGCTGTTGTGTGCCGCTCAACTATTAATCTCAAATCAAGCTGTTTGCATATTAAAAAAAACTTTCAGGAACATTGAGTCTCTGTCATTGTGCTTATCATCTGAAAATGAGAAAGCATCTGATGATAAAAGAACAAATCCTTTTGGTGATTTTTAAATTATTTTTCCAAAGCATTTTGAAAATGTTTGTTTACATATATATATATATATATATTATGTCTTTATGGAACAGCTAGGTAAGTTCTAGACTATTGTTGTTACAATGTAAATCTTAGAGGGAGGGATCAAGTGACAGGGGAGAATTAAGGTGATGCCAACATGTGAATGCACAGATCATTGGCCAACTTCCTGGAATACTTCCCCATACATGGCAACTCTACCATGGGATATAAAATGGTGTGGGAAAGCAAATAAAAGAATTGTCCTGCAATGGCATGACTACTTTTTGATATTTCATTTTGGCTTTCTCAATAACTTTTTATTCTAATATGCCACCCCTTCTACTTCAACACAAAGAGGTTAAAAGCCCCAGTTAAAAGGATAGAGACCAGGTGTTATCCAGTGAAAAATCCTGTGCTAGAGAAAAGCCAGCAGAGAGAGAGAGAGGGGTAAAGGGAAGGTAGCAGTGATTTGCTTCATAGCCTTTGATCATCAATCTAGATATGTTTTACACATTAGGCCAAAAGGGATATAGTTAGCTAAAATGGACATTAAGGATGTAGTCTTTCACTTCTATTTAGAAAAATGAGTGTTGTGTGATATGCAATGATTTAGGAGAGGGCTGGGAGGATGCCAAGTTTTCACATCATATGATCTTCCAACATTGGAAGTGAAAGAGTCTCTATTAATCACCTATTCCCACTGAAAGAATTCTGTTTTTCACCCTAGTTCTCAAATTGAGAGAAGAAATGGGGTAACTCCTAAACTGTTTGGGGCATTTTTTCAAATCACGTATGCTTTTTCTCTCCGAATGAACATTTCTAAAGATCTTTAAGATGATTCCAACTCACACCCTTCATTCCCTCACTCTGCCCTCGCTACCTTGAGAATCAGTTTTGAACATTCTGTGTGGGAATGACCCATGCTTTAGCTTAACGCCTTAAAAGATTCATGATGTAGCCAGACTGTTACAACCCCTGCATATCTCATAAAAACGTATATCATCATATTGATTACATGTTGGACTCATAATGCTCAGATATATATTTTATTAAATAAAATATATTATCCCAATTTCCCTTTTTCTTTTGCTTTTTAATTTTAATTTAATTTTATTATGTTATGTTAATCACCATACATTACATCATTAGTTTTTGATGTCGTGTTCCATGATTCACTATATGGTTACTAGAAAATTTAAAATAAGTGACTTGCATCTGTGGCTTGCATTTTATTCCCATTGGACAGCTCTGTTCTGTCTGGTAAAGAAAAAAGAGAGAGAGAGCAAAAGAGAGAGAAGGGAAGAGAGAGAGAGAGAGAGAGAGAGAAACATGTGACTACTTTGAGAAAATAATATATTACATCTCTTAATTTCAGCGGTACTCCACCCTTAGCAGCACAGTTTTGACTGTGTGTGAATTTCATTTAAAAACAGGGTAGGCAGGTAGCAATTCTGAGATGGTAAGTAATAAAGCAAGATCCCCGAGCAAGCATCTCTTGGGTGGCTAGACCAATAATGACAAGAGGAGAGATGGCATTTCAGCTGGGATGCATGCGAGAAGATATCCTTGCCTGGCCTGAGGACTGTGCATAAGGGGTAGTCAGCCCTGGATGGTGTAGACCACATTCTCCAGGAATGTACATTCTGGGGAAGACCTAGATTTGGATAATTCAGTGTGTGGAGTTCTTTGGAAAAACTGTGAAAAAGAGAACATGAATGGAGAAATGAGAATACATGGGAGAGATGTAACTCTCTAACAATTGGAAATCATTTATTAAATCATTAATTCTATAAATATCCATTGAGCTTCCATTGACATCCATTCAACATGCCTTTTTCTAGACAGTAAAAAGGGAACCAAAGAAACAAAATCTATGTCTCTCTGACATTTGCATAGGAAGGGGAATACAAAGATGACAAACATGTAGACAAACGGTTAGTGCATCAGGTTTTTCTATGAAGAAAGATAAAGTAGAGCAAGGGGATAAGGAGGGAGGGAGTGTTAATTTAGAAAATGTGTTTAAGGAATCCCCTTTGGAGGAGGTGACAATTGAACAGAGACATGGCTGAAGGTGAGAGAGCAAATCAAATGGTAACTGTGGGAAGACTGTACCAGACCATGGTGGTAGATGTTCGCTTGTCTGAGGCACGGGCTGTGTGGTATGTATCTGAGGAAACACATGGGACCAGTGAAACTAGAGAGGAGTGAGGAACAGGAGAGTGCTGTAGGAGGTGAGGTTACAGAGGGGATTGGGGTCAGGTTATGCTAGATCTTGGAGGGTAAGACAAGGATTCAGGAGTTTAAGTGAGATGGCTAGTCTTTGTAGAGTTTTGAGTATAGTACTGAGGCCATCTGGTTTTATATTTTAAAGGATCCCTCTGATAGTAAGTAGAACAGATTCTAGTAGGCGACAAGGGAGAAAGACTGGTGAGGAAGCAGCTCAAATAGGCTAAGTTAAAGCTGGTAATAGTTTATACTAGAGGACTAAAGTGGAGGTGGTTAGAAATGGTTGAATTTTGAATGTACTTTGAAGCTGAACCAAAGGGTTTTCCTGATTGGTTGTATTTGTGGGAGAAAGAAAGAAAAGAGTCAAGGATGACTCCAAAGGTTGGGCTTGTGTAGCTATAAAAATAGAATCACCATTTATGAAGACAAGGAAATCTGTAATAGACAGTAATAAGCCAAAGATGTAATCTACATGGAATCCACTAAAGGGAAAGCTAGAAAATGTATAGCTAACAAGTTAGTAGAAGCTAAAAGAAAATGATGAAAAATTTTGATTAATTAAAAAGAAAAATCAAGAAAAAAGTATAAAACCAGTGATTAAAATAGAAAACAAATAAGATGATGGCAGACATAAACCCAAATATTAGTAATTACTTTATTTTAAAAAAATATTTATTTATTTTAAAGAGAGAGAGAGAGCATGAGTGGGAGGGGCAGAAGGAGAGAGAGAGAGAAACCAAGCAGACTCCACACTGAGGGTGGAGACTTTGTGGGCTCAATCTCAGGACCCCAAGGTCACGAGTTGAGCAGAAACAAAGAGTTGGACACTTGACCGCCTGGGCCACCCAGGCACCCCCAGTAATTACTTTATATGGACTAAGTAGTCCATTTAAAATTCAGATGAAAGAATGGTTAACAATATAAATTGAAAAGAAAATCCTGCAATAGGAACAGATAAGAAAGAGTGAAAATTGGAATTCAGTTTTGGATGGTAAGAGGAGATGGTTAGTTGACACTTGACTATTGAAGTCTGGAGTTCAGAAGACAGATTGAGACTGAATATGTCAATTTGAATCACTAGAATTTTCCAAAAGTTAAGAGTCCATCTTTCAAATTCATGGTTAAATAGTGACTTAGCTAATCGGCTATTGAGTACTTAGTGGATATGTTTTAAAGGAGAGTCAAATGCCTTACTGATAATGTATTAATAAACTTGTAAGATTTCTTTCCTTCTGGGATTCCATATACTATCAAAGAAGTATTTCATTGAGAGGGAATTCAGACCAGATGGTTTCTATGGTCCTTTCCAAATCTCAAGTTCTACCATTAGAAGGTGAATCCAGGATCAGTGCAGGTGAATCATTTCATTTCTCCACAGTAAAGTGTTCCTTGTTGTGTTTTATATAAATCATGTGAAACAACTATGAAGGCTACTAGCTCTTAAACTCCTTTCAAGGTGTTCCAAGTCACCCTGCAATGCACTCATTTTCCTTAATAAATGCCATCAGGCAATCACTGGTTCAATTTATTTTGCTAAAATTTTATTTTGTTAAAAATATTTGGAGATTTGGATATATATATACATATATATATAATTTGGATATATATATAAAATTTGGATATATATATATTTTTTATTATACCTTATCACTACTTTTCTAAATGTATAATTAAACATAAAATCTAAAAAAAAAATGCTTTCCTACTGTGTAGTTGCTTTTTATTAGCCTATACATAATTATTATTTTAACAGTTCTTACCACTATAGTTCTTGATTTGGGGCTCATATTCAACAGATGATCTTTTTGATATAAATTTTGGTATTTGTTATACTGAACCTAACCAATATTGGACCTTAAATCCACAGGTTTATAGTTTGCTGTTAAATGTTATATTCCTTGGCAATTCTATATTAGAGAGATCTGTTTGCATGATGACTCTGTATTCCAAAATATTAACTCTCCTCCAAGCTTTATGTTATCATAAAAATGGATAGACTTCCTTCTGTATCTCCTAATCTAAGCCATTCACAAAAACTTTGAGCAGAAGTAAACGAACAGAAGCCCATGTATACCATATCAACTATAGTTCTCCTCAGCTTGATAATTATCAAAAGCTTATATTTACATTTCATCAGAGACAAATCTAACGTAAGTTAATTGCATTATATTTTCTTTTTTTTTAAATTTTATTTTATTATGTTATGTTAGTCACCATACAATACATCATAGTTTATGACGTAGTGATCCATGATTCATTGTTTTCGTATAACACCCAGTGCTCCATGCAGTATGTGCCCTCCTTAATACCCATCACCGGGCTCACCCATCCCCCCACCTGCCTCCCCTCTAAAACCCTGTTTGTTTCTCAGAGTCCATAGTCTCTCATGGTTCATCTCTCCCTCCAATTTCCCCCCCCTTCATTTTTCCTTTCCTTCTCTTAATGTCCTCCATGCTATGCCTTATGTTCCACAAATAAGTGAAACCATACGATAATTGACTTTCTCTGCTTGTCTTATTTCACTTAGCATAATCTCCTCCAGTCCCATCCATGTTGATGTAAAAGTTGGGTATTCATCCTTTCTGATGGCTGAGTAATATTCCATTGTATATATGGGACCACATCTTCTTTTTCCACTCATCTGTTGAAGGGCATCTCGGCTCTTTCCAGTTTGGCTATTGTGGACATTGCTGCTATAAACATTGGGGTGCATATGGTCTTTCTTTTCACTACGTGAATGGGAGAAGATATTTGCAAATGACATTACAGATAAAGGGCTGGTATCCAAGATCTATAAAGAACTTTTCAAACTCAACACCCAAAAAACAAATAATCAAGTCAAAAAATGGGCAGAAGACATGAACAGACACTACTCCAAAGAGGACATACAAATGGCTAACAGACACATGAAAAAATATTCATCATCATTAGCCATCAGGGAAATTCAAATCAAAACCACACCGATACCACGTTACACCAGTTAGAATGGCAAAAATTGACAAGACAAGAAACAACAAATGTTGGAGAGGTTGTGGAGAAAGGGGAACCCTCTTACACTGTTGGTGGGAATGCAAGTTGGTACAGCCACTTTGGAACACAATGTGGAGGTGCTTCAGAAAATTAAAAATGAAGCTACCCTATGACCCAGCAATTGCACTCCTGGGTATTTACCCCAAAGACACAGATGTAGTGCATTATGTTTTCTACATGACACCAATAAGGGCAATTTTAGAGAACTGAGAGAGGTAGAGAGAAAGAGAGAACACTGTACGTAATGGAGTCTCTCCTTCCCTTCATTCTGCTCAAGTGATGTAGGTTTTGTGGTTGTAGTTCTCATGGGATTCCAAGTGTTCATAAACTTCTGTATTTGATCATTTCATCAGGCTGAGTGTGATTCTAGTTTTTAAAGATTTTGGGGGATATACAATATGGTTTGTAAACATGAGCCAACTACTTCATATAATGCTCAATCACAGAAAAAATGATTATTTCCATAGCTGCAGGAAAAACGGACTGTGTTGTTCTTATCGAGACAAACATACTAAAAACAATTTCAAAGACAATTTTGACTGCACGGTATTATTATCCTACAAATAAAATGTGAAACCTTTAACAAGATACAATTCCCCTTAATTGTACCATGATTTAACCCTAATCTCCATTTTATCAATGAAGACATGATGTATAATTTCTGATGGGAATAAAGATAAAGTATTCTTTTGCTTTTCCCTAATCTCCTAAACTAGAAACATTTCTGCAAAATGAAGTTAGGCTATTGAAATGTTACTTATTACTTGTGGCTATTTGCTAACTTCTAGCTGTCCTTTCCTTTTTTTTTTATGTGATCATGAATGATGTTTTCTAACACATTTAGCTTTTGGTATTTTCTAGACTTTAAAAAAAAAATGGATAGATTCATGCATACTCAGATATTCTGGCATGAATGCAGAGGGCAGTACTAGATACTTAGTGGAGATTTAGTTTCCTCATCTGACCAAATGCTTAGCACTGGCTTTTCAATCTCTGCTCAGTTCTTCTTCATATACTATGTTTCATACTGCCTTCAACGCCCAACAAAGATTCCGCATTTTCATAAAGTTTTCTCTGAACATATGTCCTATGCTAAAACTTTCCTCTCCTCATGTATTCAGAACTTCTAAAATAATCATTCACTGTTTACAAATGTTGTCTTGTAATCATTCGTTTATCATTTGTAATGATAGTACATTTAAAGATGTAAAGATAGTACATTTAAAAATGTATCTGCAGTCAAGTCAGGTATGGTTTAAGTTGTAAAGATAGTACATTTAAAAATGTATTCACAGTCAAGTCAGGTATGGTTTAAGAGAGATAAGTCCTAGATGCCATAAGAGCATGTGGATGGCTCCCTTCCCTGGCTGCACATTGGAATCACCCAAGGATTTAAAACAAACAACACCAAAACTCATGCCCGTGATCTGATTTACCTGGTGTAGAATAGACCTGAGGCATTAGTAGTTTTAAAGTTCCCTGGGGTAATTCCATTGTACAGCCAGGGCTGAGAACCATGGGTCCCCCTTTAACTGAATGCCTGCAGGGGATCCTTAGTGTAGAGGTATTGACACCTGTCCCTCTGGCCAACATCAGTACCTCATTGGGTCTTTAACTTTTCACAAAGAATGGTAATAAAGAAGTTTGAAAAAAGACTGGGTTTGCTTTTAACATTCATTTTCATGGTCCCAGCAGTAAATTAGAAGACTGCGGACTCTGTGATGCAGCCGCCAGGAATAGCAACAGCCTCTGGAATTCGTTATCTAGAACTCATGTAATAAATTGAATACCAGGCATCAGTGATCTTCATCCTTGTAGAAGGTGAACAGCATCCATTTTATTTCCTTCACCAGCTCCTTTCCATGTGATGTCTTTACCTTTATGTTTTATCCCTAGCTTTTCTTTAATTTTAAAGATTGTTTTCTGGGCCCAGTCACTTTAATTATTTTTAAGCAAAAATGGACAAATTCCATGTCTACTATGGATAAAAAAGACCCCAATAATCTTCCTAGTTAGCCAAGTCTACCCTTACCAAAGAAGAAAATAGAGACATGCATTCTTTTAAGTCAGGCTAAATATAATATTGTTTACAGTATATAGGTAATTGAAGAAATCAGGTTTTCCCTCCACCCACTATATATCTAGATAATTGCCTCATTCCTTACCCCCCCATCCCTCGTCACCCTGTTCCCTTATTTTACTGCATAAACAACCTGGCTTTCCCTTTTGTGGTATTTGCTTTTTCTTTAACTAGCACCCTTCAAAGGTTAAAAAAAGAGAGAGAGAGGGACTATTCAGTCTGCATCACTACTTAAAACTATTAGAAGACAGCAATTCACTAGTTGGGACAATACAATTCAAAACACCAGAAAGATAACAGGTTTTGAGAAATTGGCATATGTTAGTGATTATACAATCATTCATTTCCCACAGATTTCTTTTTATAGGAAACTTTGGAAAATCCCAAAAGAACTGACCGAGTCATTTAAACCACAACAGGTTTCTTTCAACATCAAAACCATGGGTAGGAGTGGGTGAGGAATCATTTTCTTTTCTTTTTTCTTTTATCCTCTTCTCTTCTCTTTCTCTTCTCTTTTCTTCTCTTCTCTTCTCTTCCCTTTTATCTCCATCCCTTTTCTTCTCTTCTCCTCTCTTTTCTGTTCCTGTCCTTTCCTTTCCTTTCTCTCTTTCTTTTCTAAGCATGGATAGCTTGGTCTGAGTATACAGAGCTGTGGCTTCCCCTCCTGTGGACGCCTTCTGAACAGCAGACCTGACTTCCTCCTCAAACCAAGGCATCCTGAAAACATCCAAGCAGAGGAAGCATTTTTTCAGCATGACATGGGAAAGGGCCACAGAGATCCAAATGGAAACGGACATTTCATGTGAGTGACTATTTCTACCCCAGCTTGGCTTCTTGCCTAATTCAACAGACACTTAGGTGGCTGACGAGGGAAATTTTTGTTAAAGTGGATCCAACACTGAGTTGGACACGAAGCCTTTTGACTGGCGGCCGAGTTCCTTGTGCTAGCTGGCAAAATTCACAAATTTTTCTTTTGGTTGTTGTTGTTGGGTTTTGAAAATACTTCATTTCCTGGCAACAGTTTTCTTTCTTTAGTAGATAAAGGGAAAGATCTTTTCCATCTACACCATATAACACTCCTATCATCTTAGAAACTGTTTTCTCAACCAGGCAGGATCCCCTGAAGACTCACTCTCGCTCTCCATGGCCTCTTGACAGCTGGCTTATAACCAAGTGGTCTCAGAAACGTCCTCCCTTTCCCTGATTGTGTATGTCAGCAGGAGTCTGTTTGCTGTCATCAGAAGGTTCATCTTACATGTATGACCACAGGAGCTGTGTGTGTGTGTGTGTGTGTGTGTGTTTGTGTAAGGGGTGGGCACAGAGCCCAGTTTTAAGCTTTCAGGAATACTCAAAAACTGTGATTGAGAAAATTAGAGATTAAGATGGTACTCCTTCCCCTGTTGCTCCCTAGGAAGCAGTGTAAAATCTCTTGTTATGGGACACCTATCATATTGATGCAATACACACCACTGTGTTAGTCAAAGATAGATAATCTTCTACACTGGTGGCAGAGTGAATCGACACAACCTTTCTGAGTAGCATGGTAACAATACAAGTCAAAGTTTTAAAAATCATCTATCTGTACTTAGGAATTGATCTTAAGGAAGTATTCACAAGTGTACACTAAGATTTATTAGCAAGGATTTTCACTGCAAAATAAAAAGTGAAAACAAATGTCCAACATTTGGGAAATGGTGATGTGTCCATCTAATGGAAGATTCTGTAGTTGTGTTTTAAAAGAATATACAAAGATATGAGGCAAGGTCTTTAACATACTGTAGAGTGAAGGAAAAAGAAGAATAAGAAACTGACACCGTTTAATGACAGCTTTGTATAAATATGTATGCATGACTGCATAAGTAAATGACTAATAGGAAATACACCAAAGTTGTAGCAGTGATTTTTTCTGTAGCTTGCCATTCCAGCTAGGATGGATGGATAGATGGATGGATGGATGGATGGATAGATAATTAGGTAGATACACGTAAAACTGTTTTTGTAAGAAGGAAAATGCACTTTGTTAGATACAAAAAAGGAAATATTTACCTGATCTGTAAATAATTATAAGTTATGAAAATATCCATATCAAAGTAAAAAGAAGCATTTCATAGGCATAACCATCACAGAAATAGAAATAGTTTAAAACAAGTAAGAAATTCTAGGTAGAGCAGACAGCTGAGAGACCACCTAGTTCCTCTTTCTGTTTTCCCAGGGGAGAAACAAGAAGCACAGAGAGGTGGTATTTCTTTTATTGAGGTCATACTAACTTTGTGATCAAACTAGAACAAGTCTTAGCCCTTAGTTCATTCCAGTATGTAAGAGACGGCATTTTATTGTTAATGTTGTTCTTTCTTTGTTTACATGTAGGTCATTGATTTTGATTAAGTTTGGATTATTTGGTTGACATATTTACCTCCCAAACGGTCACCTGTTTCTTCATATTGTGCATGGTTTGACATTCTAGATTGGAAAAGATTGTCACAATATTAATAATAGCCCTACATGTTGTGTAGACAACGTTTGATAAGTGTTGGTATGCAGCAAGAGCTTCTGTCTTTGAATCTGTTGCTATTCATGCATCTGACTTTTAACGTGGATGCCTTTGAATTTGAGATTAATCAAAAATGCAAGGGAAATAAACTAAAAGAAATGATTTCCAATCCAGTAACACAAAGTTCCTTTAGTAAGGTATTTTTTTCTGCATCAAGTACAGAAACTTGTAAGAATTCAATAAATAGTTGGCGACCAAATTAATAAGCACACAAAGTTTTCAGAAACATTTTCCCTATGGCATGGAATTATATGTAGTTAGAATTGGCAATACTGTTTAAATAATTCACATAGGTCTTTCCTTAAATTGTATGATAAAAGAAGACTTCCTGAAGAACAAGAGTGGCTTCATTTTGGTTTAAACCCTTCCCTTTCTCAATGTGTAGATCTTATGTTGCAAATATTAACTGTGAAAGCATCACATACTACCTACCTGGTATTATAACTTTCTTACAATTCAGTCAGTGAGTATTTATAATTTCTAAGTAGGGGTATTTAAGCTAATGAGTTCTGAATAATATTTATGAACTATATTTTAATGACCCATTCTTTTGGGCGCCTGGGTGGCTCAGTTGGTTAAGCGACTGCCTTCGGCTCAGGTCATGATCCTGGAGTCCCGGGATCGAGTCCCGCATCGGGCTCCCTGCTCGGCGGGGAGTCTGCTTCTCCCTCTGACCCTCCTCCCTCTTGTGCTCTCTGTCTCTCATTCTCTCTCTCTCAAATAAATAAATAAAATCTTTAAAAAAAAAGACCCATTCTTTTTATTGAAAACATTAAAACCTTTTAGAAATCACTTTATAAATGCGATTATAATTCTTTTACTGTATTCATAGACCACTGCTTTCTCAGGTAAAGAGGTTACATGATTCAGGTTTAAAGAAACAAATTACCGTGCTAATCTTCAGGTATTTCTCTTCCTGACATGACCACTCCCATCTAATTGTGGCTGCACAGGCTTCATCGTGGTGCTGCTTTCATTGGTGCTCCAGAGTTATTTGTCAGAGACTTGAGATTTGAGGTAAGAAACACTAACCTTCAGCTCTTTCTGAAACAGACTGGCTCCTCTAAAATAATTCATAGAGTTGGCCTCATGAAAAGATAGGTGAGTCTACCAGGTAGAAGGACTTCAAATGTAATACAGGAGCTTTTAGTAGCATTTAGACTGATGTTCAGGATTCTTAGAATTAACTGTGCAGGCATCTCTGAATGTCGTGGACTGTTGAAAAGCCCAGAGCACAATTGCTAGAACTGTCCCACAGTGGTAAGGTGTTCAGTTTGACCATGGAAGTTTTGAACAAATTGGGAAGTATTACTTAAAAGCTTCCTTTGATAAGTTGCAGGGTCTCATAACCCTGGGTTCTCTTCCTCTCGTGGCACTGATTGGTGCATCCTGGGTAGAGGTACCTGCCTGTCGAGATGAGGCAGGTGCCCTTTACCGGCCGTGCTCCAACTCTGACCTAGCCTGCTTTACTCAGACATTAACTCATTTCCAGCTTCATCAATGTGGACATTTGATTTTTTTTGACCGCTGTCAGAGGACTAAAGCATTGTCGGTGCTGCCTTCTGCCCCAGGTATATTTGTAACTTGACTCAACATTTAACCCCATATTGCATTGGAAAGTACGCTGAAATTTCAGTAGGTAATTCCCTTTTATATCCTTTTACGTGTAAATTATAGGCCCTCTTTATTCATTTTACGTCTTCCCTCTATTTTTAAGGAAATAATACAAGGTTTCCTAACCAGCTTTTCTGGGCTACTGCAGACTTTGCTTTTCTCCTCCTTTTCTGAAGTCTCATGGTGTGTTTTATCTCTAAGAATTTAGTTCTTATGATTGGCACTGTAATATTGCTCTGGAATTCAATCCAATTCAAAGTCAGACATTTTTCTCCACAACGGGCAAGGATAATGCCTTTTACCAATATTACATATAATACTAATATTTTTACTCATATTACTACTAATAAACTGGTGTTAATTTACTAAAATTCCTAATATTACCGAACCTAGTTGAGCGCTGCGTGCACAGCAGATCTGCAAGTGTACTCATTGACTGCGTCAGTATTTCCACTTCTTCGCTATTTAACCTAAAACCTTAATTTCTTTCAGTATGAAAATTATTTATTGAACTGTAGCATATCACCCATAATGCATAGTAAGTCAAGTAATATCAATTCCTCCTTCATGTGTTTAGGAAGAAATACTTCTCACAGATGCATAACACAAAAATGTTAGTTCCTGCCCTGAATTTCTATTGCCTTATACATTTCTTCTTACCACTGCTGAGCCAATGTTTTCCTCTTTTAATTTCTCTATTAACTTTAATTAGGCTCATGAGTTTGCCGGCCAGGTGGGTTTTCCCTAAATACTCACAACTCCGTTTTCCAGGCTAACAGCAGAATTAAGTTAAGCTGCAGATTTGTGGCAGAATCTAACATTATAAGCTATGGAAGTTTCCAGTGCCACCACAACTCATTTTATCCACTGAGGATTTCAGCAGGCAGCACTTTTAATAAGCCAGGCTCGACATTTTTCAAGGAATACTTTGGGATCCATTTTTGAAGGCAATATTGGTTATGATTCCACAGCTGGAGGATTTCCGAGGAAATAATGTTTTGTCCTCTTGAAAACATACTTGGTCCACACGGCATACAGAACATAATAACTCTAAGCAACCGGTTCTCAATTTTACTAACACATATCTCTAATATGTAGTTTTCCAATGTCATTATAGTAGGGGCATATGATAAAAGAAGAGTAGGATTAGTTCCAATTCACTCTTATTTTATCTCATTTTATTTTGTCTTTTAGGGAACATAAATCGCCTACATTATTTATGTATTTTAGCGCATTAACATAGATTTCATTTGTAATTTTCTTACTAAAAATCGGGAAAAAATGAACAGAACAGAGCTGAAAATCTTCCTGCGATCATATGGGGCATTAGATCGTCTCAGGTACCGGCTGCTGGTTTAATAAAAGGATAGGATTTCCATTTACTCTGGGCAGGCTTAATGTATTGTTCTCGGAGTGAGACAGTCAGAATGAGTCAGGAGCCAAAGAATACACTTTATAGACACAAATAATCGTAAATTCAGAATGTCACCTTTAGGCAGAGGCATTTTTATTATTGTTAGTGGAGCTGCTGAGTAGGTTTGATGTTTTATTCTCTTGAGGACTCAATGTTCCCGAGTCCTGGAGCCCTGTCTTTATCAGGCTTGCAAGGAGGGAGCCCAGCCAAACTTGCTTCCTATACTTCTCTATGATTGATAGCAGATGGCATGCTTTAAAATAAACCTATCCATTAGCAGTCCTCAGTGTTTTTACTCAAGGCATTTACAACTGTCTCAAGCAGAAAACACATTCACTCCGTGAACTAGTTTCAGTCCACAACAGCTGTACAGGTGCAAATCTCTCATTAACTCTTAAATAGTAGTGAAATAAACAATGGCTTTTTCTCTTACGCTATTTAAGGGAGTATACTTCAAAGCTGCTGTGGAATTACTCTCCTCCGCAGCAGAGCTTCCAAGGATGGGGTTTTATTAAAACTGAGTAATATTATGCCATGATATGCTAGTCCAAAGAAGGTATAAACCATGCGGTAGATGTTATGGTTTTAAAACTCATTTCTAGGCACACGTATTTGGTGGTAAATTACAGTCTCATAGGAGTGCTTGTGATGAGGTAGAAAAGAAGAAACAAAACTCAACAAGAGTCCTTGGCCAGGGACTCAGGCCCCTGATCCCATGCACCTCTACCAGAGACATGTAGTCTCCTCTCCCCTCCCTCTGGTCCCTCCCTGTTTGCAAAGGGAGTGTTCACCTGAGCTTTGGCCATGTGATGAGTTAATGGTTTCTTTTTAGGCAGCCAATCAAATTTCCTTGCATATTGGTGTTTAGAGAAAAGCAGTCATTTTATTTATTTATTTTTAAAGATTTATTTATTTGGGGGAGGGGAAGGGACAGAGGGAGAGAAAATCCTGAAGCAGACTCCCCGCTGAGTGCAGAGCCCTACTTGGGCTGGATCCCAGGACCACGAGATCATGAACTGAGCCGAAATCAAGAGTTGGACGCCTAACTTATTGAGCCACCCAGGCGCCCCAAGCGAAGTCATTTTAAAAGTTAATTTGTTGGGCGCCTGGGTGGCTCAGTTGGTTAAGCGACTGCCTTTGGCTCAGGTCATGATCCCAGAGTCCTGGGATCGAGTCCCGCGTTGGGCTCCCTGCTCAACGGGGAGTCTGCTTCTCCCTCTGACCCTCTCTCCTCTCATGCTCTCTCTCACTCTCTCTTTCTTAAATAAATAAAAATCTTAAAAAAAAAAGTTAATTTGTCACCCATACAGAACACAGGTGAGAAGGTTGACTTGTGTTCAAGGGAAGAAAAAAAAACTCTGTAGTATAAAAGAGTATTATTATTAATATTGGCAAATGCTTAACAGAACTTACCTTGTGCCAAGTATTGCTCTATAATTTTACAAAAAGTAACTTACTAAATCTTATCAACAACTCTTGAGAAACTATTATTAAGATTCCTAATTTTACATATAAGGAAGCCACTATGCTATGTTATGGTTGTTGTAATTAACAATAAGACCCCAGACAGAGTATTTCCTGAAAGGAGGAACTGATAGCATGGATTCCAAGGCCACACGGCCTGGGTTCAGATGCTTGCTTCAGCACTTATTGTCTGTATGACTGTAGGCATCTCCTTTGTTG
The DNA here is from genome assembly GCF_054177405.1 of Leptonychotes weddellii. Lineage (NCBI taxonomy): Eukaryota > Metazoa > Chordata > Mammalia > Carnivora > Phocidae > Leptonychotes > Leptonychotes weddellii. Next base: position 77,498,333 of record NC_138371.1, on the reverse strand, counting down.
GTCCCTGTCTGTTTGCTCACTTCTTACTTTATAGGCCTACTGTGCGCTAATAACTGATATGGTCATTGTGATGACTGAATGAATTAGTGTATGTGTAATGCATAGAAGAGTGCCTGAGACTTAGTAAATGCTGTGAAAGTTTTAGCTATTGCATTGCAATCATCATCATTATGAATCATATTAGACTGATGTTAAGCCTCTAATGTAGTCTTCTCTGATTATCTTCTTTGTCTAAGATTCTGTGTTTTGAAATATTTTAATGTTCAAACAAAACAGTTTATTTGTTTTTATTTCACATTTTATTAATCAAACACATACACAGTTGCCAATCGGAGACTCTGATCAGCATGAGGTAGTAAGAGTTTTCATATGAAATTGATAAGATTTTACCCCAAAGCAAAGTAATTTGACACTCTAGCTTTAGCAGCCTTATTATTGGTGAGTGTGTTATTCCCTTGGGCCTTCTGAAATAATGAAACTGGTTGATGGAGCCCTTCATTACAACCTTCCATGGGTCCCAATGGGCCCATGCTGCCATGATAGGTAAACCTAAGCCAAAATATCTCTTCAATGGGCAGCTGGAGAAGCAAAGCAGTAACAGTCATAAAATATATGCCTATCCTATCCCCAGCTATAGTTTTTAAAGGGGAGCATGGTTTAAAGGATTTTTCAGACTGAGGCCACATACCAGAGACTTGCCTTTAACTGCCTAATGACCACCTAATACAGATATTTTGGAAAAATGCTGAAAAAATCCAAGTGGGCATAAGACACTTCCATTACAAGCCATCTTCATGGATTTTGTGTGTTTTCTCACCAGGAGCCTTTTGTAGAGACATTTGTCTTCTTGTCTTTGAAAGTTGCACTCAAGTAAGTTTTAGAATAAATATACCTATACACAAGGTGAAAAAAACCCCAAAATGATGCAGGGAAATTTAAGTGATGAACAACACCTGTTAGTGCTGGCTTATTTTATGTTGGTATGGATATTTGATATCCAATTATTACCATTATAATAATGATTTGGTTACCCATAAAATTTCACTTGGATTTCTGAAAAGTAATTCCATATTGGGTGTGGTTATAGAAGGTAAACACTGGGCCAATGGATATTCCATACTTCTTGCTGTAAGCTTCAAGGGAATATGGCTAGAAATTTGAGATTACTCAAGGGTACCTTGATGTGCATTTTACAGGAAGTTGGTATTTTAATGGTTCCTCTACACTTCATTACTAGTTTTAGTATCACACTGAATGGGATTAAGTCAGTTAGATTTACAAACTCTTTACACAGAGAGGAAGAAAGAAAAAAAAGAAATAAGGAATGGGGCCTAGGAAAATCGGTATACTTATTGGATTAAATGTCCTAAAGAGAGAAATTAAGTTTTAGTAAGAAGTTATTTTTTCCAGAAAGGTAGATATTAGGAGCTTGAAAAAAATTAAAAATATATTTAAATATTAAGATTTTTATGGTAGAATGAACTAAGACTATATTATTACAGAAGTATAATTATGTATGATTTATATCCTATAGAACTCCAAATAATCAGCATTTGTAATGCAATGGAAGAAAGGAAGTTAGGGAATTTGACATCAGTGTACCTGCATTCAATAAAGAATAACAACCTAATATCTGTCTACCCTTAGGCCAATTACTTCAGCTCTTTGTTCTTAAATGTAAGTTCCCTATGTCTCAGATCCCTCATCTGTAAGTTAAGAAGGTTGGACTAGATCAGAAAACCAAACAAATGGCAGGTGGGTTTGGATTCCCCACTCCCATGGCCATGACAGGCAGCAATAATTGATTACAGACTCTCCCTGCTGAGCCAATATGAGGCCTTTGAATTCTCAATGCAGTGACCTGAGCAGCCTTTCTGTGATCCTCCTTACTCAAAGTGAACTTGAAATGAGGCTCATTTGGTATCTCTGTGAGTCCCTCGATGGTCCCTAAAGTGGATTAATGGTTTTCCACCTTGAGGCACTATCTAAGTTTAAATGGGCAGTTGTGTTAAATGGAGAAATGGATAAAATAATTCATATTTTGGTGAGTATGGTATAAATGCTGGTGTTTTAATATTTCCTTCAATGACTGTATTCCTGTGAGGAATGCTTCCTTTTAGGGAAATCACTTTTTTTAAATTTTAAAACATTTTTAAGATTTTATTTATTAATTTGTCAGAGAGAGAGAGCACAAGCAGGGGGAGCAGCAGGCAGAGGGAGAATCAGGCTCCCCGCTGAGCAAGGAGCCTGATGCGGGGCTCGATCCCAGAACCCTGGGATCACCACCCTAGCCGAAGGCAGACACTTAACCAACTGAGCCACCCAGGTGCCCCTAGGGAAATCTTGATATCCTTTCACACTGGCTCATTTATTTATTGATATGGCTTTAAAACTGCTGAACCTATTGTTTTCTTTTCATTGCTCACTTGGCCTCTTATTTAGTATAACCTTAAAGTACTTTCTGCTAGTTTATACCCTGTCTGCGTTCTTCTAAACTGATCCAAGAATTGTGTTCCCAGTGTTCTCTTTGATAGCTATTTATCCCTTGAGTCCCCCTTTTCCTGTTTATTCTTTTGAAGACTTGTTCCACTTCATTCAAAATTTGAAATTTGAAATCTCCAAGTAGTGTATATCTGTCTATATCTCTCTCTGAACTCTGTTCAGTTGGAATGTTTTAGAAGTTGAGGTTCATTCCCAACGATGGGTCATGTTGGGTTTCTCTGCATTATTAGTTATGTGTCAGAGAAGACAGCAGTTATCCAGAGCTTTCCAAAGTGAATAGCAGTCCTTGAAAATCAGGAAATTATCTTTAGTTGACAAAACTTCCCTGATAAATATGTAACTTATTGCATCATCTAAAATAATAGCAATTTCGGGCGCCTGGGTGGCTCAGTTGGTTAAGCGACTGCCTTCGGCTCAGGTCATGATCCTGGAGTCCCGGGATCGAGTCCCACATCGGGCTCCCTGCTCAGCGGGGGTTCTGCTTCTCCCTCTGACCCTCCTCCCTCTCATGCTCTCTCTATCTCATTCTCTCTCTCAAATAAATAAATAAAAAAATAAAATAAAATAATAGCAATTTCTTTAGAATGTATTGAGTTTAGCATTATTCCTTACAATAATTCTTTTTTTTCATATACTTTCAGATGGAGTAAATAAACTGTCCCAGCTCAGAACTTTATTACTATTATACCTTTTAGTAGCACTTTACATGTTATAGAATGCTTTGAAGTTTCTATTTCTAGTGGTTTTCAAGAAAATGTGGTCTTTGGGATATAATTATGGGTTAGGACCTAGGAGACAGAGTTTAGCCCTTCCCTGTCTCTGTCACTATGATTTAGGTTACAATCAATGACCAGTGACCCTATTTCTCCACAATCAAGTTTTCATCTCTGTAAAATGGGTACAGTATTGCTAATTTTGTTTGTGTGTGTGCTAAAAATAAACATTTTCCTAGACTATTTGCTTTAAGCTCTTCAAGAGAAGAAAGCCATGAGTATCATACTGTGTCATCTCAGACCCTGTTTACCACTCTCATGTTCCCTCCTAACAAAGAAATAATGAAATCGTCCCTGAGACAGAAGAGTGGCTGGATGGTAGCCAAGGATTTAGGTTGCATCCCCAGTGGTGTTTGACATTTGTGTTAATCAGTTGACGTTCTTGTCACCTGGAGTAATGTTAAGTTGAATTTGTATGTTCAGCACAATGAAACAAGCAAACAGATTTTTCAAATGTTGAATGTTCAGCAAATTAACAGTTATAAGCCTTCATATCCAAAGGCAATGAAGTATTGTTATACAATTAAAATTAAACAGAATTTACATTGACAATAAATAAATATATACTTTAAGTTGAGAAAAATGTGAACAAATATATTAGCAATAATTAACATGTAGTACTTCAAATAATATTTTAATTGTTTACAAAACTAATTTTTCTATTGCACATTCACAGCAAAGCAATCGGGGCATTAATCAGCTAGGTTCTGAATGGCTGACTATCAGAGGTTTGACAGAAATCAGGTCAGAGGCTTGCTGTACAGTTTCCTCTTTGAGAAATCTTGTGACTATTCCCAGGAAGAGAAGCCAAACACACACACACACACACACACACACACACGTGCGCGCGTGGGCGTGCAAACCTTCATAATAAACAAAATAACAATATGACTTTATGTGGAACCTTTATTTTCAAAGGATCCCAGAATGCTTATAAACTGTTATTCAAACCATATACAGGAACCACTGAAGCACGGCCTTATTTTGGAGCCAGAAGAGGAGCTGAAATGTCAGTTGAAGTGGATGTTCTTGTTCTGGAAGGAGTGTGGCTTGCGTGACCTAATAGGAGTTTTCTGGCTCTGATTTCTGCCGTGCTGTGTGGGTGGAATTCCTCTGCTTTGGAGCTGCTTGTATAAGGCGAGACTGTATTGCTTTGGAAGGTGGGAAGTGAAGGAGCATCCAGTAGTAGAAAGAGGAGGCATGGGGAATGGACTGTTTATGTTCCTGTCACCAAGTGGCAGTGACTACAGCCAGTCACGAGTTGCTGGGCTCCCTGCCCCTGGGTAGAAAAACTCTGTCCCAGGTGCTAACTGAACCAAGTTATTTGCATTGCCAAATGAAAAATTCATCTCCTATGTGAGTTTTTGAAGGAAAAATATAATGACAAGTTCAACTGGCTCACATATAGGATCGTAGAATTTTGGAATAGGATGGATACCAGAGATCATCTAGTCAAAAAACTTTATTTTATCTTTGAGAAAACTAGGACCCAAACAGGGGAAGAGATAAGAGCACTATCTTCGATCAATATCAGAATCTTCCATTTGGAAGAGACCTTAGTGATTAACTAATTACACCCCCCACACAATTATAGAATGACATCCAAAACCCTTCTGAGAATTATTTCAGCACTTCTGTTGACTGACAGGGACTAGGATGTCAGAGAGCAATGAATTCCATTGTTGGAAGTCTCCCCTTAGGAATATTCTTCAGAATATTCATTCTTTCATTTCTTTAATACACATTTATTAAGTGCCAATTATGTGCCAGGTATTAAGCTAGGCTTTGGAACACAAAGGAACAAATACAAAACAAGAGCACCTAATATTTATTGAGACCACATTACAGGTTAGTTACCATGTGCTTTATACATATTAACTCATTTATTCCTCATAACAAGCCTTTGAAGTAGGAGCTGTTATTTTCCCCATTTACAGGTAAAGAAGAGAGTATAACTTGCCAAAAAGATGCAGCTAATAAGTGGCAGAGCAGGGATTTAAGCCAGGTGTGATGGCTTTTGAGTCTATGCTCTTCACCATAACTCCATTGCACTCTAAGTCACCAGCTAAACCAATAAATGAACAACACAATAATTGATTCTTATTAGAGCTATGAAGCAAAGGAGCAGAGTTCTACAAAAGGCTTAATGAGCCTCACTAGCCACAGTGGTCAGGGAGGACTTCGAAGGAACCAGCCATCAGAATAGCTTTGTCCAGAGAAGAACAAGCTCAAAGGCTTCCCCAACAAGAATGGGGAAGAATCTGATGGAGCCCAAACTTTCTTCTTCTAAAGTTCTCCAATTTAATTCTACTCTTGAAATTATAAAACGTAGGTTGAATCCCTCTACCATATACATCTGGGAGTAAGTGAGGCTCTTTATCTTGAGAAGTACAATATAAACCATCAATCAGTGATTTTATAAACAGACCTTTGCCTTTTAATAAAGGCCTTTATAGAAACTATTAGGTTTTGTCCTTAATCTCTGCTCCTTTTATTTCGTTGTTTCTGTCACCTCACTTGCTTCTCCCACCTTTATAATAATGGTGTTTGCTAAAAACGACCTCCCCTGATCCTTGGCACTTTAATGGGAAAAAAACAACTAAAATGTTTAGTTTAGTGTTTACTATGTATCAAGCTTCAGGGGAAGACCCTTATATACGTTATTTCATTTAAATATCACACTTCGATAAGTTGTATCATTAAATAATTTAACACATTGAGGTCAGGGAGATTAAATTTGCCTAAGACCACTCTACTGGTTAGTAGCAAAAGCTGAATTAAAAAAAAAAATTGTTTGCATGATTCCCAAAATTGCTCAGCTCTTTTCTTCCCATATTCCCCCTGTTAATTTGCTGAATATTCTGATGTTTAAAAATTTTTTTTACTTGTTTTGTTGTTCTGACTATACAAATTCAACTTAACATTACTCCAGGTGACAAGAAAGTCAACTGATTAATGTCAAACACCACTGGAGATGCAACCAAAATCCTTGGCTACCATCCAGCCACTCCTCTGTCTCAGGGACAATTTCACTATTTCTTTGTTGAGAAGGTGACCTGAGGGTGGAAACAACGTAGAGCCTTACTTATGATGGGAGCTTCCTAGGACAGCTTAGGAAACCTCAGTAGGGTTAGGGCCTCCTCTTTGTTGTTGTTGTTACATATACATCTCTGATCTCAGGATGGGTCTTATAATTGATAGCATTTTATAAGCCAGTCATGGCATAGTTTTCATTGTTTGTTTATTATGAATGTACTTGGTCATAGATAATTATATTGTTGTTTCAGTTATATATGGATTGTTGCAAGTACATATGTTGAATTGCTTCTTTTTATTTTTTTATTGAAGTATAATTGATGTACAATATCCTATTAGTTTCAGGTGTATATCATACTAATTTGATATTTTTATACATTACAAATGATTACCACAATAAGTCTAATTACCATCTGTCACCATACAAAGTTACTGCAATACTGTTCACTCTCTTCCCTATGCTGTACATTATATCCACATGACTTACTTATTTTATAACTGGAAGTTTGTACCTCTTCATCCCTTTCACCTATTTCTCCCACCCCGTTGTCATTGCTTTCTAAAATGTTTTCTTGATTGTTGTCTCAAAACTTGCTGTTGACTCCTTGCGATCAGATAAAAAAAATAAAACATAAAATCAAAACTTGGAGAATAATGTCAAGTGATCTGGAAAAAAAAAAATTAGAGACAATGGTATAGCACTCTTTTTTTTTTTAAAGATTTTATTTATTCATAAGAGACAGAGAGAGAGAGAGGCAGAGGGAGAAGCAGGCTCCCCACTGAGTAGGGAGCCCGATGTGGGACTTGATCCCAGGACCCTGGGATCATGACCTGAGCCGAAGGCAGATGCTTAACCATCTGAGCCACCCAGGCGCCCAATGGTATAGCACTCTTAAAGAATTGAAACAGCATCAGTATTCTGCTGGCATGTATCATGCTACTGTGTTAAAAAAAAATTCTGAGCATCATGTCATCATTTAATTAGCACTACTTTTATTTTCTTTATCACACATAAAATAATCCTCAGTGTTAGAGTTCATGACATCTTAGAGCCAATAAAATATGATGAATGACATGACCAAATTCACATAGAAAGTGACTGGTGGGGCCCACAATCACAAAACTTGTAAAGGGTCCATACTCCAGAAAATGGGAAAAAAACAACTAAAATGTTTGGTTTAGTGTTTACTATGTATCAAGCTTCAGGGGAAGACCCTTACATACGTTATTTGCTAAGCTATCCTGCCTTTTAGTAGAACAGTGAGGAATTATTTTTTTTTCTACTCCACGTATCAAAGATGGGCAACATATTATATGCATTAAAAATTAAAATGCATCCTGCATTATGCCTAGAAAATACTATAAAACAGACTATGACATAATAAAAATACATATTCTATCAGTGTTGATTATAATCTTCGCTTAAGGTGGTATACTTTCAAATACTAACATTGAATTGATCTCCTACAATCAGTCTTCAAGGACAGTGGATTGAGATGGTAGCCATTCAAGAACACACACTGTGTCCATTCTTCATTCTAGGTTTCCCTCACATTGTATCTCTTTTTCTGATGTATGGGACTGGTAGTCTAGTAACGTAGGACACTGGGGCTTGACATGTACAAAGAAACTGAAACACTACATTATCTTGGGATAAGAACGAAGAAGAGAAAAACAAAACTACTTAGGGAAGAGTTAAAGAGTTTCTTGATGGCGGAGTATCCTTGAAATTAAATATTTCTCTATACAAGTTGACATTTAAAATGTGTGACTTAAGAGAGATAAGAAGAAAATTGTGAGAAATATAACCTTAAATATTTTGGATCACATTTTCATGAATTATGCAGCATTTGGCACAAACTTTAGGAAACAGAAACACTCTAAGGTAATGATGAGTATCTGTATGCACTTCATGTGAACATACATGCCCGCTGACACAGTGTATTTGGGGTATAACGTACTAGATATATAGAATATGTCTATGGTCACATTGCTTTTCCTGTCACCATTCCATCCCTGGGACTAAATGATGGCTCTTTAAAATTTGTCTTTATGGATGCTTCCATGCTGAACTTACGAAACATAGTTGTTGGATAGCACAAATGTTGTTTTCATTCTTCCCGGGCAGTCGAATGTCCTCTGAGAAGTCACCCTGCAGCCATTCTTAGAGATGACTTGTTGTAGACGGGACGGAACAAAGCGGTAAAAGAAATAAAATGAAGCTATGTTGTCATTGGCTACCCTTTAAACATATTAAAAACTCTCAGAAGAGATAATCTACAGTAGGGAATAGTGCTGTGTTGGCATAGGGTGCACAGGATGACCTAATGGGTCTTTTCCATCTCTAATTCCCGTGATATTGCAGATCTAAGAGATGGAGCCAGTCATTGTTTATACCATGACAGATTTCTGTCTCTCCCCCACCTCCCCACCTCCCCACCCCCCTCCTGCGTCCCTGGAGTTCAACAGAGAATCTCTTAAAATAAACAAAAACTGTGAGAAACTAAGAGAAGTCAGGGACTGGTCCACTTTTTTTTGGTGGCAGAGTATGGAAAGTATGAAGTGCTGATCTAACTGTACACGCTGGAAAGCACAGGGGCCTGAGCCATTTACACTACAGGCAGTAGTTAAAAAAGGAAAAAAAAAAAAAAAACCAACTTGAAAAAATGGGTGTAACCCTGGGCTTTGATACAACTGGCCTTTCAGCCCCCACTTGAGATTTGAACATCCCCAAGGGAAGCTGTGGTTTGGAATAAGATCGTACATTTAATTTCACTCAGAGAACTTATTGGACTTGGCACCAAAAGAAAGAATTTGCAGTATATTTTTTGTCATGATTAGTGGCCCCCTCACCACAACATTTGATTATTTTGGAAAGGGAAAAGTTAAATCCTTGTAAAGTTGTGATTTACAATTTGCGAGCATCCAGGTAGGGAGCATGACTTCTGCCAGCTTGATCATGGGATCCACATTTTATTCTAGCTCATTGATGTGAGAAAACAAAACAGTTCTGTGGGGGGAAATAGACTTGGAAATATATCCCTTGATTATCCTGGGAGATTTTCTCTCTACACTACATCTTCTCTCAGTCACGTTGATTTTGGTCTCGGCTGGAACTTGTAGCGAGAAACTGGCATGTGGCTGGTTTACTTTTCATTTCTAATCTGTAGTATCTGGTATTTTCATTGTTTGATTGTTATGCAAATCTTGAGGCAAAGGAGTTAAAAGGAGGTTCTAATTTTATACCTGAAAATAACTTTCCCTGGACATTTTTTTTTTCCTCAAGCTTTATGATGAAGAGTGGAGATCTCATGGATATTTTAATACAGACTAAAATATGCCCAGATAACCAAAGGGAAAGGGAAAGACCAACCGGGTAGTCTGATGAATGTTTTCCTGGTAGATGCACAACTTTCCCCACAACCATGATGCTTTATCCTCTGACATTAAGAATTCTGTTTGCAGAAGTCACATTCCTTTGAACTCAGCTTTCTGAAATGGTGTCCTGCCGCAAGGACTGAAGTAGGGTAAGTTCGAGCATCAATGCTGAGTAACAGCCAAGCAAATTAGATTCTGTTCTAGAATCCAACAGTCAGTCGGGTCTTGAAGCAAATCTCGAAGTGGACTTAATACCAATTTCATGCCACTTCTTTTACTACTTTTGAAATTTGGGGTCTATTTCTATTTGGATTTGTGCTTGCTGGAAAACAGTCTATAATGTTCAGGCAGAGAGTTCTCACCATGATTACTAAGTGAAAGCTATTTGCTGAATAATGTCAATGTAGCAATGCTAGTGGTATTGTTGGCAGAGGGAAGACACTTTTTTTTCTCTTGTTCTGGACTTGGACAGGGGATAAAGATAAATCAAAGAATTTCACTGGTATTTGGGAAGTATTCCATTTGGTGTACTTGTCCCAAGTTGGTCATGGTTGTTAAGGGGATAGACAGGTAAGGGCAAGGAGCCCGGGTTCCGGTCCTAGCCGCTGTGTGACCTTGGGCAAATTGTCTGTCTCCTCTAAGTCTGTCTTCTCATCTGTACAATGGAGCAAGTGTAATGGTTTCATTTGGTTGTCGCGGGGATGGGAAGGTGAATAGGAATATATCATTAATGTTGTATAATGATTGGCACATAATAAGAATTCAGTAAGTGTTAGTTATTATGGCTGTTTGGTATTGACCTCAGGAGCAGGAGAGTTCCTGGTTGTATATCCTGGTAAAATTAGATTCCGTTTCTCTGTGGAAGCGAGATACAAAATCTGCTTCCTCTTTCTACTCTCACTGACTTAATGACAGGGAGTCAATAAGAGTGTTCTTATTTGACCCCACCTTTGCAAAGCTAATATGAAATTTGAATCAAAAGTGAATTCTTTCTGTATTAATGAGGACTTTTTCAATTGATCGTGACAGAAAACCAACTTGAACTTTTTCTTATATTCTCATGTTTCTAGGAATTCTAATCTGTGGATTCCTGTTATCTCCTTTTCCCTCCTGCTCACCCCCCTCATTTTTACTCTCTCCCTTCCTTCTCCAGCATTTACTTTCTTCTGTGACGGTTTCATTTTAGGCAAGCTGTCTACACATGATGGCAAATGTGCCCTCCCAGCATAGCTGATCTGACAGAATTCCTAGAGGATACATCACAAAATAATAAAATGATGTGGCACAGAGATAATTCTCATAGTGAAGGCTAGATTTTCTCCCAAATATCTCTAGTGGATATACACCAGTTACCACTTGTGGTTCATTTTTCTCTACATATGCTCCTTTTTTTATATGTGCACAATTTTGCTTAAAATAACACAACCTTCCTCTATACTATAAACACATTCACCTCTTTCAAAACAGATATAAACCTATATCTTACTTTGTTACTGCATCCCAATGCAAGTTCAGGGTCTTTGATGGAGGTATATTTGCCTTGAGTCTGATGCAGATGTGGCAATTTCATAAGCACCAAATGCTACATGGTATTTTCAATTGTCACCTCCGTGGACAATGGAAGAGGAATGAGGAGATAAATTCATTAAGATTACCATTCAGAAAAGAGGAGAAGGAGAAACAACTTATAGCGGCCAAGAGTTTTGGGCATATAGCATATTCTGTTGGACTAGGGTGGCAGGATCTCTTCCTTCTGGTGGTGGAATGTGTTTCACAGTCACCAGTCTGGCTCTGAGATGCTTTTTGTCCATTGTCTTTCATAGCCCCATCTGAGAGGGCAAAGGTTCTCCTGCTGTGACAAAGTGACTTTAAGCAACTCATGTCATCCTGACATGGTCTCAGTGCCCTGGGGAATGACTTGGGGATTGACCATTCCCCACCTTTATTTGTTGGTCTCTGAGTTTCTTTGATAAACATCTTTAATGTGCTATGGTGAGTGCTGTGAATTGTGCAAGACTGATGAATCACAGACCTGTACCTCTGAAGCAAATAATACAATATATGTTAAAAAAAAAAAAAAAAGAAGAAGAAGAAGATAGCAGGAGGGGAAGAATGAAGGGGGGAAATCGGAGGGGGAGAC
>NC_138371.1:77468493-77486004 GCF_054177405.1 Leptonychotes weddellii | reverse complement strand
TCTAAGACTCACATTCTTATTCACCTTTTAACATTTCTGAAACGTTCCTAAAGCCAGTGAATGCGTGAAGTCAAGCGCTGTGAAGGGCTGGGTTCTAGACCCTATTCTGGGCTTTTCGTTTTGTTTTGTTTTCCTTTTAGTAAGAGACTTAATGTGTTACCCACACCTCCTCTACTGCCTATGGTGCTAACAAGTACCTTAAAGAAGGCAAAAAATTCTTTAACAGTCACTGTTTAGAGTGGCTAGGAATGTGGAGGGACAAAGTGGACAAAGTCAGACACAATAACATACCTATTTATTACCTTTATGGTGTGTAAAATTTGACTATTTACTATTATAAAAACCTTTGATGTTCACTAATGTCCTTTACATTAGTATCGACATCATCTAGGACATCTACCCACCCTCTTCCAAAATACCTCTTGATACCCTTACAGAGTCACAGTCAAAGTTGGATTTGATTCACATGATTATGATCAAATCGGGCATTTAAAAGTTTTTGTATGTGCTAGTGAGTTCATCAACATGGTCTCTATTCGTAATTTCTATGGAAGTATTAAGTTGTCATTTGCATTTAAAAAATTAACATCCACAAAATCCACATCATCTTTTGCAGACTAAGTCTATTCTCAGACAACTGTTGGATTTAGTTTATTTGCAAGGAGCAGAGCTTAGACTCATTTATGACATGGTTGACTTAGCAGTTTCCTCTCCACCCAACCCCCTCGATTCTGTGTCCATTTACTGTGCCCACTTTCTTTTCAGTCTGCACTTGAGTAACTTATATCTTCCTGTTTCTTAACACACACCTCTGTCAATACCTTCTTTAAGGAACAGATCTGGTATCAATTGGTTTTACTTTGGCATAACTTAAAGTCAATCCTAGTTGTGCTTTCTTTTCATGCTGACGCAGTTAGGCAAGGTATTTCTCAGTGAGCATGCTGGAGAGAAGACTTTACCCTTTTCCCCTGAAGTACAACTAGTGAAAATACTGCTCACACTGATTAAGAATAAAATTGAGTTTAGAGGATAGGTTAGATGAAGGCCTAGAACCATACTTACTAAACTTAATCATAAAAATTATCTGGTGCATTAAAAAAAAAAAAAAAAGTTTCCTGGGCCCTGTTCCAGACTCATCGGGTCAGACTCTCTGAAATAAGGTCTTGAGAATTGTTCTTTAATGAACTCCCCAGGCAGTTCTTATGACCAGGCAAGTTGGTCTAAAATAAGCCAATAGTGGGAGAGGGCATAAACATAAGAGAGCACAGTGGATACCACAAGATACTACATGACATGCAAAAGGGTACAACTTTGATCTTCCTTCTTCAAATACATTTATAGATGGTATAATCTTATTGAAATATTGTTCTTCTTACAGTTTATCTTTCTTATATTGCAAGTTTTAATATATCCAAAAGCTAGAAAGTTATATGCAGTTTGAAACCAGAGAGAATAAATGACTAAATCCCACAGGATCTCGATGTGAGGATTCTATGGAAGTGAGATAAACTGCTGCCTCCATAATATAAATCACTTGGTTTCATCTCATTTATCTCCTGAAGAGTAACTTTACTCCAAATCTAGCATTTCTTTGCTTTTATTTCTTCATATACTTTAATCTTTCTTTAAAAAAAATTATATATTTTCTAACTTTATTGAGGAATGATTGACAAACAACTCTATATATTTAAAGTGTACAGCCTGATTATATATGTGAGTATAATATATATATTATGTATAATATATACAGACACACATATACAGTGGAATGATTACCAAGATCAAAATAATTAACAGATCTTCTTCTCATGCAGTTAACTCTTTGTGTGTGTGTGTGTGTGTAGTGAGAGAACACTTAAGATCCACTCTCAGTAGCGTTTAAGTATAGAGTACCATATATTATTAACTACGATCGCCATGCTGTACATTAGATCCTCAGAACTTATTCTTGTTAAAACTGAAAGTTTGTACCCTTTGACCTACATCTTCCCATTTTCCCCTCACTGTAGCCCCTGACAACCATCATTCTGAGAGCATTATGGTAGGTGAAATAAGCCAGACAGAGAAAGACAAATACTGTATGGTATCATTTACATGTGGAATAAACAAACAACCAAACAAAAAATAATTTTCTAGAAACAGAATTGAATGGTGAGTACTTTAGTCTTCTTAATCTGAGGCAATTTTGCAAGCATTTTATTACTTTAGAGAAGGGTAATATTATAGGTAAAAATGATGAATATCATGATGTACGTGATCTTTTATAATTTTTACTATTTAATATTTCTATGTTAAGGAATCCATTTAGAAGTATTCTAACATCTGAAACAAATAATACATTATATGTTAAAAAAAAAAAAAAGAAGAAGAAGATAGCAGGAGGGGAAGAATAAAGGGGGTGGAAATCGGAGGGGGAGACGAACCATGAGAGACTATGGACTCTGAGAAACAAACTGAGGGTTTTAGAGGGGAAGGGGATGGGGGGATGAGTTAGCCTGGTGATGGGTACTAAAGAGGGCACGTTCTGCATGGAGCACTGGGTGTTATGCACAAACAATGAATCATGGAACACTACATCAAAAACTAATGATGTAATGTATGGTGATTAACATAACATAATAAAAAAAAGCATTCTAACATCAACTTCTGAATTAAATCAATATCTACATAGATGATATTGAAGTGGTTAAAATATATAGTCCTTTATATAATTTAAATAGTGCTATGCTGCAAATATCTTTGGCAGAGGGATAAAACTATGAAGATCAAAGGTTTTAACAAAAGATATATTCTGAAGTGTGATATATTCTAATGTCCCTTATTTAACTACACCTTTCTGCAACAAATATTTAAGACACTCATGCTTCATTCAAAATTTCTTTTTTTTGTTTTAATTTTATTTATTTATTCATTAGAGACAGAGAGAGAGAGAAGCAGAGGGAGGAGCAGGCTCCCAAGGAGCAGGGAGCCCGATGCAGGACTCGATCCCAGGATCCTGGGATCATGACCTGAGCCGAAGGCAGACGCTTAACCATTTGAGCCACCCAGGCGCCCTATTTCAGAATTTCTGATATTAATTATTTAATTCATGTCATCTAGATAGGCTGTACACTGGCTTAGGTACATACATTCTAAATTCCATTTAGTCTCTACTTTGTAAATCTGTGGCCAGTTAATTAGTGGCATTTCTGTTAGTCTAAAGAGACCAAACTGCCCCAGATCTGAGAACATCTGTCCTCTTGCTTTCCAGATGTCCTCGGGTAAGGACTTGAGAATCCAGCAAAGGGAAAGAGTTAAGCCTGTTCTCCTAGTTGGCAGAAACTTTGTAGTTTAAAATTACATACTGACTCTGGTGTAGAGACACAAGAAATTATAGAGCAGACACTGTCCAGGACAACGTATAATTTACAATGTACTAAAGAATGTATACCGCATGGCAAAGTAAGTGAAGTGCTTCTTCAAATATAAGTGTTTTGCATAGAAAGGCAGTAATTATCCACTCCTAGGGAAATGTTTGCATTCATTCTAAATCAATATTTACTATTCATTTCTTGTGTTCAACAAAACAAGGATTTAACTTTTTTTTTTAATTTTAATGAAGCACTAAGACTATAATAATTCTACAGTGTAATTGTCTTGATATGAAATATTGCTAAATGGTGTTGCTATTTTAAGAAAGAGCAGTGTGAAATGGAAGGGTATCCCTGTTTGTGAAATGTTACTTTGGGAACATTCAATTCAAACTCAGCCAAGCAGGGCGACTCACCAGTTTTCAAAGATAACTTCAGCTTTCTCTTTAGTAAGACCCTTAACTAGGGTCATTCAGATGAGTCTTTGGCTTTATATCTTTTTCTCTTTCTCACACAGGATTTCTGATAACATTCCTGTTTCAACTCAGCTATTGCTTTTTGGTGTGTGTGTGTGTGTGTGTGTGTGTTTGTAAGAAATTCTATACATTATTCTTTTCTGCAAGAGGAAAAGATTTCTTTCCCTTTTACCTTCCCAATTCCCCCTGATTATTTTGTTCAAAGGAACCTCAAGGAAAATGCTGGAGGAAAAAATAAGAAAATAGGACTCGGGGCACTTGGGTGGCTCAGTCGTTAAGCGTCTGCCTTCAGCTCAGGTCATAATCCCAGGGTCCTGGGATCGAGCCCTGCATCGGGCTCCCTGCTCGGCAGGGAGCCTGCTTCTCCCTCTCCCACTCCCCCTGCTTGTGTTCCCTCTCTAGCTGCCTCTCTCTGCCAAATAAATAAATAAAATATTAAAAATAAAAAAAGAAAATAGGACTCATGAATACTGTACTCTGAGACAAGACTGAGGGTCTCTGGCATATTTTTATTTATAGAGCTTATGATATGATCATTTTATGACTCTTCTTTGGAAAATGACTACATTTTTTTTTATTTTAGAGGCTAAAAAAGAACTGGACAATATAACAATATGTTATATTACAACATGAATACGCTTTTTTCTCAGCAACAGAAACAATAATGGCTTTGCCCCCAAGTTTCAAGTCAAAGCAGAGCCCTTCAGTGAACACCACTGCATTATCAAATGCTACATAAATGCCCAAGTTTTCTGCAAGCTTATATTTCTGTCTTCCACATCTGTGTGTGGTTTAGGACCTAAGGTTTTCTCTTGTTCTTCTCTTGCTGTCTTTGTTTTTGTTTTTATTTTAGGGGTGGGTGGAGTCAAGGGGACATCTTTTTGGAAGTCCCATCACTCCCAAGAGGTTTTTCAGATCCTATATTGATTAGCTTATTCAATTTAAAATTTAATCAGTGTTGTATCTTCGAATTCTCTGCTTCTACAGCATCCCTATATTATTTAAAATGAGATTTAGAACAGGAAGGGAATCAAAAGTAGATTATATACCTTCACAATCTCATTATATAGTTTGTGTAGCTTGTCTGACTTTAAACTGTTCGTGTAAGAGCAGTGTGGAGTGGGTCTGAACTGAGGTTCCCTCTCTGTGCTTTCCTGCCATTTATAATTCATGCAAGCTCTTTGAGTGAATTACTACTTGGTGTGTACTCTAGGGACAAATAATATCATTTATATATTGTGATTGCTACTCTATTCTATCTTCCTTTTTATTGACAAGAAGCAAGGGTGTTGCTTGTAGTTTTGAAACTAAATGGGGTGCAGAAATCATCCTTCTTTTTTCTGAGAAAGGCACCTTCTTTCTGCAGGAAATGCTATTGTAAACTGTACCGTTATAAATGGTGTGTTAGTTTTCAAGATATTCCTGTCTCGGTGTATGAAGTAACAAAGTGTTCCTTTAGCATTCAGTAGAGAAAGCCAATGGAAAAGCAGGCAGTTAAGGACACGTTCCTAAAGTCTGGAAAATCAATGGGACACTAAAAAGGGAACTGAAGTGGACCGGAAGGAACCTCTTGAGGGTCATTTAAAAAACCAGAAACTGATTATGAACAGAGCTTTTACCCAAGGAGTTGTAGGGGGCCAGAAAACCCATTCTATTGCACTCAGTTAAATGTCTAATAGTTGAGATGTTTTCTGCCTAGCCCATAAAGGATAATGAGGAAGGCTTTGATAGCTTTAAAGAAAGTCACTCTGTGGCCTCTCACAAAACATGATCTGAGTGCAAGTGGCAAATGTTTGCAGACCCCAAAATGAAAAGGGGCAATGCCAGCTAGGTAAGGCAGTTACCTTGCTAATTGCACAGGAAAGGGACCCTGATGTGAGTTTGCACCTGTGGGAAAAATAAAAGCAAGGGATGTCAGAGTGTAAAATCTAAGATCTCATTTACTTAAGCTGAAGCCTTTTGGAGTCCTTGAAATTATCTTTGAGTTTACCTCTACATCATAATTATTTAATGTAGGTCAAATTAAGGACTAACCTGCATTCTTAGTTTTATTGTATTGTATTTTTTGAATTATGAATCATCCTTATATTAGTTGGGGTTCAAAAATATTATATTACTGCTTTCCTATTGCAATCATTTCTGGAGATTATTTTTGAATATCAGCACCCCCCAACTCAAGCAAAGCCTTCATGAATAATTTAAAAAAGAAAAAAGGGAAGAACATTCATGTTGAAGTATTTATATTAAGTTTGGTAATGAAGAAAACAAGTTTCATTAATTGTTCTTTTTATGGTGCCTTTGCTACTCTTAGCAAAAGTCTATTAAAAAGAGCAACCCTAAAATCCTCTCCCAAGGCACTGAGGACACTTACGCTGACCTTGTATTCATTCTTTCAGAATATGAGACAGTTACATTGAATAAGAGAGTAGTTGAATACTTCTGTTCATAGAAGTAATCTGCCACATGGTTAATAGACTAGACCACCAAGAATGAAGTAATGCTTTCTGCAGGTCTTTCGGCAAGATAATCAATCAGTTGGTAACTTTATAAACATTGATCACACACCTGCTTGGCATGACACCCAAAATCAAGAGTTTGGTGAGAGTTACCTGAAACAGAGTACCTGCAAACAGATTGAAGAACGATAAGTACTCAAAGATTTTCCTCATTTTTGTCATTCTTCAACTAAAATTTACTGCACTATAGAGATATGTCTAATAATGTGGCCTTTCATAGGAATCAAACCATGATGCTGTCTGAATCAATGATCAGAGAAAGAAGGGGCAACAGAATGTCCTGCAAGGACTGTCCTCAATCACTCAGAGAAAGCCTATTGCTGATATTTACATGTATGTCCTGGTTATGAGCCTCTCCTAATCTTAGTACCATGGTCCTAGAAGACTGACACATGGCAGAATGCGGCCTCAACCACACCTGGCCATTACCCACACCTGGACTTGTTTTAGCTCCAGTGATGTTCGGTGCAATATTATTGATGAATAGATGCCTCCTCTTTTGATTATTTCACTTTCTATGTCAGCAGTTCTCAAAATTTTGGTCCCAGAACCCTGTTCCACACAAAAATTATTGAAGACATTCAATAGCTGGGTATTAGATCTATCAATATTGACCCTACCAAAAATTAAAACTGAGATTAAAAAATATTTACCAGTTTGTTTTTTAAAACAATAATAAATCTATTACTTTACCATAAACAGGTTTTTCCTGAAAGATAGCTACATTTTCTGAAACAAAATATTTAGTGAGAAGAGTGTCACTATTTTACATTTTAGCAAATCTCTTTGATATCTAGGTTCTCCTATATGCTTCTTCATTTAATTAGTTGTCATATCAAATATTATGCAGCCTTTGGAGAACCCCATTGTAGGCTCATGAGAGAATGAGAGTAAAAAAGGCAAAAATGTCTCAACAATCTTAGGCAAATGCTTTGGTTCTGCAGACCCCCTGAAAGGGTCTCAAGAACCCTCAAGGAGTCCCATGTATCACAATGTTGGTCTATAATGTGCTGAATTCATATGTCTATCTACCTTCCCTCAAATGATGAGTTCAGTGGAACACTTGACACCTACAAGGTACTCAATATAATTTCTTTCCCAATATTCTTTTCCTCCTCAAAGAAAATCTTTCAGATGTGTGCGTCAGAGTTCAGATAGCTACAGATCCTGATGATCTTTTTTTAAAGATGTTATTTATTTATTTATTTATTTATTTATTTATTTATTTTAGAGTGCGCGCATGAGAGAGAGAGCGTGTGTGCATGAGTGGGGGAGGGGCGAGGGAGAGAGAGAGAGAGAATCTCAAGCAGACTTTACATTGAACAGAATCCACGTGGGGCTCGATCTCATAACCCTGAGACCATGACCTGAGCCAAAATCAGGAGTCCGATGCTTAACTGACTAAGCCACTCAGGCACCCCCCTGATGATCTTTTATGTATTCCTGAGTGAGCAGAGAGAACATTATCTTATTCTGGATCTCCTGTAGGTCACTTCTGTTTACCTTTGAAGAATGTTAAGGAAGAAGAGGAGAAGAAAAAGGGAATGGAGGAAAAATAGCCTCTTGGGATCCATATAAGGAACAAAATCACATACCTGGGATTCTGGATTTCTGTTTCATCATCTGATAAATGATGCCATGTAACAGAGCTTATATACATAAGTGTCATAATTATCACATAGATGTAACTATCTGTCAACAACCAAACCAATCTACCCAAAGTATTTAAAACCTAGAAAAAAGCAGTACAAGTATTTTCACAGTTTGATATTGGGTTTTTGATAATGTGAAAGCTAAAATTCATTTGTTTTATCCCATATTTACTGATCTGCTGTGTGCTACAGATAAAGCAATGTAGAGGGGCACCTGGGTGGCTCAGTTGGTTGGGTGACTGCCTTCAGCTCAGGTCATGATCCTGAAGTCCCAGGATCGAGTCCCACATCGGGGTCCCTGTTTGGTGGGGAGGCTGCTTCTCCCTCTGGCCCCCCTCCCCCTTCTCATGCACTCTCTCCTCCTCTCTCTCAAGTAAATAAATAGAGTCTTGGAGGAAAAAAAAAAAAACTCTTCTCTCCTGAGCAAAAAAAAAAAAAAAAGCAGTGTAGAAAGGCATATGATTTCAGTTTTCAAATGTCTTGCAGTCTAATGAAATCTACTTATACACCATGGCAATTAATGCTACAGTGTAATGAATGTTAGGATGTGGAGAGACAAGATATTTTAAGAACTCATAAAAGGGGACATAACACAGTCTTGTAGGAAGAGTAGGGCTTCCTAGGGAAAATGAAGTGACCTAAAGAATGAGTGGAGCTGGTCTGGTTGGCATTCCTATGAAACTGGGAGGATATGCCAAATGGAAGGAGAGTTAAGAGAGAGCACAATTCATTTGCTGGTTCATTTACATAAATAATATTGAGATTTGGGTTTTTGAAGGGTTTTGATCAAAATATAATCACAAATAAGCTTGAATTTTCTCAAGATCATTCTGGCAGCAATTTGGACACAAATGGTGACATTAGTGTTGTGTTGATGCTAGAGAAGGGAGATGGAGACCTGTATAGATAGGACAGCCGCAGAAGTGATGATGGTGAGCAAATTCTAGAGATATTGAGAAAGTTGCCCAACTAGGATTTAATGATTGGTGCAGAGATGGGGATGGAATGAAGAGGAAAAGTTAGTTTGAGGCTCAGGTTCCTGGCATAAGCAACTAAATATTTTCATTGAAATAGGGAGCCCAGTAGGAGGAATATACAAGTGCAGATGTCAGGGATCCATAATGAATTCATTCTTTTTGAGATATCCAGGTGGAGATATTGAATATTACATGGCACCTATGAGATCCACGAGACTATGACATCCATTAGATTAAAGTTTTATCGGATTATGGCATTCACAGGATTATGGAATCCACTAAACTAGCCACCATGAAATGGAAAAACTCATACTTTGTTTCTTATTGTTACCCTATTGCCTATCATATCTGCTGCATAGTCGAAGTTCACTCAATATAGAATAAACAAAAGTACAAGTGGCATAAATAAAGAACTATGAGGATCAGAGGAGAGATTTGGAATGGCTGGATGGATTTCGAAGTCAGTAGCATGTGGGTTACAGTTGAAGTCAAGGAAGTAGTTGAAATAATCCAGGTGGATAGTTTAGGATGAAATGAGAAGGGACATTAACAAGCATCTGGAAGACTTGCAACATATAAGGAATAGACAGAGAAAAATGAACCTCCAAAATCTATAAAAAAGAGCAGCCAAAGAACAGAAATTACAGGATCCACATTCTTTTTATAAGCAATAGAAGACTATCTATCTTAAGGAAAATTTAAATTTATCGAAAAATATCTGGAGAGAACAGAAATGAAGAAAACACGGAGAACTGGGTTTAGAAAATGGGCATTAACAAAGAGATCTGGAGAGCTGGATAGCATAAGCTAGAATAAGCTTGAATTAGTGGTGGTGTCAGAGGGTGTCTTTTGTCACTGCCATTACACGAATAACTTTTAATCACCCCTACACCCTGGCTTGATCAAGTTTTAAAATCCCAGAAGAAAGTGTCTGACTGGCTGAGTCTTGCTTACAGCACTACTCCCTGTGCTGGGGAAAAGAAAAGAAGGTTATATGCCTTCAACTTCCATTATGGGAAGCAACAATGACCTCCCACTCGAACTCCACACCGATGGAGCATTCTCTGAAAGGGAAATAGAGATGCCAATAGGAAGGAGGAGGGAGGAGGTACTGGGTAGAATGAAAAATGACAAAGATCATTATAAAACAGAAGCTAGAAAACACTGGTAATTTTATAAATTGAGATCAATTTGGATAAAAGAGAAAAGCAAAGACTTCTTCATTGGCAGCAACAGCAGCAGCAAGGAGGTCATTGTGACTTTGGCAAGAGCAGTGTGAGCAGTGCAGTGGTGCTGGAAATCAGACTGGAATCGATGGAGACATGAGAGCTGAGTGACGGAGTGAAAATAGCTAGTGTAGATGACCATTTTAAGAAGTTTAACTTAGATTAATACAGGGGGAAATTTGCTTTTATTGTTTGGAAACACTGAGAATGACAGAGAAAACAATTTTGTCCTTAAGCAGGGATTTTCGAATTCTGATGATCAGGTAAAGCATTCTAAATCTTGCATGACCCTAGATGGGTAAATTTCCACATCTGGGCAATTGTCCATGCGTTGGAATCTCTCGGGTTTTTTTGTTTTTTTTTTTGCAGGATGCCAGTGAGTTGCACAACTCTGTAAGTGGCCTTGCTTCTGCCTCTGAAAGTCTTAGCCACATGATTATCACTCTCATGTTTCAATGTATGTTGCCATTATGCTTAATATTGCTGTCTTTGTATTTTTCTCTAACCGGGATTTCAAGCACATTGGGACAGGGAGCTCTTTTATTCCTCACAGTACCTGCCACAACAGCAGCATGAAATAGCGCCCATGTTGAGGGAGTATTGATTGATTAGTTTATTGATTTTTAAGAACTTTCACTAAAAGGACATCTACCCATAAATCTTCACAAGAAAAAAAATATTTTTAATTGTTTTCCTCCCCGAAGTTTCATTTTATATCTCCCCTGCCCTCTTTTTACCATCTTCCCTATGAATAGCTGTTATGAAAATACATGAAAAAAAAAAAGCATTGTTGCATTTTAAGATAGAATAAACTTTTAGATTGGAAACTTCCAAAACAAACTGAAACAAATGAAGAGTGCATTTTACTGCTTTATATCTAAAAATGGCACTGCCCAATTTGAACTATTTTTAAAACCTGTATACTCATGCAGCTTGCATACCAAAATGAAAATTGGTGAGTTATAAACCTTTGAAAAACAGGGTTTATAATGGAAACAGTAATTGACCCTTAAGTACAACATCAAAAATACAATACTATATAATACAAAGCCCAGGGCTAGGGATCTCATCTGTGCTCTAACCTCAGACTGCCACACTAACCCAACACCACAAAGCCAACTAATAGTTATATTCCAACATGTGTTCTTCTTGCATGGCAGGGAAGTGGATATGTGATCCAATGGCCACATGCAGCTAAGCTTCACAGAACCAGTACTCCAAATATCTTTAATGAACTCACAACTTCAGAGATACAACACACCATTAAAACATTAGACTTGTTTGGAGAAACCATTTAATTAAAAACAAAACAAAAAACAAAACTACTACTACCCTTGAACTTGTGTTGTGTTGCGTCATGGACTTTGGGTATGTAACATTACACCACAGGGTACAGTGAGGATAGAGTGACCAACTGTCAGGAAAGCTCATGGAATTACCGAAAATACTCTTGAAATATTTAGCTGTCTTCAACTTTGCTCTAGTTCATGGTTGATCCAGTTTCCCATTTTCCAAGCCACAGCTATCCATTTTTGTCATGAGAAAATGCAATCTAAATGAAAGAGGAAAATAAAAGTATTCGATTTGATTAACGAGATATGAAGGGTAAATGCAGATTCCAGGTTAGATCTTGCTCTAGGCAAAGAGGTGGATGTGTGTGTGTGTGTGTGTGTGTGTGTTGTGTACGTGTGCACATGTATGCATATATACACACACAGACCAAGGATCTTAACTTATACTGTTTGTTTTTTGTGGGCTTTTTGTTTTGTTTTGTTTATGGAAGGGAGGGAAGGGGTTAAGGGAGTTTGTTGCTAAAGAAGGAAAGTTCAGAGATTCCTTTCATTTTAAAGTTGAAATGTGAGAGCATTGCCAGCTTATTCCTTTAAGAAGCTTCCAAAGAATTTGTCAGCTAAGAATAGTCAAGATTTTGCCTTTTAAAATGTCATCTATTCACACAAGTTTTCAAGGACTTATGTTTATCAAGGGACAATTAGCTGTACTCTTTGGTGTTTTCTTGCTGGGCCTTGCATTTCTCTTGCTACCTTAACAACTAGTGAACTTGGTAAAGTGAAAATGAGTAAAACATTATTGACTCTGTGTATACTATCTCTTCATCTACACCCTGTGACCAAGACACCAAGTGAGCTTTGGAGAAAGAACCAAAGGAAGAAGGAGGAAGGAAGAAGAACAGAAGGAAGAAGGTTAGAATTGGGACAGAGGGGTATTTTTCTTAGTGGAAGTTTTTTAGAAGCTTATAGAAGTGACAGCGTCTATTCTGGCATTCAGCAATTTTTCTAATTGAAGTTAAAATGCTGTCTTTACGTAGTGATATGAAATACTGATGTACATCATAAAATTTCAGTGCTTAAAAATAAATAAAATCATTCGGAGGTCACAATAGGGCACTTCTGTGATATCAGACACTGAGCTCTATCTCAGATAACTTTATGGTGTATACTACCAATTATGTTTACTCCATGTCATACCAAAGAACATAGACCTCTTCCACACACATATTTCAACACAGACACACACTTTATTCCTTATTTTCTTTCATTTTTGTTCTTTCTTTCCTTATAATTATTTCATATACTGAGTTTGTTTCACCCTAGTTTATACCCCCCGTAAATTCTGTAATTATATTCATGGATTATTACATTGTGTATATATAAGAATGTGGTGGGTTAAACTTTTGAACTATTAAATCATGCTTTCCTTTTTCCTTATTATACACCTTGGCCCTTTCCAGAAAATCAGGGAAGAAATAATACATCAAAATGCAAAGGAAAAATGAGTACAGTTTTAGCCTTAGAGTTCCAAGAGCCTACTCCTTGGGAGAAGCAGAAACAACTCAGGGCATGAACAAAATATTTGAAAAACTACCTAATAAGTAAAGAGCCAAGCTGTTCTGCTGGCCATTAGATAAAACTGTGTTGGGCTGGAGGCATGAAGAAAGTTGGAAAATAAACATTAAGAGATTAGGATAGAAAGGTCCCCAAGAAAAGAAAAAGACTTGTGTCCCAGTCACTTTGGCCAACTCTAGGTGGGTGGGAAGAGGGATGTGTAAGGGGGTGGGGGGATGTGGGACAACAACCCAAGAAGCTTACACAGATCCAAGGCTTCAGACAAGGGCCCTAGGATTAGGGTTATGTCAAGGACGAGAAGCTTTGAGCTGTCCAGTGTCTTGTCTTTATCCCCCAAGTTCACACAGGTTTCTTGAGTCTTGCCTGCTAAGCCCATTTAGAATTGGTGACTTTCTCTTTCTAACTTCTTTTCAGCCTTTTCTCAGATCCCTGAGTGAAATCCTGCTGGTCCCATGGCCCACTGGGGTCATGGGAGTCTCTGAAAGGCCTTTTGCTATAGCTTTGGGTATCCTTAAACATGTGAGAATTAGTCTCCTGTCATGAGATGCAAACAACTCTCTGAGCTGACCTGGGTCCACCTGCTTTGCCTCACCTCTCAGTCTGTGGTCTGTGGACATCTCAGATTCCACCTGGAGAGGGCACTGGTTTCCCCACAGTCAATTCCCAGCCCACTCTAGGATATCCATTCTTTTCTGACTGGAAACTGACCACGTAGAGGAGGAAACAGGGAGCTGGAAATCTTTCTTAGGCACCCATTCATATCTTCGCTTTCAAAGTATACTCCGTGTGAACCTCTAAGGAATTTTGCCTTTCAACCTGAAGTATGATATCTTGGTTCTAACTCATTAATTAATACATTTTCTATTATCTGAGGTTTATTTACCTGCTTCCTCCTGAGGAACAATGTAAGAAAAGACTGTTTGGTTTCATTATTATTTTTTTTTCTTTAAGTTGTGCATACATTCCCAGAAGTAAAACCCTAGAAGGCCTTAATTGATTAAGTTAGAAAAACCCTAGGCCCCCAAGAAAATATATAGAAAATATGAGTTAACATTTCAAGATATCCCACCACAACTATTTGTGCACTTTCATTTAATGCTGTCTCTCTTGCTGAAATATAAGCTCGATGAGAGAGACAGAAAGTCATTATTTGAGGGGCGCCTGGGTGGCTCAGTCATTAAGCATCTGCCTTTGGCTCAGGTCATGATCCAGGGTCCTGGGATGGAGTCCCACATCAGGCTCCCTGCTTGACCGGAAGCCTGCTTCTCCCTCTCCCACTCCCCCTGCTTGTGTTCCTGCTCTCGCTACCTCTCTGTCAAATAAATAAATAAAATCTTTAAAAAAAGAAAAAAGAAAGTCATTATTTGAATTAATGGAGAATGTTTGGCAAATTAGCCCAGAGTACTTAGAACATTTTGAGTGTAACTGCACAAGGTGCACAAGGTTGAAATAAGATAAGAAGACTCATGGAAGTTTATTTTGTCCTTAGTTTTGAGTTTTAGGTATAAAGTAAGGTCTTTGTTTTTAAGAATGTTTTAAGGTTTTTACTATATTCTTTGATCAAAGCAAAGATTTAAGGTGAATTCACCTTTGATTCTTCCGTGAGGTGCTCTCTAAACTCTGTTTCCACAACAATTACCTGCTACAGATTCCTACTCTTCAGGCCCTTGTACCCATCTGTCTGGTCTGTCTGTAGTTTGCATTGACCTAAATGGAAGTTAAATATGTGCTGCTGAAAGGAGAAATTGAGGCTGCACAGAAGATCTCTCTCGTCTGTGACAGAAATGTGTGTATGTGTGTGTATGTGTGTGTGCGTGTGTATACAGAAGTCATTAAACCACATATTTTATTCCCTACAAGAAAAGCATTTCAATTCTGGAAACTGAAAACTGGAATTAATATCTCCTTCCAACTGTATAAAACACGTAGGTTAGTAGAAACAAATATTTCCATTCTAGTCAGTTATTCCACAGAGATAGACTGGTGGCTTGCTAGAGACTGCACACGTATGCGTGTGTGCATGTGTATGTGTATAAGTGGGACTGCCGATCTGTGGGCAGTCTATGTGATTAGAATCAAAGTGATATAGGTAGCAGCAAAAGAGGAAAGGTGCATTTCTAATAGATCTCCTGGCATAAATCATGGCTGCTTACTCTCCTTTATTGTGGATCTAATTTGGATATTCCTCTCAAAGTAAATGTCAATTTAGTCAACCAGGCATAGCTTTATCAAATAACGTAAAATGCAACTTTGAAAAAACATTAAACACTTATTG
Source organism: Leptonychotes weddellii (assembly GCF_054177405.1). Taxonomy (NCBI): domain Eukaryota; kingdom Metazoa; phylum Chordata; class Mammalia; order Carnivora; family Phocidae; genus Leptonychotes; species Leptonychotes weddellii. The sequence goes on along the minus strand of NC_138371.1, from coordinate 77,470,668 downwards.
AACACACATGTATGCTAGTCAACATGTATTAATTACTAAGTCATGTTTCCATTTTCCTTTTTGATAGTATCTTTTTGATAGTTCCTTGATATAGTTGAAAGCTCATGTCTAGAAAAAAAATCAGGTGGATATTGAGCACTCGGCAAATATATTTAATTCATAGACGTCAGTCAACATGATTTGGTTACTTCTAAATTAATTCCTAATAGCTTTACTTCAACTTAAGTAGATACAAACGAGTAACTTCCCTAGATTTTTCCATTGATGTTTATATGTTAAGGATAATTCCAGAGGCTTCTTCTCAGTGTTGGGAAAAAAGCACTTTGTTTTAAATTCCCGCATATCTTTCTCACATTGGTCACTCAAAAGGGAAAAGTATACTAATTATTCACTCATATCTGGAATTCTTTAAATTGTAGAAGCAATCAGTAACAGTTTATTAAAAGAAATAAAAACAGATGAATGCCACATCAGTCTTGGGCAATAGATCAAATTTCAAAAGTTTGAGTCTGTTGTGGCCTTGACATTTCTAAAGCAGTCACCGTGAAGTATAACTCAAAATGCAGGTTTTAGCAAAGACCACAAAATACATATTTATATTGTAGTTTCCTAACTGTTCCCTATTGTTACGGGCATTTGTCCTGCCTTTCAAATCTTGAAAGAGAAAGTCGTGGTTTTTGAGGCATATATTTTAGGTGTATGTGGATTTTTTTTTTTTTTAATAAGGCATGTTCCCCTCCTTTCTGTGTTTCTTTCTTTTGTTTTCATGCCTGTAAGAGTATTATCATTTTGGGAACACAACTGCAACCCTTACCATGAGCTGAAAGTAAGTATCACTTTGTAGGCTGACCTTGTAAAAATAAAAAATAAAATTCTCAATGAACTGGGTGTGCTCATATTCTTTCTCTTCCAAGGGAAAGAGGCCTTAATCTTTGGAGTGGAGCCTTGTCAATTGTTATCATCAAAATCAGGCAAATCACATGCTGCTAATGTCTTGAAATCTCTACTTATTTGTTCATTACCTTTTTCTTTTTAAGATTTTCCCTTCCCCTGTCCTCTTCACCTCTCTCTCTTCACACTTGCTACCCCAGCTGCATAAGTGTGCAACAACCCGAACATTGGTCTTCGGTGCTCATGGCTCCAGGAATCTGTGATCATTCTAGTGTACATGTAGGTGGAATTTAAATAATGTCAGTCGACCTTTTGAACATATGGCACTTATGTTTTCTTGCTATGAAGAGATGGGGAGAAGATTGAAACCAGAAGCTACAAGATATATTTGAGCTTTTCCCAAAGATATAAAATTCAGTTATTCATGTTGATAATTATGACAAGATCACTAAGATCCATGCAGTATGTCTTCTATGTGGTGAAAGTAGAGAACATTTGTTTTGGCTAGAATATAACCAAATCCCATTAAACAAAGTTGACTATATTCTTAGCTGTGATATATGGTGCTAGAAATGCCTGCATTTATGATTATTTTAATTTAACTTTAAAAAATTTGATTAAGACTGTGATCAGAAAGACCTATATTTGATTTATGTCGGGAAATATTTGCTTACTTTTTGGGCCGAATTGAATGCATATATGTCTTCCATTCATATGCACTGTTTACATACACCGGGAGGAAAATCTAATTCACTTAAAGCTCATTTAATGTTGAGGAGAACAAGCTGATGTCAAATTCAGGGTTGAATTCAGCCTGGACACTGTTCATTAATTCACCTAAGTATTTAAGGGCCTATTCTGTACCTAACACTCTTCTGAGATCCAAAGGCCTGAAGGTAAGAAGAGAGCCTGTGTGTGTGTGGGATGTGTGTGTGTGTGTGTGTGTTGTGTATGTGTGTGTGCACATGCATGCATGTATTCAAGTAAAAGAGACCCCCTGCCTTTACAGCCTGTGTTCTAGAAGCCACACAGCATTATTCAAAGGATTACGGAGATCTATATGAAAATATGAAACTATGTTGGCATAAGTGTTTTATTTTATTTTTTTAAAGATTTTATTTATTTATTTGACAGAGAGAGAGAGAACAAATAGGCAGAGAGGCAGGCAGAGGAAGAAGGAGAAGCAGAGTCCCCACCGAGCAGGGAGCCCAATGTGGGGCTCGATCCCAGGACCCTGGGATCATGACCTGAGCCGAAGGCAGACGCTTAACCGACTGAGCCACC
>NC_138371.1:77435606-77467993 GCF_054177405.1 Leptonychotes weddellii | reverse complement strand
TAAGTGTTTTATTTTATTTTTTTAAAGATTTTATTTATTTATTTGACAGAGAGAGAGAGAACAAATAGGCAGAGAGGCAGGCAGAGGAAGAAGGAGAAGCAGAGTCCCCACCGAGCAGGGAGCCCAATGTGGGGCTCGATCCCAGGACCCTGGGATCATGACCTGAGCCGAAGGCAGACGCTTAACCGACTGAGCCACCCAGGCGCCCCGGCATAAGTGTTTTAAAGGAGAAGAAGAAAGTATTATGAGTATTGCCTAATGAGGGAGGTCAGGGATTACCCCTCAGAGGAAATCAGAACTGAACTGAGATTGAAATGAACAGTAGGAGTTCTTGCCTGGAGGAGGATGAGGGACAGGAAGAATGAGCAACGACCTAGCCCTGAGGATGAGGAAATGTGAGCTGTGAGAAGCAGGCAGAGGCCAGGCTGTGGATTTTAGCCTTCACACTAAATGCAATGGGCCATCACTGACATTTTAATCAGGAGAAAGGGGAAAGGACCAAGGGATAAATACAGCATTTTGCATTTGCATTTTGGAAAGAATATTCTGGCTGTGGTGTGGGAAACCACACTGACTGTAAATGAATACTTTTGATAGGAGATTGCTATAGTAGTCTAAGAAAGAGAATGAGAGTTTGTATTGGAATGATGGTGCGAAAAAGAAGAGAGCAGAAAAGAGTCAATACATATTTGTTTATGATGGGATGATAATAATAAACTAATATTATTAGTTGCATTTTTATTTTCCTCCATCTTTTTTTTTTTTTAGATTTTATTTATTTTTTAGAGAGCGAGCGAGAGAGAAACAGCATGAGAGGGGAGAGAGGGGAGAGGGTCAGAGGGAGAAGCAGGCTCCCGCTGAGCCGGGAGCCCGATGTGGGACTCGATCCCAGGACCCTGGGATCATGACCTGAACCGAAGGCAGACGCTTAACCATCTGAGCCACCCAGGCGCCCTATTTTCCTCCATCTTGAAACATTCTCCTATCTTCGTTTTCATACCATGATACTGGTTTGATTTTTTAGCCTTTACCTCTTCCTTATAATTTCAATACTGCAGTTTCCTGGGCAAGTTGTGTCACCTTCTTCTTTGCCCTCTATATCCTCTCCTTAGACAACCCTATTTACTCACAACACAGTTTGACTTTAAACGGGATATTGATGCTTTATTATAGCAACAGTTGTCTCTAAGTGTGCAGCTCCAACAGATAGGACTGAGGGAACAAAATAGGCAACATAAAGTGGACAGTGTTATTTGGTGACAATCTCCATTCAATGTTAAATTTGCTATATCTCTTGATTCCTATGTTCACTCAGCTACATGTCTATTGGAGTAACATAGACTTCAGCTCCCTATGTATCCTGAGGCAAAACTGAATTCATATTTCTTTATTGGTTCTGTCAGTAGTAGTAGTAGATGCTAAAAAAATTCTAATGACACCATTATAACTTGAGACAGACAAACAGAAACAGGTATGCAGTTTGTGGAATTATGCATTCAATATTATTGACGAACAAATGATTGAAATAAAAACCAGAAAGCTCTAATTTAGAAAAAAAAAAAAAAAAGACTTAGGTCTTGTCCTGCTCTGAGTCATGTGGTAGTAAAACATCTAGGAGCTTCTTTTTCATAATATAGAAGAGCTGATGCCTTGACAGGAAGACTTCCAAGATCTTTTCATCTCAAGTTCTGTGAATCTTTTTACCTAACTCTGCTGAAAACACTGGAGTAGATCTCTCTGGGAAAAAAGGGGGCTCTTCTAAATCCTATTGCCATCCAGGTTGACTTTAAACTGTGTCAATAATATTTGAAGAAGGGAAACATCTTACAGACATTGTGCCCTCTCTCCCATCCTCTAACAGCATACCTACTTGCCATTGCTGTGACATCCAGTCAGGTGCACCTGGGTGTATCTAGTGTCAACTGAATCCTGAATCTTGTTTTCTGCCCTAGGGCTTCTCTACAACCTCAGAGTAAAAGGCTGGGCTTGTGAACATCTGGAAGGGTAGGCAAGTCACATCCTCAAGGGATCTTTGACTAATAGGGAATGGGAACCGATTGCTCAGGTAAGCAATCCCATGATGAACTCATTCTACATGATTTCTCTCAGGGTCCCCCAAAGCCCTGAGCCCCAATATCCACCATGGTAATCAGTTCAATGCTACTTTTCTTCCCCCCTCTTCTGTTTTGCTTTCTCCAGTCCCCACCCTTAGTTGTTCTTTGGGGGGAATTTCCCAAAATTAAGGATCTTCCCTCAGACCCTTCTCAGGAGGCTGCTTTTTGGAAGAACCCAAGTTAAGGAAGATTTCTGTTGGATCAATATAGGTACACAGAGTTTGCTTTACCCAATTAAGAGATTTCTGAAATTTTATGAGTAATTCAAATTATTCTAAACAATAATTTGTTCATTGATTTACATCTCAATTTCAGGAATACTATATCATTATTTTGTTATAAAACTTCAGTTGGCATAGTCTTCTAACTCTTTAGCATCTCACCAGGTATATCTTCCAGCTTTTATACCAAAGAATCATCTGTAAATAAATATTCAAATGTATTAACAATATAGTTATTTAAAGGAACTGTTTATTATGAAATAATTTCTCTGCTGGTCAAAGCACAATTGCTTGCTAGCATGCATATTTTCATAACTTTTATCTTGGATTATTGTTTTGTTATGTAAGGTTTATACAGATTTTAATCCTCATTGCTGATGCCCTTCATTTGGACTTGGAAACTGTGTTCCCATTTTCATAGTAATGATAATGCTTTTTCTTAATCCACAAATTTGTTAAAGTAAAAGGTATACACACATAAATATTTCCCTTTTTATTGGGAAAAAAAGAAAAGATTTTTCTTCTGCTGTTCCCTCAACCCATTAATCACAATACAATATATGCTATTAATTATGCTTAAATGCAGTTTGCTTATATAATTTGTGAACATCCAATAACTCAAGACTTTCAAATTATTTGTCTTCCATGTAGACATTTTGATTACTGAAACATTCCTAAAGCTAGAAGAAGGGATAATAACATAGGATTAAAACTATGAATCACCTTTTGATTAAATACTCCACAGTCTTTGTTGCTAAATCGTCACTCAGAGAATAACTCTAAGTCTCATTTGAACTTGTAGATTTTAATTCCATATTGATCACCATAACCTAGCAAAAGCAATACATATTCACTCACATCACAGTTTGACTTTAAACAGGATATTGATGCTTTATTATAGCAACAGTTGTCTCTAAGTGTGCAGCTCCAACAGATAGGACTGAGGGAACAAAATAGGCAACATAAAGTGGACAGTGGTATTTGGTGACAATCTCCATTCAATGTTAAATTTGCTATATCTCTTGATTCCTATGTTCACTCAGCTACATGTCTATTGGAGTAACATAGACTTCAGCTCATAAAATTTTTATAGTGGCAATAATAGAAATAATAGGTGTGTATCTATAAAGACGAATATATTTTAAGGTCTTTCACATTCATTATTTCATTTGACTTGAAAAATTATCTCTCCGTGCAGGTGAAAGAGGTATTAATATTTCCATTCAGGCTCAGAGAAATGGTGTCACATATGACCAAATTAAAATAACTGCTAAATGCAAAGTTGAGAACCAGGTGTTCTGGTTCCTGGCCCAGTGAGCTTCTTGGTATATGCCTATGTCCTGCTTTGCACGCTAACTAGGCCATTGTCTTCTCAGTGTCTTGTCCTGTCTCCCACTCTTACATTCTTCCCTCCTCTACCTTCCTAAACAAATGGGAAGATGTATACTGGGAGCTACTTTGGACCAGCTGTATTCTTTGCCTTCTTGTTCAACCTGAACATTGAATATAATCTTTCTGTGATGGTTCATTTTATGTGTCTACTTGGTGAGACTATGGTACCTAGTCATTTAATCAAAACCAAATCTAGATATTGCTAGACTGTGGTTAACATCTATAATCAGTTGACTTTGAGTAAAGCAGATTATCCTTGATAATATGGATGGGCCTCATCTAATAAGTTGAAGGCCTTAAAAGCAAAAACTGAGATTTCCTGAAGAAGAAAAAGAAATTCTGTCTCAATACTGCTGCATCAATTCCTGCCCGAGTTTCTAGCCTTCTAGCCTACCCTGTGGCTTTTGGACTTCCCAGCCCTTAAAATCATGTGAGCCAATTCCTTAAAATAAAATTCTTGATATAGGGTAAGATACACTTCTGTATATTCTACCTAGAAATATCTGTATACTTTATCCTAGAAATATATAGATATAGATGTACACAAATGGAAATATGAGAATGCTTCTCTGGAGAACCCTGGCTAATACGCTTGTCTCATATTTGTCCTAGAATATCATAAATATCAATATCATAAAATCATAAATATCAATATCATAAAATTGTGCTCCATTAATTTTTTTCTGTTCCTTTAAGGACTTCTATATATTTGCTCTCATCTCTGTTTTCCCTCTTCCTTGCCAAAATTTAAATTTTCACTTGTGCTCCTAGATTCCATAATTCTCTTCATTATAGGACCTATTTCACCAATCTTTTCTTTCTTGCAATACTAGTCTTTCCATTTCTCAGTTAATGAACTTAATCCTAAAGTATAGGACAAAATAGTTGTCATTAACCAGCTCCTTTCAATCTTCCTATCAGTAAAATGAAGGGCACTTCAAATCATTTGTCCAAATATCTTACTGTTAACCAGATGAACACACACACACACACACATATACACACTAAGTTCTAAAGACTATATTTTATTTTATTTTTGATTTCAGTCTTGTACTCCAACCTATTTATGTTTTTGCAACAGAAGGCTAAAAAGCAAGAAATCAACTCTGAATTCAATCACAAATATTGGCTTTCATCATGAGGTATTGAATACTTTGATCCTTATGGCTTTGCATACAAGTAATTCTTAGGTAGCTAGGAATTTTTGGTTGCCTATTTGAATTCATATGGATGTTCTATGTGCAACTCAAATTAAACCTTATCAAAATTTAACTCCCAGTTTTTCCTGCCAAACTTTCTCTTTTCTTGTATTACCTATTTGGTTGTTGGCAATATCATTCAAATTTCTCAATGACTCTTGAATGTACATTTTCCTGAAAGTGTCCAGTTTGACCCCAATCCTGACAATTACTTTTCATTACTAAATACACTATATTCTCTTCAGCTTTATGCTTTTTTTTTCCAACACTGATCCATTTATTTAATAAGTATCTGTTGAATCTCTAAGCTGTGTCAGACATGGTTGTACATGCTCAGGATGCTCCAGGGAATAAAGCAAAATAGTGGACCTTACTACATTCCAGAAGGGTGACACAGATAAGTAACTATTAATATAATTAATAAGTAAATTATATGTTAGAAGATGACTTTTTACCTCCAAAGAAAGAAAGAAAGAAAGAAAGAAAGCAAGAAAGAAATAGAACACAGTAAGCCTCTGGGAATTGGGTAGCTAAATATGTATTTAATAAACATTTATTATATTAGTGGTTGACTGAATGAACAGTCCTTTAAATTTCAGTTTGTCTGGTGTTCAATATCCTGGAAGACATGAGTTATACATAAACAGGACTTAGTTCATCTGTTTTTTGCTTTGGTTGTGTTAAAGATTTGTTTTGTTTTGTTGTCTGTTTGCTTCTCTGTCTTTGGTAGAATAGATGGGTGAGGGCTCAGAAGATGCTGACGGTTTAACATAACAAGTGAGTTGTTAAAAAAAAAAGATAATTCTCCCTCCCTCCTTTTCTTCCTTCTTTTCTTCCTTTCATTTAATTTAGCAAGAAACTATTTAATTCCTACTATGATGCAAGAACTATGCCTGACACTGGAGATGCTCTTATGAATAAAGAATCACTGAACTTAAGGATATCCCAGTCAGGTGGGGAGACGCATATAGACAGAGGTCAGGGAAGGTGCCCTGGTGGGTGAGAGCCAGGGTTCTGGAGCTATTCTCTGGCTGGATTACAGTCTCTAGGCCTCAGTCTACTCTTGTGAGGAATAGGGGTAAGAATAGGTCCTATAGAGAAGGCTGTGTTAGGATTCAGTGAGTTACTATTTGTAAGCTGCATAGAAAAGTACTTGGTACATAATAATTATTTAGTAAGTTTTCACTTATTTTATTTTTTTTATTATAAGGACAATATGCTGTAGTAAATTGAAAGAGGGAAGCATGCCTAGCGATTATGGAAGCCTACACATGGTAGAACGAAACTTGGAGGGATGATTCTTCACTTTCTCTAAATTAAGAAGTGAAATGATGTTCCTAGAGATGGGATGAGGATCAGGTTAATCAGGAGGCTCGAAGAGACAGTGAGTAACAGCCCTCAGTAAGGAATGAAAGCAAGACATGCTCAAGGGCAAGAACTATGTTTGAAATTTCCAGACAAAACATATTGGAGAATATTGGTAGCTCTCTATGGAAAATATATTTGGCAAGGAAACAGGCTGTCTGTAAAGTCGTGAATGAAATAGTGGAGTTTTCACTTCAGTGGTTGATCTAGAACATGATCATTAATGGATTATTTATCACAAAATGTCATTGTTAGCACTTTAAATTGTAATCATTAACTTTAAAGTGTTAGTTGTGGTTTGAGATTTGAGAAATTTGGAGTTCATAATTTAAGAATTAGAGCAATTTTGTGAATTTTAGTAGATTTTTATGTTCATTCTACAAACTCTTATGTTTTCTTACCTTTAAAATGGTTCAGACACTATTAAACCAAGTATATTCTCACTTTAATCTTATTTCTAGTTAATTTTCAAGCTGTAGAATTTCATGTGTTATAACTGCTGCTTGGCAGGTTTTTTTTCAGGGGATATAGTTGAACTCATGCACACTTTGATATGATGGGCAGTTGTTAACACTAATTTCAATAAATTAGGTAATACACTGCATTGCTACATTTCATTTGTTAATATAGGACTGGAAAATAATATTTTTTCCCTAAAAATAAAGGGAACAGTGATTTGCTTCCTGACATAAAACAGTCTTAACACACACACACACACACACACACACACACACACACACACACCAGTCCGTGAAAGCATATATTTGTCTTCAAAGGAAAAAAAAAAAAGATTTAGAAAAGAGGGCAAACTTGTTAGGATTTTAAATCAATATTTGTATGACACCTTTTTATCTACTGCCTGGAAGAAATAAAAACACATTAAACTTTTTAATAAAAGTAAGTTAGAGTAACTGAGAACATTTTCAATCACATAATAAAGATTTGTTTCAGACATAAACAATGACTTTCTGTGAGCTCTGCCCTGACATCTAAAGAATTCAGAATGACATTCGCTATCCAACAGGGTTTTTCCTTCCGAAAACACAGCCCACTAAGAATCTCTAAACTACTCTGCCTCTTTGGTTCCTGTGTAAAACACCAGGCAAGCATGAGAAATTGAAACAGGCTGGCTGAGGTTTGGTAAAGAAGACAGTGCAATGGGAAGGCTTAAGGCAGAATTTTCCTAGAAGCCCATAGCTGCCAAACCAGGCCTTCAGATGCTGGCCCTTTCCTGGTCAGGAACAAGTAGGAGCTAGGTAGGGATAAAGAAGAAAGACTGGGAGATCATCGGAGAGCAAATAGACCACATCCCCAAGCTCTACTGGTACAGTAGAGAATAATAGTAGATAGTAATTATCAACACTCCATTCATTCAATCATTCATTCTTTCATACATTCATCCATTCAACAAATCTTTGCTTGCCAGACATTGCTCTTGGTGATAAGATAAAATACTGAATAAAACAAAGTCCCTACCCTCAGTCTAATTCAAGAGACAGACAAGAAACAAATAAAGATGTGATAAGTCAAGTGGTGATATATACTACAGAGAAAACTATATTAGAAGAGGAAGTATTGGGATGGGTTTAGACTTGCCAGGCAATTAAGTTAAATATTAATTTCAGAGAAACAACAAGTAATTTTTTAGTATAAGCAGGTCCCAAGCAATATTGGGATTTTTTTTTTTAGTATGTCTTCTGCAATATTTGAAGTATATTTATACAAAAAATGAAATATTTGTTTATAAATATAACTAACTCTGTGCTCTTCCACCTCTAATCTGGCAACCTTGTTAGAATTAGAAGCAGAAGAGTCTATTTTTATATTGAGTAGTCAAGGAAGCCTTCTGATGATATGACAGAAAAACAGAGACCTAAAGGAAGTAAGTTATTTGAAGGAGGAGTTTCAGTCTATGAGTGAAAATGCCCTGAGGCTAGAGATGTTCCTGAGAGGCTAGTGTAGACACTGGGGGCTGAGAAATGAAGTTGGGAAATGCAAGGCGATGAGCTCAGATAGTTGGATAGGGAGCCACATCCTGTAGGTTTTATAGGACAGCAGAAGAACTTTGGCATTTACTCCAAATAGGATGAGAAGTCATTGGAAAAGTTAGGTCAGGAAATGCCATAATCTACTTTGAATTTTAAACGGCTACGCCTGCTAAGAAGCGCGGGACTAAGAAGGAAGGCGGAAGCAGGAAAACCAGTTAGGAGTTAGTTGCAAAAAATCCAAAAAAGACACGACGGCGGTTTTGTGTGAGTGTGGTAGTAATGGAGGAAGAGAAAAGTGGATATTTTCTGAATAAATTTGAAGGTAGAACCCACAGGATTTGTTGACAAACTGGATGTTATGAGATCCATGGGAAAGAAGGCAAGGCTACCTGTCCGGTTTTTGGTCGGAGCAATTAGAACGGGAGAATGGAGTGGCTGTGGTCTTAGGAGCAGGCTGTGGGAGGCACGGGGGTTAGAGGGCAGTCTGAAGTGTGTTTTTAAGGAGGTGGGTTTGCAGTGGCTTCGTTATTCACATGGAGATGGCTAACAGGTGATAGTATATGTATCTCTGGTGTTTAGGGAGAGATCAGGATTGTAGACCCGCTTGTGAGTTGTCAACAGAGAGATGTTATATGAAGTCATGAAACTAGATGGAATCACCTAGAGAAGAGAGAGGATCCAAGGATTGACCCCTGGACACTACCATGGGTAGAAGCACAGTAAATAAAAGAAACATCAGAGAAGCAGTATTTAGAGACGTAAAAGGAAAACTGAGGGAGAGGAGTGTCAAAGAAAGCAAGGGGAAAATACTGTGTGAAGGAAGAAAGGTAATCCGTTATGTTAGATGCTATTGATATTTTTTAGGATTATTTATTTATTTATTAGAGAGAGTGTGAGTGGGGGGAGGGGCAGAGGGAGAAGGAGAGAGAGAGTCTCAAGCAGACTCCTGCTAAGCATGAAGCCTGACTCGGGGCTCGATCCCACCACCTGGAGATCATGACCTGAGCCGAAACCAAGAGTCAAATGCTCAACAGACTGAGCCACCCAGGCACCCCAAATGCTATTAATATTTTGAACAATAACAGTAACAATAACCCCAAGGTCTTTTAACTATATTAGTTTCACTGAAAATACAATAAAAGATGAAGCACATGATATCTATGATGGGGCTTCTAATCCCTTATTTCTTTCTTCAGCTCCATCTTTCTAGATTGGAAGTATTTGGTAAACAATTCAGTAATATAAGAGGACAGGTATGAGTCAATATTGGCAGTTCCTGCCTCTTAATTCAGTGTACTTGTATTTGTTTTATATTCAGTTAACTTTCACCAAAGACTCTCTGGGTCTTTTGCTAATATATCCGTTTTTTATCTGAATCTCTATTTTGAATCTACCTGTCTTTTATTTGATTTTTTTTTGTATGCTCAACTCAAAGACATTTACATTCTTAAATAAATATATGAATGTAGGGCCAACCTAAAGTTTGCCTTCCTTGACCATGCCTCCCCTTATTATAGCTAATAAACCACCTTGATCTAAAAAGCATCTGAGCCTTATTCCCCATAAATAAAAACCTCATCTATTCTGTCATCCACTCCCTCAGTGTTCTGCTAACTAATCTGAAAAACAAGTCCAAATCAATGTGTTAAACACCTAGCAGCCTAATAGTCTCCCTATTACATTAAAAATAATTTTTTTAATTTGATTTGTGTGTGTCTGAGAGAGAGAGAGCACAAGCAGGGACAGGGAGAAGCAGGATCCCTGCTGAGCAAGGAGCCCGATGTGGGACTTGATCCCAGAACCCTGGGATCATGACCCGAGCTGAAGGCAGACGCTTAACTGACTGAGCCACCCAGGTGTCCCTCAAAATATTACATTTTAAAAGAAGTTTTTATAGCACGTAGTAGTTACTGAAAAAAAAAAAGTTGAATGATTTCTCTATGAGAAGTTAGGTATGAGGACAAAATGGATGGGGAGATAGTTTGGAATAGGTCTCCGAAAAGTCATCCTCAACTCACTGGAAGTAGTCACCCAGCTTTCAACATTGTGTTTCCCTTTTTATATATGAAAGGATTACCTCATTCTTTTCCTCAGTTCAAGCTAAACATATAATTTGCACAATGTTTGGGGATTATTTTTGTTGTTGTTTTATTTAGAAAAAAAATCAATGAAATATTTTCTCTACAAACTCCTAGAGTTCCTGTTTATTTTGTTTCTTTGTGTTCTGCTAACAAGAATATACTTCTTTAATGAAAAGTTGCAGTTAAAATTTAAGTCATATTCACAGTTGTGTTCCCAAAGAAAGCAAGCATAGAGCAGGCTTGTCAAACATCTGATGGGGAGTTCAGATGTGACCAGAGAATCGTTTACTAGACTCATCCAGCCACCAGGAAATCCTCTTCTGGCTCTGTGCTATGTCTGTGCCTCGTGTGGGGAAATTGCCCTGCTTGCAAATTTGCCTCTGACTGGTCAATGGAGTCAAGCAGGCAGACTGTACAAGCAGCAAAAAGGTCACCTTTGTTGAACCCAGAGACCCTTAGTGTCTGGGTTCTATTTAAATAAAACCTGATGCTGAGCTGCTTATCTGCTTCCTTCCAAATGCTCCGAACCTCACAAGTTAGTTCGCAAAATAGGGTTGAAAATTTGGCCACGTTTCTAGAACATCCAGCCCTGGTGTTCGCCAAAAATATCAAAACAGCGGACTTTCTTGTGGTACTCAGGCTCTTCTGATTTCGGGCCCAGTTAAATACCAGGCACTTTCTTCTTCCTTTTTGGGCGGGAAAGTGGGCTATGAGGAAACTAGGAGGAAGATGGAATATCTAGACATTTAAAAATTAATCTTTTCATATTTTCAGATCCTCGACTGAAAGTAATGTAAACTAATGAGTTTGAATGTTTTTTTTGTGTGAAGTAAAAAGAGCAGCATAGAAAAAAAAAAAAAAATGGAGGCAATCTCTGTGCCAAGACCAAAGGGTAATTTTGTGTCCTGGCAGTTCAGGTTGTGGGTTGCTTTTCCACACTATGCTTCCACCGCTATTACTTAGTCTGCTCAGAGTTCTACCCTGACTAGTGCCCACATAATTGAATAATGAGCAGATGCTTCTGCTGTGAACATTGCTTTTATATGATGATTCTGGAGGAGATTTAACTGTTTCATGATCCCAGGAGACAAAGGAATGGAAAGGAAAAAAAAAAAAAAAAAGAGGAAGAGTAACCCAACTTCCTAAAATAATTAATATAGCTTGCAAACTTACCTAGTGTACAAAAAGGGACCTGAACCAACAATAAAACCAGAAAAACAAGGGTGCTTGGGTAGTTCAGTCATTTAAATGTCTGCCTTTGGCTCAAGTTATGATCCCAGGGTCCTGGGATCGAGCCCCACATTGGGCTCCCTGCTCAGTGGGGAGCCTGCTTCTCCCTCTCCCTCTGCTGATCCCCCGGCTTGTACTCTCTCTCTCTGCCAAATAAATAAATAAAATCTTAAAAATAAATAAATAAAAACGAAACAAAAAATAAACACACAAGAGAGAATAGTGTTTTCTCTTCTTGTTTTCTTTAATGTTTAAAGGTCTTGGTGATATTATCCCAAGTACCTGGGTTTTATTAGGTACCATTAAGTAAAGGTACCACATAGTTTGTCGGAGGTAAAATATTTCCATGTCATATGTAGTTAAGTGATACATGTTCAAATTTCAGTGTCTTGCAGGAAATGTTACCGGGCTAAATGATGATTCTAGGAGCAAGGAACAAAGTTTTGATTTTGAGGAAGCAAAAATACTTGTAAAATGATATATAGCTAGAAATTTTTTTCTTTAACTAGACATCTATGGATATCTCAGGAACAATAGGTATTCCAGAAATCTAGAGAATAAATTGTGCCTAAGTATTTTGCTCCAGAAATATCTTCTTAGGGAATAAATTGTGAATTTTGATTGTGTTAGCTCTTCCATCAACTCTTCTGGAATCTACTCCATCACCGTAAAAGAGAGAGTAGAGAGCTTCACCCTGCAGAAGATGGCAGATCCTTAGTTTGATTAACAATTTAGATATTTGATAATTTCAAATTTTTTTTATAATTTTAATGTAATGAATGACATATAGGAGGAATCTCCAAAATTTTTAGAATAAAATAAACATTTATTCTCATTAACCATAGTTAAGCATTATTGACATTTGGGTTTATTTTTCTTTCTATCTTTTCAAAAGCTATATATATATATATACATATATATATGTATATACATATATATTCATTTGTGTTTTGTTTTCCTATAAAATGGTGTTATTTCCTATAAAATGGTATTCTCTAGTTTTTGCTGCTGTTTTGCATTTAGCATTACATTTTGAGTGGATTCCATGCTATTAAATATTCTCAAAAACATGCTTTTCAGTGGTTGCATATTATTCTGTTATATGATGGACCATGATTTGTTAAATTATTTCACATTTGAAGCAGTAATGATGACCCCAAAGTTCTACCATCATAAATGATCATTCAATAAACAACTTTATACATACAATTTTATGAACATTTCTCATGATACATTTTGGAAGATTTCTTTTTTATGGTGTAACTTCCAGATCAAAATATATTGTATATTTTAAGATTTGATACATATTGACAAATTGCTACCCTGAAATATATGTACATTGCAGAATCACAGTGAGTGTGTGTGTGTGTGTGCACGTGCGTGCGCATTTTTAACTTTTCACAGTATGGTCTGTTTTCTTAGCTTTTTTCCTTACTGGGGCTTTGATGTTTCATAAGGTTTGTATTTGTGTTCCAGTGGTTAGCCTTATAATTATACCTCATTATAAGACCCTTAGTCCCTTCTTTTTTAATTTTTTAATTTTTTATTTTTTTAAAGATTTTATTTATTTGACAGAGAGAGACACAGCGAGAGAGGGAACACAAGCAGGGGGAGTGGGAGGGAGAAGCAGGCTTCCCGCGGAGCAAGGAGCCCGATGTGGGACTCGATCCCAGGACCCTGGGATCATGACCTGAGCCGAAGGCAGACGCTTAACGACTGAGCCACCCAGGCACCCCCCTCTTTTTTTAGACAGCATAATATTTTTATACGATGGATATTCTGATTATCACTGCCTAACAAATCATCCTAAAACTTAGTGGCGTGAAACAGTATTTTATTATAGCTCACAATTTTGTGGGTAGAAATTCATGTAGGGATCAGGTTGGTGATTCTTCTACTCCATATTTTGTCAAGTGGTTTCATTTGTTGGTATGCACCTGATAGCTTGGCTGTCTGAAGGTTTCAAAATGGTTTAGCTTACATGTTGGTGGTTTGATGGAAGATGGCCAGGAGGTTGGGCTCAGTTGGGATCCTCTCCTTCCCCATGTCATTCAGGGCCTTTCCAAATGGTATCTCCAGTGGGGTAGTCAAACATATGGCAACTCATGGTGTAAATAATAAGTATGACATGAGGCCTGGGTAGAAGCTGAAAGGCTTCTTATGACCTAGCTTGAGCCTCCTTATATTGAGGAGGGAAGTCACTAGAGTCAGGCCTGATGTAAGGGGAGGAAATTATACTCAAACTTTCGATGAAAAGAGTAGAAAATAATTCATGACTATCTTTAATCTACACCATTCATACTTGGGCCACAAATTATTTACTTTCTATACAACAAAAGAAATACTTTCTTCTTCTCCTCAGATTTGCAAAACTCTCATCCCCTTATTGCATCAGCATGTAGTCCAGGATTTTGTCCTCTAAATTAGGTCCAGTGCTCTCTTCCTCCCATCCTCACACACAATGTTAGACTAGAGATAGAATCAATAGACACTCAAATTGAAAAAGGAGAATAGGATGTATCTCATGGTTCACAGTAATTCTGAAATCCAGCAGTTTTCATAATCTAATTCAGTCCCTAAAAAACAATCCTTTGGAGTCTTGGCTATACCCTCTGGGTTCCTGGTTCTTGCCTTCAAGTCATCCTTCCTTTTTCATTAGAAATTACCAATATTAGTATCTATGTAGCTTTCTCAACATGTTTTGTAGCAATAGAATTTTTGAAGTTCAAAGATCTCTTTTAATTTTGTAGTTTTGTACATTATCATTTCAGTCCAATCTAATATAATTACTTTTAAAAAAGCTTTTTTAAAAAAAAATTTATCGGGGGGCACCTGGGTGGCTCAGTTGTTAAGCGTCTGCCTTTGACTCGGGTCATGATTCCAGGGTCCTGGGACTGAGTCCTGCATCAGGCTCCTCGCTCAGTGGGGATCCTGCTTCTCCTTCTCCCACTGTCCCTCTCCCCACTTATTCTCTCTCCCTCTCAAATAAATAAATAAAATCTTTTAAAAAAATGTAAAAAATAATTATCAATTAATCATCCACTCTATTAGATAAAAGCCATGTTCACAAATCTCTTTTGAGATTAGTTCCTTCTTTATCTTAGGCTTCCTGTGACATTGCTGAGGAACAACAGCTTTAAAAGTCTCAGAAATATTGTCTATGGATGAGAATTTTCTTAATATGTGCCCCTTCTGGGTCTTCGCCTCCTCTACCTCTCAGACCCTAACCCATTCCTTCACTGCTTTTGCAGTCATTCCTGTCTTTCTTAAGTGTTTTCTTGGCCACCATCATCAATGGATACAGTCCATATATAGAAGGACTTCCTTTTTCTGGCACTTCTGGAGATTTGTCACCATTAGCTATCCTGGCCGCACTTTTCATTTCTTCACTACCACTTACTTGTGTTGCCTCTTTCTGTAAGGATTACCGATTACCAAGAGGCCTTGCCAGTCTCAGTTGCCTTAATCAGCCCTTACACAATTTGAAATCTGTCTCCTAATTTCCCTGGAAATGCAAGTCATAGGTTTCATTATTATTGTTTTCCTTTTTGTGGAGTTTCTAAGAGAGGAGGGAAGTTTCAGATTTAACCACCAGCCATGTCTCTACGAGATTTAGAACTGTTTTACTTTTTTATTTATTATTTTTTAAAGATTTTATTTATTTATTTATTTGTCAGAGAGAGAGAGGGAGAGTGTAAGCACAAGCGGGGGAGCGGGAGAGGAAGCAGATTCCCCCGCTCAGCAGGGAGCCCGATGCGGGACTGGATCCTAGGACCCTGGATTCATGACCTGAGCCGAAGGCAGACGCTGAGCCACCCAGGCACCCTAGAACAGATTTATTTTCAATACTCTTATATTTAAAAAAGAAGTCACCTTTAGAGGTAAATACCAGTCTGATAAGGGGTAAAATAGAACAATTTGAAATAGCCAATTTGATATTACTTTAATTTGTATGGACACAATTTATTGAGGCCACTTGGGTATCGCAAATTATAATAATATGTCAATGAAGCACCCTGTCCTTCATTTTAGTAATGAGTTCAGATGGGGGTGAAGAGTCAGAGATAAGATAAAAAAGAAAGAGGAAGAGGAGATAGTATGAGAGGAGGACACGATCTAACTTTTAGTTCATAAGATGAGTCAAAGTGACCTGAAGTCAAAGCAACTAAATTGAGAAGGCAAAGTCCAAATGGACTTCTTCATAAATATCACATTAATATTGGGAGAAAAAAAACCAGCATATTTACATTAAAAGAAGCATAAGTATGTTACAAAATCCAGTATAAAAAGTTAACTAGCTTTAAGTTAAAACAGGAGATTCTTTCTGAAATTCTCTTCAACCGGACCTTTGTATATCTGGCCCTTGTCATTCAGGTTTCAACTTAAATGTCACCTGCTGAACTCTCAACCCAAAGTAGCCCGTGAATCTCCAGCGTCAGTCTATTTTATTCCTTATAGCACTTTTTACTCTCAGATGCTTCCTTATGTATTTATTTTTTTATAATCTCTTGCTCCACTCAAATTATAAACTCCCTAAGAATGGAAACCTGCGGGACTTTTCCAATGTTATTTTCTCTGCATCTGGACAGATCCTGGTGTCTAGTTGGATCACAATAACATTCCGTTTATGGATGATAGAAATGACATAGAAATTTCAGACTGGCAGTGGTATGCCATGGAGGTTCCCCTTCTAGGTATCTCGTCACTCTTCTCTGATCTTCAGCATACTTACATGCAAATGGGACTATTCCAATCGGCTACTTCTAGTATTTAAGAAGCTAAAGACCTTATTATTTTTCTGTTGCATTTGATTATCTTATCAGCATTCATTAATTTTAAGAGTTTTTAAGTTGTTTGTTTTGTTTTCAGTGTGGTCTAGTCAGAGAGATAACTTTGTCTCCTCCTTTCCAAAGGTTTTCTGGTTTATTTTGTGTTTGGTTTACACCATTTCACTGGCTCTTTAATTAGCCAGGACCTTCCCAACATTATTGTGCAATAATGATGATGGTGGGTAATCTTCCTTTGTTCCTCAGTTTAATGGGACTATCTCTAGTAATTTAAAATAAGGTACAGCTGATTAATGATTTAAAAGCTATTCTATACCATGCTTAATGAGTAATAGATTGCATTTATCCAATGAATGTCTTTATAATGGTGAGTTTGATTGCTGGTACTTGTATTTGGTATTTTCACATCTATATAACTGAAATAAATGTACAATTTCCTTATTGTTATTCTTATCAGATTTTGATTTTAGGTATTTCACTTTCAAAATTGAAAGACTACCTTTTATCCTTTAGAGCCTCTAGAATAAATGACACAGAGCTGGTTTTGTTCTCTGAAAATCTAAAAACAAATGCTCATTAGTTAAAATAAAATATTATGTTGGCCTAGAGCCATCTTTAGAGTTGGTTTTTTTTTTTTTTGGTAACATTTCCAATTTATTCAATGGTTACTTGCATATATAGGTTGCCTATTTAAAACTGATACGATTGAAAAATGTGTATAGTACCAGAAAATTGCCCAGTTCTTCTAATTTATCAAACTGATTAAGAATTATGCATTC
Source organism: Leptonychotes weddellii (assembly GCF_054177405.1). Taxonomy (NCBI): domain Eukaryota; kingdom Metazoa; phylum Chordata; class Mammalia; order Carnivora; family Phocidae; genus Leptonychotes; species Leptonychotes weddellii. The sequence continues at coordinate 77,450,837 of NC_138371.1, read as the reverse complement.
TTGCCTTTTATAACCATTTTTATCAAGTGATTTTGTTAGAAATAATATAGCTGTTAGGAGCACAGGTCTTGGCAAAGTCAAAGCGAGGAAGTGCTGCATTAAAATCCATCTTTGATATGTATGGAGCTTTGTGATAATAGTAAATTAATTCCGCAGCTTCAGTAACTGCATTTGTAAAAAAAAGGGAAATAAATAAACATTTTAGAATTTTGTTTTAAGGATTAACTGAAGTAATATACAAAACTCTAAGGATAGCATCTGCTACTGAGAGAGTATAAAATACATCCTAGCTATTTATCATTATAGTTATCATCATGATCATTTCCCTCTCTATTTTATTTGCGAGAAGTTTTTTCTGTTCTTTTATAGTTCTTGAATTTATTTATAATATTATTTTCCTCTTTTATAATAAATTAATTTCTGCCTTTATCTTCACTGTTTTATTTCTCCTATTTTCCTTTAGTGTGTTTTCTTTTTCTAATTTCTTTAATTAAATGCTTGGTTTATTTTCATTTTTTTCTTGTGTAATTATAAAAAATATTCCAAGGCTGTGATTTTGTCTCTGGATACCAGCTTGGCTGCATCTCATAAGAGTTAAAAGTAATATACTGATTTATTTTCTAAATAATCTATAACTTAATTTTTATTCCTTCTTGGTCTAAATGTATTTAGAAAGATTACTGCAAATTTCCCAATCGTTAGAATTTTTACTGGTTTTGTTTGTTTCTTTAGCTTTTTATTATTATTTCTTATATTATTGCATGGTGGTCAGAGAATGTATGCTGCATAATTTATGCTTTGTAGAATATATTGAAATATTTTGTGACACTATAGATGACTATTTTTTCTACATGTTACATGAATATTATATATTTTATATTTTTGTAGAGTTTATCATTAAAATATATTTATTAATTCAACCATATTATTTTTTTGAATAATTTATATTTTTTCTTGACTACTAGAAACATCAAAGACAGAGAACTGTGTTAAAGTTGTTAAAAAAACAAAATCCAATGGATTAATTTGAAGATCTAATTGGTTTTATTAAGTGATTCATGAATCAGGGAGCATCTCATCTGGCAGGTAGAGGGGAAACTCCTGGGAGTTGTACACAATGGAAAGTGCTTATAGGAGAGTGGGGCAAGAAGTTATTAGCAAAAGAAAAGATTGTTTCAGGCCAGGACACCTCTTCTGGGGAGAAGGGATCAGGAGGGTTTCTTTTTTTTTTTTTAAGATTTTATTTATTTGCGAGAGAGAGAATGAGAGACAGAGAGCATGAGAGGGAGGAGGGTCAGAGGGAGAAGCTGACTCCCTGCCGAGCAGGGAGCCCGATGTGGGACTCGATCCCGGGACTCCAGGATCATGACCTGAGCTGAAGGCAGTCGCTTAACCGACTGAGCCACCCAGGCGCCCCAGGAGGGTTTCTATCATGCAGCTAACCCCACAAGTGCTGATCAGGAAATTTAAGATTGCCTGTTAAAAGGTCACATTCCTAGAATAGGTTGAAACTGTAATTAAGTCTTGATTTGCTGTCTTGGAGGGAAATGACTTCATTTTGGGCTTGCTTTTTCTTTTTTAACAAAGTCTTCTACAGAAGTTCTGTGTCTATCCATTTTTTAAATAATGTTTTTCAATACTATTTATTTAGCACAGAAAGATTTATGACATTTTTACAACTTTATTGTAAAGTCCACATTTTCTGTATAAACAGCCTTTTGTAATCTGATTACATTTTCCTTCAAATACATGTTGGTTTTGCACTCGTATTTTCATCCCTACAATTGAACTTATGGACAATTTTTCTTGGTAAAAATAAAAGTTATGTGAAAAGAACTGAAAGATCAAAGTCCCTCATGATATATTTAGAGCAAGGTAACTGCCCTTGTTTTTTTCTGGAGGGAAAAGTCTTTGCCTGAAGAATTTTCTCCTGACATGCAGGTGATAACATGCAACATTAGCATGGAAAAGTATGAGAAAGAAGGATTTGCTCTTGACTAGTTAAGAAATAGGCTTAACAATTCACAAATTTCTTATGGGATTAGACTTTAATACCTAATAATCACCTTTGTCAAGGAAAATGTATTCGACACTGTGGGAAGTAATTGCAATTTATGGAAATGTTTTGAACCAAAGGAAAATCAAAATACCGCTACCGAGAATGGTAATATAAAGTTGGCTCACTGTGCCGGAAGGAAGACACATCTTGACCCGTGCATCCTCTGGTCTTCCTCTCAGACAAGACTGCATGTCTGGAAGAAATTCCCAGCTTTGGTTCATTACACTCCTACTTCATCATCCCAATTAAAACCCCTTTTCCACAACACTCTGGAAGAGAAATTGCAATTGATTCTCCAGGTAGCTTTTCCCTTTAACGCTTTATTACTATCTCTCCCTCTTTTTTTCTTTTTTACCTCTAATTGCTTATACAAATCCTTGCTTAATGCCTTCTCATTTGTTTTTGTTTTTTAACGATTTATTTTGTACTTGAGAGAGAGAGCGCGAGAGCACGCACGGGAGTGGGGAGGGGGCAGAGGGAGAGGGAGAGAGAGAATCTGGAGTAGACTCTGCCCTGAGCTCAGAGCCTTAGGCAGGGCTCTATCTCATGACCCCGAGATCATGACCTGAGCCGAAATAAAGAGTCGAAGCTTATCTGACTGAGCCACCCAGGTGCCCTGCTTTTTTATTTGTTTATTCTTCCTTCCCCAGTGACAGATGGTAAACTTCTAGAAGACAGGAATCTTCTTGAGTTTAGTTTGCTCTGTACTAGGCGGAGCACAGAGACATACTTCCAACTCTATCATGATGTGCCAACCATTTCCTTTTACTAACCTTATCCGTCCATACCTCTGTCTACTTTTTTTTGTTTTTTTCCTAAAAGAGCATAATAACTGATGCAAGTCCAAGTGTTAGGTAAAGAAGTGAGGTAGAAAGGTGAAAGAAGTGTTAATTTTCTTTAAAATCTTTAATTTTTGCCCACAATGATTGAAAAACTATATTTGACAAGGCCTATGATATGAATTTAATTTGAAATGTTTTTATAAATTTGCAATGGCATAGTTAATTGGGTGAGAGGGAGTAGCAGTTAGGTTAGATGTAAGTTGCCGTATCATCTCATCAAAGGAATCTAAGTAGCCTCTCGTCTCAATCTATCCATTAATTTTCATTCACGTTTCAACCACTTCATAATCTACTGATTACTGAATGAGCTATTATCAATGCAGTCTGATATTTGGGGGCCTTAAAAAGAAAATTGTCTGGAACATGCAGTACCTGGTGGAGGTTGGAAGAAAACAATGCCGAAATACACCAGCTCCATCTCAGGACATCTCGTATCCCTGAATGGTCTGTAATTAAGGACGAGTTGTGTAGGAGTGGTGCTTGTATTATGTAAACGAGGGTCCCTAATTGAATTAAGCCGTGGGGGGAGGAGAAGAAAACAAAGATCAAAGCTCAAATGACTTCAGTTCCTCTTCTTGGCTGTGACATTAATGATGAAAAGATTTCTTTGTTCTTTTGCATATTCTACCACCCCACTTAAGATGAACACACTATTGCAAAATTTGCAATTTGCCCAGAAATCCTGACTATTGCGAATGTTAAAGGAAAACTTGAACAGGTTGAGCTTTCGGAGTTTTAGAAATCTCCTCCTAATACTTCCTACGTGGAGGTTTAAGGCTGTCCACGAAAGCAGCTGATAATGCTAAGAGAAAGAAAACCCTTAAGAGTGAATACCGTTATTGGTATTCTACACATAAACTGCAGTTAGGAATAGCCTCAGGGGGCCATTTCCAGGGAAAGCCTCACCTGGTGAGGTCAGAACCTCAGGAGTTTAAAAGCAAGGGTCATGCTTCATTACAATGTGGACTGGAGGTGAGCAAACAGATCCCATCACTCTTTAGAGAAAGCTATTTCAAGACTTGCCCAAGTGCTCAGGCATAAATACACTAGCAGGAGGCCCTTTAGCAAGCATTCAGACAACTTATAGTACTATCTGAACGTGAGCCAGGCCAAACTGCTAGGGCCTGAAGTAAAAGGAAACAGTTTATAGGCTGTGGGACCTCTTACCAATCCATCTTTTTCACTGGGGAGAAAAAATGGGTCTTTTGCAGAGGTGATGAAAACCTGTATTAAAAGGTGACACAGCAGAAAAAAAAAGGAGACTAAGCCAATTGGTGGAGTATTTCAAAAACCAAGAAAAAAAAGCCAACATGATTTTAAAAGTATTTAAGTGGGTAAGGGAGCAAATGAGGAAAAATCATGGTATATTCTATAATTAGCAGTTCCAGGACAAATGACAATGACAGTAGAGAACATTTAGAAAACTCAAAAATTATGTTATCTTTAAGTAAACCTCTGCTTTTTTATAGCTATGTATATGAGAATGTTGATGAACCCTTTAGTATGGTATGAGATGTGATATTTGTAAAATTTTTAAACACAGCCAATTAAGTAGGACCATAGCTAAAGCCAGTGTTCTTGGTAAGTCTAGGAAGGAGCAGTCCAGCCAAAGCACAGCTTATGAATATGATAATTGTTCTTCTGTACTGTAAATATTAGCCTATAAATGACCGTTTGCATACTCCAACTCTTTTTCTTATCCCACAAGCCCGTGGGCACTTGCACATACATGCATACTTCAATATAGATCACGAAGGCTTATTATCATTGCCCATTACAGGTTGAAAAACTAGAATGCATGGTAATACACAGAGAGTATTATGTTAGTCATTTTTCGGAATGTGCCCACATAGGACATATCTTATTCTTTGGTATTAATATAAATGGTGTAAGAGGATTTGCTAGATGGTATGATGAGTGGAAAGAATGGAAATGTGTCACCCAGATCCCCCTATAAGAAGGGACTTATTGCCCTAACTTCTAGTAGACAGTCTCCATCTGTCAGCTCCTTCAGGGTCCGCCAAACTTTCTGTGGGCTGCTTCCTCCTAGACATGTTTTCCTTCCCCCCACCCCATCCCTACCTGATGACTGACTGAGGCAGGTATAAATATCCAGCCATTTCTGCCCAAGACAGAGCAACTCTGAAGGGCTATGTATTCACCAGAGCTCCCCTGAGCTTTTGACTAATGGTTTATTGGACTACTATGGCTGTTCAACTTCTCCCTCTGCCCAACCTTGCCTCTTCTTCTGACATATTCTAATTGTCAAATTCACTCTCAGTTCCTACTTCCAGAGAAACTAACCTGTCAATATGACCATAATAAGAGAGTTTCTAATAAATGTTCTGCACGTGGACCTTATTTTACAGATTAAGCAATTAAAGTACAAAGTGAAGAGAACCTGCTTGGAACAAATATTGAATTACATATTAGGTGTCATGGCTGTGATTTTCTAATCACCAAATTAGTCTCTCATTCATCTAATTGTAAGACTTCCCAGGGATATTCGATAAGAATGCCAATTTTGCAAGTTGTAGTTCCATTGGTTAGTGTAAATCTTGGTTTCCAGTGACGTTATCTGTATATCAAAATTAAGCATAAGGTAGCTGATGAACTAAAACAATTGGGCATATTGAATAATTGAGATTCACCATTGAGTTTCCATCTTTTTCTAAAAGATTTCTGTCTTTTACAGTTTCAGTAAAATTATGTAACTAGAGGACATCTTGGAGTTTATGTAGTTCACCCTTTTCAACTGGTATATAAGTAGAACTTGAAACTATGATCTTAGAGTTAAATAGGAAAAGTGGACAAAATACTTTGACTGGGCCACAAGTAGATAAATCCAAGGACAGCCAATGTGTTATGTGGTACTGGGGGTCAGTATGAACCATGAAAAGTTGTAAACAATCAAGGTGTAACCATCTTCATACAAATTAGCTAGTATTTGTTAACTGGTTATTGATACACATTTACTTCCTTTAATATATAAAATGAGTAATGAAACTATGTGATATATCCTGCCATTTATCTTATTTTCATATGTTTCAAACTCTTAAATTGAGGAAAAAATATCCATTTAGATTATGAATGTTTATTTAGTATCTGCTGCTATGTGCTAGGCAATATTTTAGGCCCCGGGGGTATAGTTGCAAGCAAACACACAAACTGTCTAACCTCATGGAGCTTATATTTCTGGTAGGGGAAATAACAATAATTAAGAAAGCAATTAAATAAGTAAATATAATCCATAAGGATATGCTATAATTCAAGTAAGTTTTAAGAATTAAGATGAAGTAGGATAAAAGGATAGTGACAACATAGGCTGCTCTATGTAAGATTGTAAAGTTGAGCTCTGGGAAGTTACCTGTGAACAGAGTGAATAAAGTAAGAAAATGGGTCATGCAAATATCTAGCACACAAGTATTCCAAGCAGAGTGTAAAAGCCCCGAGATGGGAAGGCGAGTGTTGTTGGAGTGCAACGAGGAAGCTGAAGTATGTAGGAAATCAACTCAGTGGGTTCCAGGAGATGGCTCGTGTGTGGACTTAGAAGCCATGGTAGGGATTTTGAATCTTCTCCTAAGTATAATGGCAAGGCATTGGTAGATTGAGGGCAGGGACATTATATAATCTGATTTTTCTTTTTAAAAGGATCACCAACAACTGTGTGGAGGTGCAACTGTAGGGAGCAGCAAGAGAAGCAAGTAGTATGGGGACCATTGCTTATTGCAGTAGCTCATTGCTCATTACTATTGCAATGGTACAGACAAATGATTATAGTGGCTTGGTGATAGCCCTGGAGGTGATAAGTTGTTGGATTTGCTAATGATTTGGATGTGGGGTGTGAGAGAAAGAGAACAATCAATAATGTCTCTCAGGGTTTGTTTTGAGCAACTAAGTGGTTGACGGTACCATTTACTGAGATAGAGGCCACTATGGCAAGAAATAAAATGGTGCCCATAAGTAAGTACTGACCTATTGCCAATGGCTCATGCACAAGATAATGAAGTTTCCAAATCTTCTCTTATCCAGTTATGGCTCTGCTTTTGGTTCTTAGTCCTTCATCATTCAGTCGGGGTTAAAACAAGCACAAAATCAGAATGTGACATGGCAGAACGCCAAATGAGGAAAAATGATCACTAGAAAGCACAAGATTGTAGGATGATGGGGAGCAAGGCTTGTGGCAGAACATTTGTGTGTGTGTGTGTGTGTTTCTTCCTGGAATGGTTACAACAAAGCAAAAGAGATGTTCTGCCCCTCTATCGGGAATATAAAAAACACAACATGAGTTCTTTAAAATTCTATAATATCCCCATTTTTTAACTGATATTTTGTTCTAAAACACAATAGGACAGAATTATGCAAATGACCTTTCTGATTGCAATTTTCATTTCTGTTTCTTAAATTATAATGCCTCACTCATGGCTATGTATTTAGTCACAAAATAGACAAATGTCAGTCACTCTCCCAATAATCCTCTTTTCCTTCAGCATTTCCTTGCTGCCTTTGGTCGAGGACTGCTTTCACTGTGACTTCATGCATGTTAGTGAAAAGGAACTTTGGTTGCAGGTATTTGAAAGATTGTGTTTACATTTAAGTTGCCTTTTAAATTTTGGTCATAGTGCTTAAAGTCTGTTTCAAGAAACGCTCATAAGGTCACAGTTATGGTTCCAACTGGATCCCCTGAGAATTTGAAGCCACACTGAACCTCAGTGCCAAGAGATTAATGTTTGAGATGTTGAAGTTGACTAATTCTACCATCTACCATACCAACCTTCATCCAGCCAGCAACAAACACCTAAAGAATAAAGTCTTTGTTAGTTCTGCTAAGATAAACGTGCATTTGCCTTGGGAAGGTTTTGCCAAAAGCAGAACATGTTAGTGAGAAGCCCTTACCAAATCATCTGATCATCACGCACATTGTCAATGATCATCATTAAGTTGGGGTTGGAGGTAAGGAACATTTGTGGTAAAGTGATACATTTCTTGGGCACAGGGAAGATTTCTAATCTCTTTTCCACATACCTCATAGACTCTTGTGTCTTGAGATTTTTTAATATACATGTTCAGAGACTAGTAGTGATAATAATAAAGCTAAACTTAATTGATGTCCTGCAGTAATATGTAGCTCCAACTAACTCTTACAAGGTGGCAACCAACCTATAGAGAAAAATCCAATCCTTAATTATTATGATATAGCTACCTTGTGATTTATCTCTGAAGACATTTCAATGGGCATTGAATTTTCAATATAGGTCAATTAATGTCATGTTAATTGCTGTTATTATGTTGCCCCAATTGACCTATTTCATATTTGCAGGACTCCAGTGAGAAGGAGGAAAAGACAACCGAATAAACCATTCCTTTTAAGCTGCTGAAATGTCCCATCTTTCTGGAATTGCATTCAGAGTAAGGATTGTGCATGAAAGAGCTTCAGGAAGTTACAAAACTCCTTTACATGGGCTGTTGGATCTGTGTACAATTTCCAGCATTACCCAGAATAAATACCAGGAGACTGGTGTGGTTTATACAAGAGTTTATAGAGAAAAAAAATCCACCCACTAGCTCCCATGCTGAGGATTACAACCAGGTCCCTGCTGCCAAGTTTTGTGTTTAGGTAAAGCATGAGAAAATCTGCCATTTTTTTAAAGTCACAAAAGAGTTTCTATAGTAAGGAGTGGTAAGAAGCTGACAGCTTTTTATGCATATAAGGCAGCTGTTCCTTCTCAGGTAATATTATTAATAAACCCTAAGGTAATGTTTGCTCTGAAATATGTCTAATTGAAATAGTTTACTCTGACCCTTGGAGAATTATGAAACTGTTTTCATCATGTTCACACACAGCAAAATAATTATGAGATGCCATATGGAAAAGCCATCATGTGGTAGATGTCTTTCTGAATCTATATTTTTGAAAGATTTCCCACAGATAAATCATATAGCTAATTTACAAAGTAGAGGTGAACAGCCCCTTTTCCACGTGGAGATTTGATGTGAAATGTTTGCAGTTCCAGAATATTAACAGGGGTGTTGACATCAGTAATTACTACAGTTATGAGACATTTTTCACAAAGTATTATGAGAGCAGTACTTGGTCATACAGGGAGAAAAAAGTGTGTGGGACTTTATACACAGCATTTGAAATATCTAGGAACCTTTAGACTCGGAGAACTGTGGGCATATTGGTGACTGAGGTACTTTTTGCCTGTAGCATAAAATCTGTCTGGAAAGTTCCAGCAGTTTCCACTGAGATAGCACATTTGGCAAGATGAGGCTGAGTGTGGTATGTAAGGACTTTCGGGAAAACTTGTCAGCTTTCACAGGGAAAGGTCCAAGTGTTTATGGGAACTATGAAGTGGTGTTGGGTGGCTCTCAAAGGGATTTGTGGGGTCATTTGGGACAGGGATTTGAAAGCTTTGTGATTGAAGCTCTTCTGAACTTATCAAAATGGTTAAAAGTCTGGCTGTGAGTCTCATGAGAGCAGACTTTCTTGTGAAATTTCTGGTATGGTACTTTCCTGCTGGGGTGAGAAAATCTTAGTAGGACAGACTTTCTCACCGTATTTTAATTCTTGAGATCCATGTCCCTGTTAAACCCAGGAAATGGAGCGTCACAGGAAACTGAGCTTTACTTTAAAACTCTGGTAAGTTAAGATTCAGATTTCTCTAGAGTTTCAATTGTTTAAATTGACTTGTCCAATTTCCTGAGCATACCCCTACCACCCCCCTCACACCCCACCAAAAAAGTGGGGTGCAAGAAAGAAAAAGCATGTAAAAGATTTTTTTTAAAGTGTCATTCAATTTTCCATAACATTGCCATTTGTCCAGATTTCTATTAAAGAAAAAAATGAAACACTGGTAAGTGAAGTATAGCCTGTTAACCCTGTGCGTTTCCTACCAGGCGCGGTCTCAGCAGCCTCTTTGACCCTCAGCACTGTCGGTTAGCAGAGGGATCTCCATTTCCAGTACCCGTGTTTGGATTTCAGAGCACTTGGTCACAGCTGAAACAAATGAGCCTTTTCTTCTCACAACAGCTCTTTTGAGGCAGACACTGGGATGCAGATTGTGAGGCTGGCCAGGCAGTGTCATCCTCACAATTAGCTAATATTTGGCACGTTGAGATCCCAGTTCCGTCCCCTTGGGTCCTTGCGGGAGCCTCCCATTTGTTGACAGCCTCATCTCACTTCAATTATCAGCGTTCAACTACCCTAGAACTTTCAAAGGAAAAACAAATTTACATAAAAACTCACGTATGTATATATGACTTACAGATATTATAAAGCTTTTAGGGAAACGCATGAAAGACACTTTTTCACTTCTTCAAATCGGTAGTTCTAACTTCAACAACAGAACGCGGGATTAAAAAAAAAAGAGTGAAATGCAAAACTGGAAACCTGACAAAACAATGAGACTGCTGTTGTTTTCTAATATATTTTAGGTCAGATTCTCGTACTTCCCATTTTTAAACAACTGCCAAGCATTTGTTTTTATATCTCCAAGACATCTGTGTTATTGGTGAGCACTATTTCTAGCTATCGACTGTCCTAAAATAAAGGTAACATTTCTGTGTGATTTATAGTCTATCATTATTATGGTGCAGCCTCTGAATGCATGAACTGGAGATTTACTGCACACTTGTGCCTTATCCCCGCCTCATGTAATAGAGGAAAGGTAAAATGTCTTGGCTTGGTGAGGGCTCCCTTCTTCAAGCAGCTGTCTTTTTTGGTGTGGCGCTTGCAGCTTGATTAAACTCCATCGAGAAGGTCAGTGACCAAAGTTTGCCTTTAACAGTTTCCCATAACATGTATTCCTCATAGGGAGCAATGCTCAGCGCAGGTTATTTCCAGTAATATTCTCAAACCAAAAGAATGGTCTTTGCAGTAAACCAACACATTCCCACTTTCTATCCTTTATCTCACACGTAAGTGATGACAGTATTTATATTTCATCTGCAGACTGGGCCAAAAACAACTGGGTTAAGGCTGTCTCTTTTTCATAAGTGTATTATACTCTTTTTTTGACCTTTCAAGACATGGGAATCTTCGGTTTCATAAGACCTCTCAGGAAGGGAATTCCCCACCCCCATGCCTCTCTGTTTCTCATCGCTTTTCCCCCTCCACAGCCAGCTGTCCGTGGGAATAATGCACTCAGTAAACACACACACACACACACACACACACACTCACCAATCTCAAACGTATTTACTGGAAATTTAGAGTATATAGCAGAAGTATAAAGAAAAGCTTTGCTATGAGATTGGATTTCCACCTTATGTCACATGCCACAAATGTTTTTTGAAGACACGATCACTAAAATTAGCTAAGTTGCAAGAAAACGTAGTAGCTAACCCTAAATGGGTGAAACTTCAGAAATGACATTTTGACACCTAATTTGTTTTTCTAAAATAGAGCAGTGATATTTCCATGTTTTCTTACCTACTCTTATTTAATGATAGTTCCTGATTTTGGATTATGTTTTATATGTGAATGGCTGATGATTATTTAGGAGTAGAAATATGAGAATATCACTAAATTGACAAAGCTCAAACCTAACGAGTACTTCTTTTACTTCCTTCAGTTGGGTACCACAGTGCTAACAAATTTTTATTTTAGATTCCATAATTTCTTTCTGGGGTCAATCGGACCACTTATTTTTCCTCCTTTTTTTCCATCTGATGAAATTTATTTGAGACCAAGGCAGCAAATTGATTATGTCCTAAAAGAGAATGTTGACTCAGGGCAATTTCTCAAGGTGTGGTAAGTGCAACTGGCCTTTGGGTAACTCAACTTCCCATTACTCTCAGAGTGTTAAAGCAAGAACCTGAATATTGCCTCAAGGTTTCCCTGTTTAGAGCCTCACTTACTTTTGTCATCTCAGAATAAGGTACAATGCTCTTTAGTAAACTGAAACAGTCAGTCAAATCAATTTGTTCTATGGGAGTATAGTTTAAATGCATATATTCCTAGAAACTCTATTTCCCCCCACTGTGGGTTAAGAACCACAAAAAGAGCTAGAATCTGACCACTCAGACGTTAACAGCAAGTGAAAAGGAGGGCTTAGAACTAAAGGATGATGTTTGGGAGGTTAGGTCTTTCCACGGATCTCTAGATTCCAGCAAGCATCTGCCACTTAAAGAAATCCATTTAGCAATCCTACAGGGATCTCACGATGAACCCATCAAAAGTGGAATGTTTAATTCTTACCTCCCAGTTATCTCTCCACCTATCGAGTGCATCTTAATAAATGATGCCATTACTAATGCAGTTGCTCAAAACAGAAACCAAGCATACTCCTTGATGCCTCCTTTCCTCAACACCTACAATGTATATAACAGCACGTCTTCTATTCTGTCCGAATCTCTTGATCCCTACCGCCAGCACCCTAGTACCCTAATTTAAACCACCACCATCTTTCACCTGAACTACTGAGATTGCTTCAGTCAGGGTCAAATGAGGAAAACAGTCAAGTAGTTGGTAGTTGGACATTAGGAGTATAAAATCTATTATAAAGTTATTAGAAAGCTGAAAAGCCAAACAAGGATGGAATACCAGCCCCAACCTTAGCTATACCAGCAAAGCGCTTCCATCCTAGGACTGGAGGGCAAAGGAAGGAGGTGCTATTAAAAGAGCTGAGGGGCCCTGGTCTCCAGGAGATGAAATCACAGTGGGAGGGGCTGCTTAGAGCCCTGATTAGAATTAGAACCAAGAAATAATGGGAGGGTTGGTGTGGTGGGCTTGATTTAGCCCTTCCCTGGGCCCCAAACTCATATCATAGCATCCCATTTACCCTACCTAGCTAGAGGGAAGTTGACAAAAGCAGCCTTGAAGATGTTGTTTGCAAAAAGCCAATTCCTAAAGAGCAGAGTAAGGGTGGGGAATGAATCTGTGAGCAAAAGTGCAAATACGTGTCAGAGTCTCACCTCTTTTGCTATGCAACATGTATTCTCCCCAACCATATATAATTTCTCCTCACACAACAACTTCATGCTTCCACCTAATATAATACAATCCAAATACACATGGAAATGCTCCCACACCTCCCCACAAAAGGGGCACATGAAATCGCATTATTCACTCTTCACTCTTGAAGTTGAAGGTCTCCAGATGACGAAATGCTTTCTTCATCAGGTCTGGATGTGTGTGGTTCTTCAAAGTATGGCCACTTCTTAATTAAAATGCAAGTTTAAAGCATCACCAACACTCTTCATATAGATAGTCAAAAAAATAAATAAATCCTCTTTCAGAAAGGATAAATATGAATAATTTGTTAATATATACATAACAAAAATGAACAGAGCTGGCATAGCCCTTATTTCTGTCTCCAATCATAAGAATGATTCCTTCATCCACCCTTGTATGTTCCTCTTGCCCTCAACCGGAATCTCAGTTGATCAGGCTTCTGTATCTTGTTGTTGACCCAAGACTTCTTTTCCAGAGTCTGAACACTTAGTGGTTCTGACTTTATTGGGTAATTGTTGTGGATTTTACAACTGGGCCTGGAATTATTAAGGTAGGAAGGGTATCCCAGTGAATTCCATCATGTTTCAGCAAACTGATGTCTTGGTGGTAAGCAGGATCAATATCCCCATCCCTTTTCGTTGGCTGATGATTAGTGGCAGGAGAAACCCAAGTTATCCAGGTATTGCTGTCAACTTATAATTCAATGGGACAATTATTGTGTCATTAATGAAAGTAGTTCTCTTTTAGAAACTAAGACCTCTAAACTTGCATAATGTGAAGTTATAGGGACAGAAGCAAAAATGATGCAAGTATAGATAATTTGATGTAATAGTGAAAACAATAATGTCTACTTGTACTTCTTTGTTCCCAAACTCTAATGTACTGGTCGTGGGAGAAACAACACCTAATACTGGCCCCTTGTTCAAAGTACCCAACACTACCAGGATGTGATCTCCCATATGACATCACAAGTGAATCATCAGTAAGCCATTCACTATTTTATGAGGTCAGTTTCCTTTGGGCATTGCAAAACAAATGACTTTCATGGTTGTAAACCCGCTGATATACTTTTAGTTGTAAAAGGCACTCCAATGTGTTGTGCAATTCTATGATTATTAACAAGGTATTTCTATAAGTTCATGGATGATAGTACTGGCAGATGTATAGAAAATCCATATACAGAATAGGTATGTGTTCTAGAGGGGATAGATGCCCCTTCAAAATTGGAGAAGTTCACTATCTTCAATCTGCTATCAGGGAGTTGTTGATCTCTTTGGGAGCGATGCTATGTCAGGTGTTAAGCATTGACCATTGGTATGTTGTGGGGATAAAGTAGAAGTGAAATCTCTGCCACTGAGCCCTCACGAAGCCTTTATTTCTGGCATGATGGTACCTTTGTACATGGACCCATTGAATAAGCACTGTAGTGTCTAGGGAAGGATGTTGCGTGATATCCATTGTATGAATTATTTTAACCCTCTGATATGAGAATGTCTTCAACAGTGGATGTCTTTCACTGAGCACTTCACATGGGATAAAACACCCTCATGCTTTGTGTCTGTCCATACTTGGTACCTCCATCTAATTTTGCCTTAGACAGTTCACACCAGTTTTCAAGTGCTGTGCTTCTAATTCCTGGCCAGCTAGCCTAATGACCAGTGACTCCCTATGAATCACTCTATTCCTCAGGCCATTTCTCTTCCCATGCAAACTAGGTAACCAGATTTATTACCCCAAATTGTGCCCACAAGAGAGACTATCCCTTTATCATATTCTTTAAGTGGGGATTCATAGTCTTTGAGCCACTTATAAGTGGGTCTGCAGTGGAACAGCAATCCATGGCTGGCTCGTACCAGTATATCATGCAGCCCAGCTGTACCCAGATCTGAGTTTTTCTTCCTCAGTCAACTGGTCATAGGAACTTCCTAATAAGTGTATTATTGTTTATGGAGTGGGTGGATTGAGAGAGGCAGAGATAGCGTGGGTACTGGAGGTAAAAATGAAATCAGTTTAATAAGTTCTTCATAGATTTTGGATACTAGCCCTTTATCTGATATGTCATTTGCAAATATCTTCTCCCATTTTGTCGGTTGTCTTTTGGTTTTGTTGACTGTTTCTTTTGCTGTGCAAAAGATTTTTATCTTGATGAAGTCCCAATAGTTCATTTTTGCCCTTGCTTCCCTTGCTTTTGGTGATGTTTCTAGGAAGAAGTGGCTGCAGCTGAAGTCGAAGAGGTTGCTGCCTGTGTTCTCCTTTAGGATTTTAATGGACTCCTGTCTCACATTTAGGTCTTTCAACCATTTTGAGTCTATTTTTGTGTGTGGTGTAAGGAAATGGTCCAGTTTCATTCTTCTGTATGTGGCTGTCCAATT
>NC_138371.1:77355192-77435106 GCF_054177405.1 Leptonychotes weddellii | reverse complement strand
GGGGGTGGGAGGGATGGGGTGGCTGGGTGATAGACATTGGGGAGGGTATGTGCTATGGTGAGCGCTGTGAATTGTGTAAGACTGTTGAATCACAGACCTGTACCTCTGAAACAAATAATACATTATATGTAAAAAAAAAAAAAAAAGAAAAAAGAAGAAGATAGCAGGAAGGGAAGAATGAAGGGGGGAATCGGAGGGGGAGATAAACCATGAAAGACTATGGACTCTGAGAAACAAACAGGATTCTAGAGGGGAGGGGGGGTGGGAGGAGGGGTTAGCCTGGTGATGGGTATTAAAGAGGGCACGTATTGAATGGAGCACTGGGTGTTATATGCAAACAATGAATCATGGAACACTACATCAAAAACTAATGATGTAATGTATGGTGATTAACATAACATAATAAAATAAAATTTAAAAATAAATAAATAAATAAAAATAAAATAAAATATTAGAAGTCAAATAAAACTGTTTTCATTTTTTCTTTATTTTTTGAATTTTTTATTATGTTATGTTAATCACCATACATTACATCATTAGTTTTTGATGTAGTGTTCCATGATTCATTGTTTGCGTATAACACCCAGTGCTCCATGCAGTATGTGCCCTCTTTAATACCATCACCAGGCTGACCCATCCCCCCACCCCTTCCCCTCTAGAACCCTCAGTTTTATTTGACTTCTTAAATGGCTGCCTCTTTAATTTGCTCTTTAGGATTATCTACTTATCTACTCTTCTCAGTCATCACATCATTACAGTGTTGGAACTTTTGGGGTAGTAATAATTTTAACACTTCACATGGGAGCTACTTACAGGGCCCCGGGGAACTGGATCAAAGTATCCTCTCTGAAACTCTCAGTAGTTCCCTATTCTGTTGACTAATAAACCTGTATCTTGTAAAGTGTTCTTTCTTTCTTCTTCTTCTTCTTTTTTTTTTTTTTTAAGATTTATTTATTTGACAGACAGAGAAAGAGGAGGGGCAGAGGGAGAGGGAGAAAGAATCTCAAGCAGACTCTGTGATGAGTGTGGAGCCTGACGCAGGACTTGACCTCACAACCCTGAGATAATGACCTGAGCCAAAACCAAGATTTGGACACTTAACTGACTGAGCCACCCAGGTGCCCCATGAAGTATTTCTTGAATCTGGATCTTAACCTTGAAATTGCATTGCTTTGAAGAACTCTTTCAGTAGAGATAATTATCGCCTCTACTAGTCAAAGTATGCATTGGGTAGCATCTAAGGAATCCAGTTTCTAGCAGTTCCCTTATTTTTTCCATAGTTCCAATTTATCTTAGTAATTTTCCACTGTCTCTGCCTTTACTCAAAATTTTATCTTGGGGTGGAGAATTTGCATTTTATAATTCCATAAATCATGGGAATAATTTTTTCTAATCATTTTAAAGTGATGACCCAGACCTCTTCCCTGTATGCTCCCAAAAGGCTGGCTTGAGGAAAGCTTTACTGAAGCTTTGACTTTACTGAAGGCTCTAAGGGGGACACATATCTGTCAGGATCCTTAGTGCAAGCCACAGAAATAAGCTCCGGATATTTCAAGCAGAAAATGGAGTTGCTAAAGGACATTGCAGAGTTTACTGGTGGCCAGGGAACCAGGCTCCTACTTAGAACAATATCCAGAATCACACCAGAGTTCTGTCTATGAGGACATGGTGTTGTTGCCTTTCCCCTTTGCTACTGATGCTTTTGATGCTGACTGAACACAGCTGAGAGAAATGTTGCATGTTATCATTTTGATGTGTTTTTGTTTTTCCGTAGGACCTTTACAAAATGTACATATATTTTTGTTTCTGTACAAAACGGGATACATTTTTAAAGTTAGCAATACCTGGTGAATTTATTCTTGGCATGCTCAGAAACTTTTTTCCTATAAAACAATTTGCCATGGAGCATAATAAATTATTATGTAAGTCTACCATAGCTTATTTAACAAATCTCATATTGCTTGTGCTGTTTAGAAGTCTTTATTATCTTACATAATGCTTTAGTGAACATCTTTGCATTTGTATTTTATACCAATTTCAGGCTATTTCTTTAGGCTAAAATTCATGGAGATTGAATTGTTGGTTCAAAAAACATGGTGGTTTTCAGGCCTTTGGATTGATATTGCCTAACTGCAATTGTGAGAATTACCTTGAGAAATGGAGTGCAGACCTAAGGGCATTTTTGGGGAAACAATTTTGTTATGGAAAACAGAATAGGCTAAAAGATTCTTTATTCTTTCATTCCCACTGATACTCTCTAGTGGGAATGAATGAAACATCCTAGTGTTTCACTTATCTGGATTCCAATTCGAATTCTGACCTTCCTCTCTTTTTATAAGATTGTTAGGACAATTAAATTAGATGCTGCATAAGTTGCTACTTACCATTTGCCTTGCACAAACTAAAAACTTTTTAAAAGTTAACTATTATTATTACTGTTATTATTATTCTGTTTTTTCATCCTTCTCATCATTAATAGTCGACTTTCATTGTTACAATGTTGTTTCTCTGTTGCTTTTCCAAAGACTCTTGATGTTCACATATATGCATAAGAAATTTTGAAGATAATGAGGTATAAATTCAAAACGATGTTGTTAAAATGAAACAATTGTAGGTATAAAAACAAATATTTTTCTGAACTAGATCTCACATTATCCTTAAAGCCTCTATAGAAACTAATAAAGTGGACTCTCATAAACTGAAAAAATAGCATTTGCATAGATATTCTTAGAAATATTTAGGATAAAATATCTTTTAAATTTATCTTGACAGACATAATTTGTTGCAATTACATCACCAATTACATAATATAGATATTATATATATGTCACCTTGACTTAATAGTGACCCGAGAAGGAAATTTGTAGGTTTAGCAAATCCCTTCTAGTAACACCCTCAGAACTGAAAGCTTATCCCACTTCTTGGTGGTCTTCTGCCCATCCAAAGCTCCAGAGGACCATAAGCAATATTGGTTCCTCTCCTAAACTGCTGTGAAATATATCCTGTGAGACCCAGGGGAAAATCTTTCTGAGGTTGGGCATTCCATGGAGACTCCGTGTTCCATATTTTGAAATGTAGCTAGAAGTGGAAGTGGATTTATTTCTCATGATCTCTTTGTTCATAATTAGGGTTATAAAAAGTAGAGTTCAGAATGTGAATAAAATAGGATTGAAAAGAAAAACCTTGATTTTACATATAAAATTTCTTTACCAGATGGGTGAACTGAGGTAACTTAAGATACTTAAAATTGAATAGCAAAATTAATTGAAACTATGAAATATAAAACTTCCGACACCCATGAGCTAGTTCCTTGAAAGGTTATCATGTATTGTTAATGTGTTCACACATTTAACACATATTAATGTGCTCATTATATGTAAGGCATAAGACTTATAAGAACTTGAAATTATAGATCATTCAGTGATGGTAATAATAATTCAGTAATTATTCATGACAGTAATGGTGTTAGTAACCACAAGGCAGGTTATTTAGTTTTGGGTTTTTTTTTTTCCTGTTCTCTCCTGTTTCTCTTGAATTTCCTTAATCTGATGTTAGTCTCCCATATAAATATAACCTCTTTTATCCCAAAAATTACTTATGACAAATATATTTCTATTTGTTATCTAGAATTCGTTAATAATTTGGATATTGTCCTAACAATCTTGTGTTCCATTTTTCACTCTATTAGTTTTCCCTTCTTTAAAGCCATTATATATAGAACACTGTCCCTTGTGTGTTCAATTCAATATTGATATGGAATTCACAATCTTGGATAACACTTAGTTTGGTCTTGAGTCACAGTGATACAGACTTAGTCAACACGTTGACATGGGGTTAATTAGAATATTCTGCATGGTTGAGAAACCTGGTCATTTGGGTTCTGGGAGTTGTTGTAGCAGAGAAACCCCAACCTTTTGTTATGGGCTCTGGAAATCATATTCTTTAATTGTATTCTGGAGAAAAGGGAAGGCAATAAGTTTTTGAGCTTCTATAATGTCAAGTCAGTTCTTCTCTTTTCTCAGTAATCCTCACAGCAGCCTTCTCTTTTATTAAGTTTCCCATTTTAAAGATGAGTGAAAAAAAGGTATAGCACTAAATGATAAAGCCAGAATTAAAATCCAGGTTTACCTTCATTTATTCAAACAACAAACATGTAGCATATGCCTCACTGTTTTAGGCATCGGTGTAATGGAAACTGTTGGAGGTTATAGAAGAGTTACCATGGTGGGAGTTATCCCAAATTTGCTTTAGATTCTACTACAGTTGGTAAAATGTTTCAGGGGCATCCTTTGTATTCCCTGAAGATTAGAATCCTAGTGTAGTAAGTCAAATTTAATTTACAATCGAATCATGCACAAACTAAAAAGTGGCCATCAAATACACTGTGTCTAGGCTGGCATTGTCATCCATAGTGACAAGGTCTTGATGGAGTCTTGTTCAGTCTGCAAATCTGTAGGATCTGGAATATTCAATGTGAACTCAAGGTAAATACTCAGCTGGTATGCTCCAATATGGTCACAGCCAGAGGTGGATTTTCATAACACTAATCATGTTTAAGCTTCCAAGGTCCCAAGAGAGGCCCTAGTAATGATCGTTTTATTTTCCTTTTTCTCATATTTATTTGAGAAAGCAAGGCAATTTGTATTCACTTTCTTCATGGGTATATTCCAAATTATATGAATTCTAGCCAGAATAAATTCTTTAACCACCTCTAGTTTTACCAATATTTAAAATGTTGACCTACTCATTTAATTGGTTATTTACTAGCTGCAACCCAGGTCCTTAGGGTCACACCTCCCACTCAAGCTATAGGGGCTTCTTCTTGGAAATCACCTGGCTTTCTGTATGATCCTGCGCTGAGAGGTTATGCCAGTGCAACAAGGAGACTGAGAACCGTACTCCAGGGCCATGGTGGGGGCCTGTTTGGATTGGCGGTTAAATACTGTGAATATCATCCCATATAAACCTGAAGATCCAACTGAATTTCAAAAGTCCCATAACTATTGAAGGAGAGTTGGAAAGCAATGTCAGCTATTTTGTCAGGATCCAATTACTTTGGCTTTATAAATAGGTAGAGCTTGAACCTGTCTGAACGCCCGGAGTTTCCTAAGTAATTAGCCTAACCTCAATTTGGTGTAAAATCAAATAATCATTTCATTCATTATATTTGTTACACTGTGATCTTTTTTTTTCTTTAAATATTTTATTTATTTATTTACAACAGAGAGAGAGAGAGAGAGACAGCTAGAGAGAGAACGCAAGCAGGGGGAGCGGGAGAGGGAGAAGCAGGCTCCCGGCTGAGCAGGGAGCCCGATGCGGGGCTAGATCCCAGGACCCTGGGATCATGACCTGAGCCGAAGGCAGATGCTTAACGACTGAGCCACCCAGGCGCCCCTACACTGTGATCTTTGAATCTCAGAATCTTGGGGGAGAGGGAGAAGAAGTAATACTGGATAAAGGTTAAATCTTCTCCCTCTCACCTCTTTTCCTGAATTAGACTGTATTTTAGGAAATGGTTGTTCTCTTCCATTCTTCTCATTCATGCCCCCCAAGGATTAGTTTTAAGGCCCATGCCACTAAATAATTAACATTTTTAATTTGACAAAGGATTATTTATATTTGGACCTCAGATGGTTCCAGATGAATCAATCGTAAATCCTTGGTTCATGACACATTAAAATTATTGGTCATGAATGTCCCTCTTTAATTTATATCAATCAATCCATCAATCAATTAATTAATTAAAATAGAAGGAATGCCCATGAACTTACCAGTCAACCTAAGCACTGGTTATCAATAACTAGGGTGACCCCATGTCCAGTTTGCCTTGGGACAGTTGCTGTTTACTATTACTTCCCTGCTTTAGTTATACAGTGCCCCTTTTGCTCAAAATCGCCCTGTTCTCAATGATATATTGCACTCTAACTCAACTCTCCCTCACCTAAAAGGAAAATGCTATTCTTAATGCTGTGTTTATTGTTTTTTTAATTTTTATTTGCTTATTTCTGTCACATATTCATATATGCCTAAATATTATGTTGTTCATTTTAAAACATTATAAAAGGGGTCATACTATTCTACTCTTTTGAAATTTGCTTTTTCCAAGTAAACATTATGTTTCTAATATTTATGTTTCTAAGATTTATCTGTGTTGTTGTGCTTATAGGTAGTTCATTCATTTTAATTTTCTCTGCTGCATTATATTCCATTGTGTGGATATACTACAAGTTATTATTTTCAGATGACTGTTTTATGGATTATTTGCAATTTTAAGCTATTATAACCAGTTTTGTACTTTTTTAAAAAAGATTTATTTATTAGAGAAAGAGAGAGAGCAGGGTGGTGGACAGAGGGAGAGGGAGAGAGAGAGAATCTCAAGCAGACTCCCCACTGAGCATGGAACCTGATGCAGGGCTCAATCCCATGACGTGGAGATCATGACCTGAGCTGAAATCAAGAGTCAGATGCTCAACCGATTGAGCTACCCGGGCACCCCTAACCAGTTTTGCCCTGAACATTCTGGTACAATTCTGGGAGTTGCATGTAAGAATTTATATTGGAGATGTATATATGTGTATACATATCTATGAATAGAATTGCCATTATATTTATGTACAGCATCTCTGTGTGTGTGTGTGTGTGTGTGAGTAGAATTACTATAGGATCAGTGAATGTTTAACTTTAAAAATACAACATCATAGCACTTTCTGAGGTATTGATATTGTTCTGTTTCTTCATCTGAGTGCTAACTATAGAAGTGTGTTAATTTTGTAAAAATTCAGAGAACTGTACACTTATGTGCAATTTTGACATTACATTATTACTAAATAAAAAATTTAAAAAGATAAAGTCAAATTGTTTTCCAAAAGGTACTGATTTACATGCCCATCAGCAATGTATTTCACATAGGCCTTTAAAGGAAATTTTTAAAAAGAGTATAGTGAAGCCCAATAGCTCAGGGGTTAGAACACTGGTCTTGTAAACCAGGGGTCATGAGTTCAAATCTCGCTGGGGCCTGCCAATTATTTCTTATGGGGTGCCTGGGTGGCTCATTCTGTTAAGTGTCTGACTCTTGGTCTCAGCTCAGGTCTTGATCTCAGGGTCATGAGTTCAAGCCCCATGTTGGGCTCCAAACCTAGTTTGGAGCTTACTTAAAAAGTAAGACTATAATTTTATCAGAAATTTTGCAAATAAAATATACTTGTTTTTAATTTTCTTGTATCCCGGGATGCCTGGGTGGCTTAGTCGGTTAAGCGGCTGCCTTTGGCTCAGGTCATGATCTCAGTGTCCTGGGATCGAGTCCCACGTTGGGCTCCTTGCTCGACAGGGAGCCTGCTTCTCCCTCTGCCTGCTTCTCCCCCTGCTTGTGTTCTCTCTCTCTGACAAATAAATAAATAAAATCTTTAAAAAAAAAAAAATTCTCGTATCCCTTAGACATTTTTGGCAGTTTTTTTTTGTTTGTTTGTTTGTTTTTTTAAAGATTTCATTTATTTATTTGAGAGAGAGAGAATGAGAGACAGAGAGCATGAGAGGGAGGAGGGTCAGAGGGAGAAGCAGACTCCCCGCTGAGCAGGGAGCCCAATGCGGGACTCGATCCCGGGACTCCAGGATCATGACCTGAGCCGAAGGCAGTCGCTTAACCAACTGAGCCACCCAGGCGCCCATTTTTGGCAGTTTTTTAAAGTATCTTTTTTTTTGATGATAAGAAGGTGGCATGAGGGCTCTTTAGATAAATCATAGCTCATTTAACATATGTACGCAAAAAAAAAATCTTCGTTAATGGAATAAATTAGCATTTACCTATTTGCTAACTTGATCATATGCTAGATAAATTTACATGAAATTTGGAGTCTAGGTTTAAGATGGTCTGACCTAAAAGTGTAGGTTACCTGGCATACGAGAATTCCTTTGGTAAACAATGCAGTTTTACAAAGAGAAATGTAAGTGTTTTCCAGAACAGCTCATGTGATGCCAATCGGAAGAAAAATGGCGTAGAAAAGCAGACACTAGTGACAGAGAAAGCAATCTGTGTTTTGACCACAAACTCCCAAGTGGAATGACCCAAGGCTGAATAGAAGGTAGTGATTGGTGGTTGTGCAGCTTCTCCTGAGGGCAGTTGAACAGGTGGGGGCCTCCTGGATTCTCTGCCCTGGAGCTTCTTCACACTCCACTTCCTGCTTTCCCTCTGTTGCCCCTGTGTTGATCTGTTCTCTGTGTCACCTCGTTCTGTTTGGAATTCTTCCTGGTTCTGCCCTGGGCCCTCTGCTCTTCTCCCTGCCTTCTCTCTCCCTAAGTGATATGGTCCAGTCCAGTTTGCAAATGCTCTCTGTAGGCAATGCCCCCCAAACTGTCTTTTCCAAAAAAATCTCTCTTCCAACCTCCAGATCTGTCCAGCTGCTTGTTCAACACTTCCACTTTGATATCTCAGGGTCAGTTGAAACTTTACAATGTAAGCTGACTGTTGAGTCCCTCCTCATCCTCAGTCTAGTCCCACACTCCCTTCTAGTTCCCCATCTTGGTAAATGGTCCTATCACCACTTAATTGTTCAAGCCAGAAGCCTGCATATTATTTTTGATTCCTTTTGCTCTCGAACTCCATATCAAATCCATCATCAAGTCTTAAAGATGTGACTTTCCAAATATACCTCAAGTCTATCCGTGTCTTTCCATGTCCAATGCTGTCATTTGCCCTAGTTCAGGGCTGTGTCATTTCTCACCTGGACTAATGAAATATTTTTCTCCCTGGTCTCCCTGCCTCTACATTTGTTCTAATTAAATTTTATCCCTCTGTTAACTACATCATTATTCTCTGTGCAGGCAGAATTATCCTAAAAAGTCAGTCTTATCATGCCACTGTGGGGCTGAGAGCCCTAAATGTCTTCACAGAAGTTCAGAATTCTCACCATAGACCATAAGGATCAACATGGCCGCTGCTGACTTTCCAGAATCTTCTTGTACTCTCCCAATATTTGTTACTCTCTCCTTTCACTGGTCTTATTTCAGTTCTTCAACCTAGCCTGCACTTTCCTCTTTCCAAGATGTTTCTATTTCTCTTCCCTTGATAATTTGTACTTACCCTTTTGGGCTTAAAATAAAGTATCATTTGCTCAGAAAACTTTGCCTCCTCTCCATCTGCCCTTGACATCAGATCCCCAGATAGACTCTCTAAGCAAGTGGTATTCTTCCTTCACAGCTTGTATCACTGGCTGTAATTTTACTTCTGTTTCTGGGATTCTTGGCTTCATGTCTCTTCCTGTACTGGAAATGTGTGTGCTACCTGAGGGCAAGAGACCATGGCATTTTAAAAATCTGGCCCATAGTAGATGCTTAATAAAATTTATTGAATGAATCAATGAGCCAGTTAAATATTTTCAAGTATCTCTGTTCACCAGAGTAATCATCTAGAAGGAGGAAGAATGCAAATTAATTCAAAATAAGTAAAAAAAAAAAATAAACCTCTTAAACCACTAAATCTCCAAATGATTAGAGAAGAAAGGAAGACAGCATGCAATTAAGTGTGAAAATGTGTGATACAGCATGAAATTGCTAGAGGAATGTAAGCAAGGAAGAGATACTCTGGGAGTCCCACCACCAGATAACTCTTCTTTGGACTGGGTAGGACTTCCATGAAACATAGGTTTTGGTCAAAAGATATACATTTTTACTCTCCCATAGCTAAACCTCAATATAACAATTATTGATTTTTTGAAAGCCATTCTTTTGCTGTTGCAAAGGGCCTCATAAATATGTTATTATTTAAAATTCCTTTTTTCCTCTTGACACAGTCATATGTTTCTCTGCTGCTTACCACCCGTTTGAGTGACATCAAGCAATGAGGCATTTGCTCTAGAGGGGCTGTCCCAAATCAGAGTCTTCAGAAGGAATGGTGTTCATGGCACCAAAGTGACACTTCCCCCACCCCTAGCAGGAGATGAAATATTTCAAAGAGGACATCTGCCACCACCACTGAGATTTTATGGAGTACCCACACATGTAGACTCACTAAAGTGGGCATGACAGCTGAAAAATATTAAAAGTGTGTGTGTGTTTTTAAAAACAACTTATGGTTAGGAATTAAGAAGTGACTTTTAAATAAGAACAGAATTTTTTTTTTTTTGCAAGTGGGTACTTTTTTTCTGTTTCCTTCTTTTTTTTTTGAAGACCCCACACTTGCAAAATCTTTTAGGTCATGTGTTTGCTTTACGAAACATTTGGCAAGTAGTAGGTGCCATGGGAATGTGTCCACTCCATCTGGAATCAGCAGATCCTCCTGGTTTCCCTATACCTGTGTTACCACCAGTCCCCGTGGCTCACAAATGTTTCTGTTTTCATTCTTTAATAAATTTTGGATGCAATAATTAAATGAAAGAGCCCCAGTGAAGGGATTTCTTCCTTAAATTTTGTAAAGCAAATCTTGGGGAAGAAAGTCAATGTATATTTGCCAACTTCGCGTTTATAAAAAACCTGTGTAGAATGTCATTACTTCTTTCCTCGATAGAGCATTTTCCTTTCACAAAACAAGGCCCGGTGAACACGTTATTTCTGACCTAGTTTGTTTTCTCCAGTTTCCAATGGAAAACTTTTTAAAGGCATTTAATTTTATTTCGATAATAACAAGTTATGGGTCATGTTGTCCTAACTTCTGTGTTCCTTTTAAAAATTGAACAAATATTGAAACTGGAAAAATGATTTGGTTATCTGATCCATTCACTGTCAGAGTAAGGTTGTTTCTTGCTATATCCTTTTTTATTTTCACTTTCTGTCATCAGCTGAGGATGGTTATATCATTTCACAAAAAGCCTCTGGGTTTCCACTCCTCCAATTATTTTATTTTGTTTTATTTTATTTTAAAGGGGAGGTCATGTAGAAAATCAGGCTTATAATCTCACAAATACAGCATCCCTTGTTTGATATTTGGATCTTTCTTCTTTCATTTTGGCAAGAAATACTGTGGGAATAAGTGTTTCTGCCAAGTATCAGTTATTTAAATATTTCATTACCTCACAAAATAAAAAAGAAGACAGAAAAAAAATAGCTTCTCTAAGACAATTGGACAAAGACAAATTCCTGATTTATCTGAAGATTGAGTTTCTGCCCTTTCTTTAGAACAACACACTAATTTTTTAAAATTCCTCTAAAAATTTCTGGTGGTATTCATACAATTAAATTAATTCAAATGTTGACAATCAAAGACAGTTTTCTGAGAAAGAAACAATTTAGTATAAGAAAAAAAGGATTTTTTCTCATAAAAGCAAAACCAAAACAACACAGAGTAACGACAACAAGAAAATATAATAATAAAGTATCACTTTAAATGCCCTATTAGGAGAAAGAACATACATACGTCCACACGTACATCCACACACGCAGAAAGGCCTTTCATTGATCTTAATGCCTCTTGCCATTTTCTTGGTATACATATATTTCTAATTAAAAAGATTTGAGGGGATAGTAGTCACGAGAAGAGATTGGTGTGGTGTGTGTGTCTGTGTGTGTGTGTGTGTCTATGTAAGTAAAGACTGAGCAAAACCAGAGATAGTATGTAGAAATGAATTATTTTGCATGTGCTAAAACTTTTTGTTTGCTTAATTGCTACAAAATACAATTTTGCTTTTGGTGGAGAGCCATAAACCTAAATTTAGTAGAAATCCAAGTAGATCTAAGTAGCTCTAATTTGGCTATCAAAAATATATTGTCTGATTTATTTGGCAAGAAACAGTCAAATCAATTTTACTAAAACACATTTCTAGTTTCATATTTATTTCACCCATCACTTTATAAATGTGTCCTCAATGTTGTTATTGACTAACTTGCCAAAACATGAATTTAAAAGAAAAAGAAAAAGAAGAGAACAGTAAAGGACTAATATATTTTTCAAAGGGAATCTTATTAGAACATTGCCGATAATGGTGGGGCATCTGACTCAAGATTGTTTCTTCTGGACCTAGATCCAGGGTCTTTATTATTGATAGCTTCAGATTTTCCTTGCTTTTAATCCATGTCAGCCATCCGACAAACCCATAGCATGGCCGTAAGGGAAGCACATTGTCAAGTTTCAGTATATTATTATTTAATCATATTTTAATTTCCTAATGACAGATGGAATTCCCCTTATGCCAGCCTGTTGCCCCATGACTGGTTTTAAATTTCCATGTTAAAATAAAGTGAATGCCTCCATTTCAACCTAGAACAATTGATTTCTGAATGAAAAGTACCACACCTCTGAGAAGCTGGAGATAGTCAGAACTCTAGGACACACTTCTCTGTGTGCAATTAGATATAATTAGATATAATTTGAACAGCTCACACATTTGTTACATGTCAAATATAAGGCTCTGATCTTAATGAATGGAAAGGTAATATTTTCAGACCTTATTTTCTAAAAGTAAAACTTTTCAACATATTATCACCTATATTTTTTGATGATACTATACTTTATAGACGATGCTCTAAAGATGAAAAGAATAAGTGATTATATTACAGCTTATACAACAGACCCAACACTTATTATACCTGTGACTTTAGCTGATACTTCTAGGATTTCTTTTTTTTTTTAAAGATTTTATTTATTTATTCATGAGAGACAGAGAGAGAGGCAGAGGGAGAAGCAGGCTCCCAAGGAGCAGAGAGCCTGACGCGGGACTCGATCCCAGGACCCTGGGATCATGACCTGAGCCGAAGGCAGATGCTTAACCATCTGAGCCATCCAGGCGCCCCAGGATTTCTTCTTTTATAATTATTTTTGTGGACATTCTCTGAAGCCTGGTTATAGTAAATCTCTAAATATTTCCATATACTAGAGGTCAGGGGAAACGTGTCAGATTATGCATCTCAAGTCATAGATGACATAGAATATTAAATTACAGAGAGAATATATATCATTGCTTCTGATTTTAGTCATAAAATCAGGTTTTAATGGAATTTTCATTTATTTTTAAAAATTTGAAAATAACTTATCCTTTGGAATAATGACTCAGAAGGTGTTCCATGAAATAAGCAATTTCTGAAACTTCCCCTTTCATGTAATATGGTTTTAGTAATCACTGGATTATCTCCTTTTCTTGAATGGCTTGGCCTAGTCTCTCTCTCTCTCTCTCTCTCTCACACACACACACACACACACACACGGCACCTTATGCATTTTTCATTTTATTCCCTTGACTGATACACTTGGCCAAGGCATTTAAATTTGGGGATATGGGCAGAAGTGGATATAAGTGTTTGGGGTTTGAAATGCATAGAATTTGGGAAACCCTCCTTGAGAAAAAGAATACAAAATTACAAATATAAAAATAAGTATAAGGATCTTAGAAGGAACACTTGCTAGTGAGTTACCAGAATCTTATGCGTCATTAGCTTCTGAGAAATATTCTAGTGAATATAGGATTATAGATGGAGGCCTCTGTGTGAAGCTTCAGACCCCTCTCTAATCTCTTTGTCCTTTTCTGCATGTGATTCCCAAGGGGAAGTGTTAATGTCGACAAAGTTATTTAGGACACTAACATGCTAACGTCCTAGTCTCTCTCTCTCTTATTCTCTCACTCTGTGGCTGGTCCTTTTGGAGACTTTTATCATCATTTCTTCTTCCCAGATTTTAGATTGGGACATGTCAAGAAAGCCTGGGGGGAACAATGACATTGTTCTTATTGAGTAAGAAGCTCTTACTTTCCTCTCTTCCTCTTCAAGTCCTTTTCCCTACAGTCATTATTCCTTGCCACTGATGTTTTCAGATATAGAGAGCTAAGACTCAGGTGGGGAATTTAGATCAAATGTCTCAAATGCAAAGCCAGGCAGGTAATGAACGTGAACGAAGCCAATTTGGCATAAGAGCTGCAACAATGAGCGGCAGAGACTGGAAGTTTTGTTTCATGGACAGAACAACCAAGCTTCAGCTCTAAAAAAATGGTCGCAGATAGGCAAATATTCCCAGAGGTGCAGATCTTTCTTGCTTTCCCCAGAAAAACACCAATCTTGCTTTGTAAAATATGAAATCTTCTGATTTGTAGATGTTTGGAAGTAATTCCATATTTTCAAGAATGCAATGAGGGCCGAAGCACTTATGAGCCTGTTCCAGCTAAGGGCCCCTGATTTGTAAGCTCAGATCTACAGGAAACGGATAGAGGGGAGCTATCTGTGCATTAGGCTGTAGGCTCCATAAATCTGCCTCTAGTTTAGGAAGGAGGAGACTTTTAGTCCCTGCTAGGTTTTTGGGGTTTTTCCTAGTCCATCAGAGGAATGAAGACCATGTATTTGCGTAGCCATATCTACTGCACATATATCTCTTCTCCAGTGACCTTGTGTTGGGTGAAGATGGAGATAGGAACCGTGACCCAGTGGCTAGTGGCAGGACAAGCCAGGAGTTCATGATCCTGGATCCCTAATAAAGTACATTCAATTCTTAAATGTTACTAACATGGCATGCACTGTCCTTTCAGGGAATTTCTGTAACTTTTTCTTGGGCTTTAGTCTATAGAAGTTGTTCCTTAGCTCTGTAGCTGTGGCATTTTGTGGTTTCAAATCCATCCAGGAATGCTGCGCTGTTGAGGATATCCCTATTCCCACATTAAACATGAGAGCAGCATGATTCCACCAAATGCATTTCCTGTCACTTGGCCTCTTGACATTTC
This sequence comes from Leptonychotes weddellii, assembly GCF_054177405.1. NCBI lineage: Eukaryota > Metazoa > Chordata > Mammalia > Carnivora > Phocidae > Leptonychotes > Leptonychotes weddellii. The sequence goes on along the minus strand of NC_138371.1, from coordinate 77,420,479 downwards.
CAGTATGCTCTATAGCTGAGCCTAGAAGGGGTTTTGTATGTAGTTTAAATCACTTGCAAAAAAAAAAAAACAAAAACAAAAAAACCACGCAGGTCTGGAATCTCATTTCTTTTTTCTCTAGGGAACATCCATGTGCTAAATTGACATCAACACATGATAGGAATTGGTCACTCCCTGATACAGTCATTCAGGAATTTTTGCTATTTTAAGGCCTATTATTATTTCCAGCAGTTGCCACTTCATCATTCAGCAAAATACAGTCATCCAGAACTTCCTGACATATCAGTAGTCCTGTTCCAGGCCTTAACTCCCCAGTAGCCGGCCCTGCCGCTTACAGACAGCGGGGCATGGGCTCATGGCTGTGGCTCCAAGAAGACATGGAGTACACTGTGCCCCTAGCCCTCCCTCTTGACTTTCCTGGCAATCTTATCTGAATGAAATCAAGCTGATTTTGAGACTGCATCCTGCCTGTGCTAGCCCAGTTGCATCTGCAACTTCTTTTTATGCAAAACGAGGGACACGAACAATGAAGGAAGTGAAAAGAGAGCAGAAAAATAAAACATGTCCAGTTTGTTGCATAAACACATGGACAAAGAACAGAAAAGTTAAGGAAGAGAAATAAATGTGAGACCATAGGAATGAATAAATAGGAGGGAATTGGGGGAAAATGCATGCTCAATTACAAAGCTGCTCTTTCTTTCTCGTCTTCCGTATTTGAGTGTTGTACAGAATTTCTTCAATTTTACATGAGGAACTCAATAGGATTCTTGTTTCCCTCCCTTCCCTCCCCTCCCCTCCCTCCCCTTCCCTGTCCATTATGCTGCTTCACTATATATTTTACATCTATGTAGTTGCTAAATTAATGCTTCGTAGGACATGATGTGCACCCGTAGCCTGATCTTACATTCCTCCTACGAATGCCTTTGTTCTATTTTTGAGGTTTTGAATTTCCAAGGTTTCAAAGCATGGATAACTGAAGATTGATTGACTTCGGCACAAATGAGTTTCTAAAGAGAAGGTTTATATAGATGTAACCTTACATACACAAAAATTTAACCAACTTCAGAGAATAAATCAACAGAGCATGGCAGGAAAAAGCATGTGAGGTCTCTGCAACTGTAAGAACTTTTAAAAAAATATTGAAAAGAATCATTTTAAATCATAGTTTACTGCATTATTGGTTTATAGTAGGTAGTATGGACTGATTGTGTGCTATTGTTTGCCTCGATGACTAGGTTTTCAGTTTTAATTAGCTTTTGTTTTTGTTTTTGTTTTAAGATTTTATTTATTTAACAGAGAGAGCAAGAGAACACAAGCAGGGAGAGCAGTAGAAAGAGAGGGAGAAGCAGGCTTCCCACTGAGCAGGGAGCCCGATGCGGGGCTCGATCCCAGGACTCTGGGATCATGACCTGAGCCGAAGGCAGATGCTTAACCATCTGAGCCACCCAGGCGCCCCTAGCTTTTGTTTTTCTTAAAGGCTAATTGCTTTCAAAAAAGTCGAGATTTCTTGATTGCCAATGACAAGAGTAATAAGTAATATGGTTACGTACTTTTAAAGAAAATTCACAAACCTATCTAATTGTACAGAACTAGATTTCCTTTGCATTTTTAAAAATAAGCTACATATTTTTAAAACCAGAAAAACACATATTTACTAATAATATTAGTAAAATAAAATGTCTTGTTTTTGGCAAGTGGATCACTGCTAACATATTTTATAAAACATAAACAAACATTTCTGGTTCTACTTGGCTTTAAAATACACTTTATATCTCCATTTCCTTATAACTATCATATCTTTCTGGACTAATGCACTATACTATCTGAATAAATATGCTATATATAAAAATGTTTTTGGGGTACCTGAGTTACTCCGTCGGTTAACTGTCTGCCTTCAGCTCAGGTCATGATACCAGGGTCCTGGGATTGAGCCCTGGGTCGGGTTCCACACTTAGCAGTCTGTTTCTCCTACTCCCTCTGCCCCTTCCCCCTGTTCGTGCTCCCTCTCTCTCTCAAATAAATAAAATCTTTTAAAAACAGTGTTTTTACTGATACCCCCTATTGATATGTATATGCTGTATGGATTTTTCCTTGTTCAGATCATATCCTGAATTGTATGGTGTCATCAATATTTTCTTATTGTTGTGACTTACTTATACAATGTTTAGGTGGAGGGATAATACTAGGGTGTCGTCATTGTTGTAGAATGCAGATTTTCTTTCGGCAGGGCTAATTGGTTCATAGGTGAAACAGATGATTAACCTCCTTCACATTCTCAGAAGCCATTTGCTAAATTAAACACCTTAGATCCTGCACCAGATTTCATGGACTACTTGCAGGGTGCAAATGTTTTGAGCACCTACTGCATTCTAGGCACTGTTCATAGTAGTGAACAAGACAGACAAAAAGCCCTGTCCGCAGGGCTTCTATTCTCATGGGAGAAGACAGATCATAAATAAGACGAATAAGCAAATTAAGTGGAATATTAGTAAGTACTATGGGGAGAAAGTGAAACAGGGAGGGTAAGGTGCAGGTAGGTGTAGGAGAGTTGCACTTTTAAATAGGGAGGCCAGAGATGACTTTCCTAAGAAGGTGATATTTGAACAAAGATTTCAAGGAAGTGAGGAAGCGAGCCCTAGGGTGTGTGGGGGGGAGAAGCACTGCAGGTAAAACAAGGGCCAATGGAAAGACCCAGGGGTGGGAGTGTGCCTGGCTTCGTCATGGAGGAGCAGGGCCTACAAGAGAGGTGAGCCAGGGAAAGAACCCAAGAAACTCAGTTAGGGTGGTAAGGTGGAATGGATCTTACATCCTCCTGGACCCTCAGAAAGATTTTGGATTTTATTTGCAAGAGAAGGGAAGGAGGGGATGCGAGCAGGGATGGTTGGGATCACACTTAGGATCTAATGAGAGCATTCCGCCGAAGGATGAACTGATGGAGGAGGGCAAAGCTGGGGGCCAAGGGATCATTGACGAGTGTAACCATCCGCGTGTGAAGAATGTCATCAACTCTCTTTAATGTTTCTCCAGTTAACAGAGTTGAGAACTTGAGTTCACCACGCTTATGGAGAAAAGCATTGCGAAGTCACCCAGAGCTCTCCCCGTGACTCCCTCCTTCATGTTTTCCCCTAACACAGAAATGGACACAGGGAAAGCTTCTATCAAACCCTGGGACGTTTTGGTAAATATGTAATTATACATGCGGCATCTTCATACCTTTTCAGCAACCAATTAATATAAACCAGATGTGCGGTGAGCCAGAATACGCTCTGGAGGTTGTCCTGAGAAAGTAAAGACATACTGTGGAGAGTGCACACCTGCCGTTCTTGCTGCTGGGTGCTGCTTCTGCCGCAGCTGTGACGTCAGCTGCTGAAGGAAAGCCTCTGCTTCCCAAATCCTCTCTTGCTGATTAAGTAGAGGAACTCTGGGTCAACAAGATCATCTAATCACCTCATTGCAAAGCACAGAACATCAGGAAATGGCATCTTCCTAGAAGAGGTCACTAAACCCCACCTGGTGTTTAACATGATCCGCTTGCTTTCTAGAGAGCTCGAAGCAATCACTTCTGGTTATTTGTAAAAGGGAAGACCCAGAAAATGTAAGAACAGGTAGGAGTATTTGAAAGGTTGTGAGAAAAATGTAACCTTCCTCTACGCTTTCAATAAGCAAAGAAAGAGGAGTTTTCACTTTAAGCAAGATCGTGTGCTTAAGACATCTAAAAAAGAGATAAACAAAAATGGCATTGATAAGTCAACAAATAGTTAAAAAAAGAAAGGATGGAAATCTTGGGATTTAAATTATTTATGAGAATAATCCAGAACCATAGCCAAACAAAGCACTAAACATGGCTTAGATCAAAAGTGGTTTTTTTTGTTTTCTTTGTTTTTTTTTTTTAATTTCCCTGTTTTGCTGCTTAAGTGCTGAGTGGAAATTTACTTTACAATTGGTAAAATACACATAGGTAGAACATTCTTCTTAAAGATTAAACATTCAATAATTATTATAGATATTGGCAATAATTCCATCTCACCTTGAGGCTTGATTTTTTTCAGATTTCAGTTACGTGCACCCAAATTATTATAACCAGATTTTACTGTGAAATCTTTACTTCTATTATTATTTTATTAATAATAATGAGATATTTTATTAATATCTCATTATCACTGTTTCTTCTCTTGTATAAAGAAATCCAATCCTGATCTTGTAGAAATCATACAGTATCCCAGGTGGAATAGTTCATGTACCTAGTAAGGCAGATAATTTGGGGTGTTTTTCTCTTGGTCAGGATAAACCTGGACTTCCTCCTTTAATTAATAGACCAAGAATATTTTGGTACCACAAGAGACCTTGGTAGTTTAAGCCAGGGGAGAAAACATACCCATATAGAGAAAAGTTGGAAATGGAGATTGTAGATTATGCATTCTCTTATGATGGGAAAGCTAGAAATCTCTTTAGTGCTGGCTACTTCTTCCCTTGATGTAGCCATGGATCCTGAGAATACTCAGCTCTGCTGAATTTCTCTACTTCCGTTAGCAGAAATCACTTGGATTCTGTGTTCTTCCATTTCCTCTTCTAATAAAATAGAATAATAGCATTTTCTTCCACAAATATGAAGGGTGATATAAATGATAATGTTTTATTTTTTAATCTCCAGACAAGATAAATTACTTGAGGGCAAGGAAACACCTATTTCTTTCTTTCTTATTTTTTTAAAGGAAAAAAAAGAATAAATTAATTTCATTTGAAGAAAGCCAGATGTCCTCAAGATAGGTTCTGTCTGCCAAGAGAGTTCTTTAGAAATTCTCAGATGAGTCAAAATTCCAAGGTTCTTTCCCATGTTGGCTGTGTGGTTCTTTGAGTTAGGTCAGAGTGATAAGGCGTCTCTCCCTAAAATGTTCCTATAATACTCTCAATTGTCAGTTGATTCCCTGAATCCAAAATCTTATCCCAATAAGTCACTTTATTTCCCACTGATTCCTGAGCAGAGCCATTAACTAAACAATGAAGGGAACAATATTTGTATGGACACTGATTGATTCAAATCCTAATTGGTAATATTTGTGTTCAGTAGTTTCCTTCAATATATGTTCTATTATACTTAACTGGTCTCCTGTCTAGGATATCAGACATCATGCATTTGGGCGATATTTGTTATACTTTGTTTAATTGTCTTTTATAGATTATCAATAGAGCATTTAAAAGAGATGAATGAGCAATGTATGCAGAGTGCTGCTCCGTAACTGAGTGGGTGTGTATTATATTCTCCTTGGTCAAATTTCCCAGAGACCCTTCTCTGAAGTAGTCGTTTAAATGATAGTGATCTTTGGATGATGCCGGTAGGATTAGATAATAAGAGTATGACTCATAAACATGTCATTTAAACATGGGAACAAGTAACTAGAGCCGCTCTTTTTAGCCAAAAACCTCTCATTTTTATGGGTTTTCCACCCCCACACAAATGGAATACACCTCCCGTCTTTAAACTGGCAGGTTTTCTTAGAAAAATGACCCATTCTATGATGAAGAATACCTAAATCCCACAAGTTTAAGAAGCAGCCTGTTATTACTCTTCCTGTTCGGCTCATGAAAAGCAGAAGTATGTGAGAACCAGACCCAACCTGTAATTTGGTAGCCAAACAACAGATCTCTGCTGTCACAGGAAAAATAAAAATATAGCTCTACTTTGGTATTCTTGGCTGGTATGCCCCGGAGGAGTGAAACCTTTGCTTGAGTTTTCTCTCTTCTAGAACAATGTTCTTGTCTGCCGCTAGATTCCCACTGAAGAAGCTTAAGCACATGGAGAGTTTGATGTTTGCTTCCATTCAAGGACTCAGATTGAGGAGTATATGGTTTGTGTTTTCTCTGTTATATATAAGGCTTTCCTCTACTAATGCACACGCTTTCTCCTAAGTACAGTTTAGGATCGAACTGTTTTAGGCTATACATACAATTTTTTCTCTCTATGCAAGTGATAAAAGATAAACTGAGGCGCATTAACATTTTCAAAAGTTTCTTTGAGTGTGTATCAATTCAAATCTGACAGTGCCAAACCTAAGGTGGTTAGGAGTGCTCCACCGAGGGCGCCTGGGTGGCTCAGATGGTTAAGTGTCTGCCTTTCGGCTCAGGTCATGATCCCAGGGTCCTGGGATCGAGTCCCGCATCGGGCTCTCTGCTCCTTGGGAGCCTGCTTCTCCCTCTGCCTCTCTCTCTCTCTGTCTCTCATGAATAAATAAATAAAAAATCTTTAAAAAAAAAGGAGTGCTCCACCGAGGGGAGCTAGGAGAGAGATTTTTACAGACCTGGTGAAACGCAAGATGAGGAAATGATTGGATTGGCTGTGGCTTAAACAGGTGCCTTATTTGGGAAAACCTATCTGGCTATTTGTGATTGGTTGTTCTTAACTGTCATTTTTGTGGATTCAGGTGCATGGCTCTAGCCTGGGTTTTGGTTTGCTCTCATGGGCTGCCAAAGTGTTAGAGCCCTCTCTGTCTAATGGCCTTCCTGTTTAATTACCTTAGCACAAGGGACATAGTTATCTCACTACTGAAGTGTTCAGAGGTCCTCACATCCAGGAGTGACTACAACCTGCTTAGTGACAAAAATGGCAGATCTTCCCAGTGCAGTCCATACTGCAATAAGAAGGAAGTTGATGTTAGTCCTTGTTTTATCAATACCACTGGCACATGTTGACCCTTTTGAGTAAGTTAATAATCATATTTAGGTCTATAATTTTCACAATGGGAAACTATATGTGTATGAGTGTGTGTGTGTGTTTATGCATATATACTCTCACATATATACATACATACTTACACATATATATACACAGAGAAATATACACATATGAATGAAAAAATATATATGTGTATATAATTTAACAGAGGATTTTCATATTTGTCTTGGTCCCTATAAAAACAGCAACAAAAATAATGAAGACAGTGTTACCATTCTATAGCTGTCATTGAAGACAAGATTTTTGTCATAGGTCAGTGAGGAAAGGGGAATTTGACACAGTTGTAAGAGAAATAGCTTTTAATCCACACGGATTCCCCAAAGTACAGATCATTCCACCAAAATGCTGGGAATCCGAAGCTCAAAGACAGGCTCAGTACCTTGACAATAGGCGTCTAGCCTTCTTTATCTAGTACATGAGGTGGGGTCAAATCAGTGATTTGATTTCTAGGCCAGTGAGTTTCCCTTATTCCAGGTTGCCTTGTAGCCTGAGGTGTTTAGATCCCAGGTGTTACTAGTTTCTTACTTCCTCAGTGTTCAATTCCACTGCCTTTATATTGAGTAATGTGTATATACTAATAGAACTTGACACTCTGAAAAAATGCGCAAAATTGCTTCCATCATTAAATGGAATCCAGTCAACATCATGATAAAATTTTGTGTGCAGTAGGCATTTATAAGGCAGTATCTCAAGATAGATATTAACGTATTTTCCTGGTAGATGAAAAATCTAAAGAATCTTTTGGTGGGCTCCTTTGTTATGGGAAGAAATAAAATGTTACTAATTGCTGTGAGCCTCTGTATTTAAAATATGTGTAGCAAGATGAGCCAAAAGCTAGATTTTTCTATTCTTTCCCTAGCCTCACCCTGAATTGGTAGAGTTAACCTCTGTGTTTCTGAAGGGCTGAGTTGCCATTATTTCCCTGTTCACCTCTAGGACAGGGGAGGGGGAGGATGAGAAGTACAAGACTTTCATGTTCTAGGACAATTGAAGGGGATTATTGAGAGTGCTTTGAGTTGACGAGGCTGTGTTTCAAGGGCATTTGGACAAGAGGAGTGTTTTCAGGGTGTTGAAAGTCTTTCTGAGGCTAGCGGGTAGACTTTATATTTCCTCAACCCCTGCATGGTAGGTAGTTTTAACTCTAAGAGATGCCAGTATCACTCTTGAAGGGGTCTAGGGCTTCTGAAGGTGGGGACAAAACAGTAGTGGTCATGGCCATGAGGGTCACCATGAAAGGTGCCTGTGCCCAGCAGAGAAGGCTCCTCATGGTCTCACCCAGTGTACATAACGGCAAAGTCCCGTGTACACTGATGGCCAGAGTGCCCTGCTCCAAATGTTCTGGGATGACCCAAGAGGAAATCGTGACTAAATCACAACTTCCTTTCTAAAAGACAGGAGGGAATTCTGAGCACATTGTTCGATGAGTAAGAGAAATGTTAAAAAATGAAATAAATATGGACCAAATTTCATTCACATGACAGAAAACCTAGCCCACTCAGATGGGTTCTTTCCCTTTTTTTGTGTGTCTATGTGCATATCCTTCTTTCAAACTTTGAGGTGAGAAAGATGAGTTGAAAAAAAAGAAAAGAAAAACCATGAAAGTTATTTCCTGGCATCTCACCCAGGAATGAGTGATGAATAGAGCCTGGAAACAACTTTAAAAGCCATTTTCTTTGCTCATGTGAGGTCACGAGGTTGCTCCGTGCAGCTCTCTGGGCACTAGAATGAATGAAAATGGCACAAAACACACCCAGGGTCTATCATTGATTAAAAGTGATTGATGGCTGGTCTTGTCTGATTGTGCTATATTGTCAAACTATTCATCATTCCAAACAAACCCTATACTCCATAGTCTAATATACAGTTACATGTGGCCAAAGAGTTGAGGAGTTATTATTATTTTTTTCCCCAGAGAGTAGTTGGTGGTGAGTTGGGGTGGGGGGGAGGAGAGAAAACATGTTGCTTCCTATTACAAAACTATAAAATCGTGTCTGTTAAGAAGAAAGTGCTCCGATGATACATGCTACATTCTTGTTAAGTTTATGTAGGAGTGTGTTCGTTTCCATTGAGCAAACCATATTTTCCACATTTCCCACTCTTCCCTCAATCTGTGTCTTCCCAAGCTTTTTCACAAGACCTAGTATGTGTCCTACTTAGGAAGTCAGCTGTTCCTAATTCCTAGACCAATCCTGGTTTGAGACAGGAAGTTCATTTTTTTAGAACACCTAAAAAATTAGTGTAAGCGTATTTCCTACTCATTACCCGAAACATAGAAGATAAAGAAAAGTATAAAGAAATAAAAGAAACACATTTATCCCCTATCATCCCACATCTGAAAGCGTATCTCCACACTTCCATGAGGTTTCCTAAGTGGTGTTATTTATATCTAGTTAGCTATGATTACATCTTTTCCCCCTGCGATATAAAAGTAAGATCACACTATATATGCAGTTTTGTGTCTTTTTGTTCCCACACAATGTTATATCTTGAGCATTTTAGCCAGGTCATTGCAAAACCTTCCGATGCATGATTCTTGGGGCAGACAGGGATTATTAGCCTCTCCTGACTCACTCTTTCGGGTTAGTAGGACTGTGTAGGGGTGCGCTGCTAGAGCACGAGGGGTGATCCCACCCAGTCTGAGTCACCATTGCAGCTTATCTCACCCATGACATGGCATCTCCTGCTTAACTCTGGGCTCTAAGGTTGAGCCCAGAATCTAGCTTGCCCCTTAAACCCTGAAGTGCCTTCAGTCATATAAAAATCTCAGGTCGAATTCTCTCTAAGTGCCATAGTTCCTAGATCTTGGCTTTTCCTTAGTCATCATTCAGGTCCCTATCTTTACACAGTAATGGAGACCAGACTTGGCTTTTGTGTGAACTTGTACTTCTTGAACCTAGAGAGGAGTGATGTTCTGGCTCAAAAATGAGTACCACTAGCTTAGATCCCACCCCATCCATCCCTGCTTCCCTGATGCTACATTATTACTATCTCTTGGCAAGTTCCACTGCATCTTGGACCCTGGGACTAAGGCTGTATCATGAATATGTGTAGCTATATTCTACAGGAAAACTTGTTTTTCCTGCTGTTAACCTCAGCAAGGCCTTCTATCATCATGAGCTCCTAAGTCCTACAGAAAGACTTGTGGCTTCAGTAGCTGTAAGCTAGTTGGGTGAAGGAATTGCTCTAGGGGGCAGCTGGGTGGCTCAGCCGGTTAAGTGTCTGCCTTCAGCTCAGGTCATGATCCCAGGGTCCTGGGATAGAGTCCAGCATCAGGCTCCCTGCTCAGCAGGGAGCCTGCTTCTCCCTCTCCTGCTGCCCCTGCTTATGTGTTCTCTCGCTCTCTCTCAAATAAATAAATAAAATTAAAAAAAAAAAAAAAAGAATTGCTCTAGGCTTCTCTTCCTATCATTCTCTTCAAAACTTTACCCCCAACTGGTTGGGTTTTTGTTTGTTTGCTTTGTTTTGTTTTGTTTTGGCACCTGGGTTTTCCCTTCTTGAGGAGCTCTTTCAAAGTGACATTTCATCTGGGTGGTTTATATGAATTTGGGAGTTCAACTTTGTCTTGGCTCATTGCATTAAGCCAGTGGTTCTCAACCGGGTGTGATTTTTGGCCCACCGGGGATGGGATCTATTGGCAGTGTCTGGAGATATTTTTGGTTGTCGTAACTAGAGGAATGCTACTGGCATCTAGTGAGTACAGGCCAGGGATGCTGCTAAATATCCTACAAGGTACAGGACTGGTCCACATGACAAAGAATTAACTGTCCCCAAATGTGAATAGTGCCAACTTTGAGAAACCCTGCCTTAAGCTGTCCACATCATGGCCCATAAGATTATGAGGCCATACCCAACTCTGGCTCAAGGCATGCTGTGCCTCCCCTTTCTTGAAGGTATACTCAATGCCCCTCCAACCTGCCTAACTTACCACTAGTAGGTAATGTAATACTTGGTTCTGAATCCTCTATGTTGAAAAGACACTGTCAATGAATTCTGAACCCTGCGTCAATATATGAAAGGCACTAAGCTAAACACTTTGAATAAGACGTGTTCTTCATGCTCTAGTACTTTTTAGGCTAACGTGGAAAATAAAATGTGTTCATAGATGACTACATAAATCCATATCAGTATATTATGACATGAATCTGTCCAAATAATTAATTACGTGGAATATGGTTATTGCTGGCCACTTCCCTGCCTCCTAATTCCCAGGAATATCTTCAATTCTGGATAAGCACTCACAAAAAATATCTGAATAAAACCAAATTAACATGCAGAAATAATGTATCAAACCCACTAAGCCAGTAATTTCGTATGGAAGCCAAAATTTTTCTGTTGCCAAAATTCTTCTCTGACAATATCCTTCACCTCACCTAATAACTCCTATGTTCTGATGAATAGGAAAATGTAAAAAAGAAATGGTTCCTCCTTCAGTACAATGCATTTCTAGTCTCCATTATCATCTTCCTCCTCATTGCTCTTGGTTTTTCCTTTACATGTCTATTTTAGCTGAACCCAGAGAGGCTTATCTGTTCAATCAGTTCTAAGCTTTTCTGTCAAACTCTCTGCCCTTGATATACTTTCAATGTCATGTCTCTTTGGTATTTAGTTTTTCTCTTTTTCCTTTCTTTTTTGTCTCCTCAACATTTTACTATAAAAAATTTCAGACATAAAAATAAGATGCAAGGACTATACAGTGAACACCTATATACACACCATGTAGATTCTACAATGATGCTCTGTTTGCTTTATCGCATATCTGTTATCCATCTATCCACTTTCCTTTTTGATGAGTTTCAAATTACACCCCAGTGATCAGTACACTTCACCTTTAAAGACTTCAACATACATATCATTGCTAGAATTTACATCTAGTATGTCCAGTATATCTGTTCACACATTTTTATGCTAAAATTTATGTACAGTGAAATGCACAAATCTTAGGTGTACTATTTAATGGGTTTTGACAAATGCATACACCAGTGTCACCCAAACCAGAAAGAGATTTTTTTTTTTAAGAACAAAGCTGATCTCCTTACCCACTAAGTCTGACCTCAGTTCCATGTGTGAGCAAATTTAATGCAACATATTCTACTGTAGTGATTCATATATCTAGAACCATCTGAGGAGTTGTTTTAGAAACAAATTCCTCTATTTAGACAGACCCTAATTCAGGAGGTCCACATTAGGGCCCAGAAATCTGTGAGTCTTAAAAACCCTCCAGGTGATTCTGGTAATTAGCTAATTTTGAAAATCTCTGTCCTAAGGTAGTGTGACCCAAACTTGTCTGATAACACTCACCTAAGGGGTGCTTGTTAAATCCTAGGCCTGATTCAGTAGATGTGGTTAGGATCCATGTATGGTCATTTTATTGTTTTGGTCTTTCTTTCTCTCTCTCTCTCTCTTTTCTTTCTTCTTTCTTTCTTTCTTTCTTTCTTTCTTTCTTTCTTTCTTTCTTTCTTTCTTTCTCTCTTTCTTCTTTTTCTTTCTTCTTTCATTAAACATGTATGTGCTGAGTGCCTACTGTATGTCAGGTACCTGGACATTTCGAGGCTTTGGGCAAGTGTGGGAATCACTCTATCAAACATCAAAATAATGTCAAGGTTAGAGATAGAGCATGACCTGGAAATTTGGGGCGGTAGCTTTAATTATCACTTCTCTCCTAGCCCCTTCTCTCCCTTCCACGAATGCTGCTGTAGTCAAGTGTATAATGTAGGCAATGCATCTAAGAAGTGAAATCTTACCCCGAGTCATCCACCACTCAGCCACTAGCTGGGAGATTGAGTTAGGAGAAAGGAATTCTACTGTCAGGTTATAGAGGCATAACCTGGAGCCTCTGGCCACATCCACAGTCTCAATATTTTCTGACTTTTTGAAGTGCCTTGTGTCCATAATAAATTCATGGGCCATATAACCTCTTGGACCCCTGAAAAAGACTGTAGTGTTTTTCTAATCACTTGGCCATGTAGTTGACATTAATATAGCAATTTCCATGATCTGCTTAAAGCCCTTGCCTCCCATCATCTTAATATAAGCCCATGAAATGGGCAAGATTGACCTAGAGCCCCATGTGGCTGGACCGGTGGTATCCATAGGCTAGGTGTCTTCACTTGGACTTACTTAAATGATGGATAACTGGGCAGAAAAGTTGCAAGATACCTCTTTGCTCTGATGGGCCCCTTGTCTGGGCTGCCTCTTGTGTGGGTAATACAGAAGGGCATGTGGATCCTTCCAGCACCTGTATGTATTCACCAACTCAGAAGCACTGGCATTTATTTTACATTAAGGATAAAGATGAGAACTACTGTGGGAGAACAGAGCAGAGGATTTTACATCTATCTGAGATTTAAGGCACTGATGGTGGAGGTGGCACTGGATAGAAGACTATTCTAGTAGAAAGGACGTAAGACATGTGCAAAGGCATCCTCGCAGAGAAGTACATGACATACTTGCAAATGAAAAGTTATATGTTTTGATTGGAGTGTGGTGGATGTGAGAAGGATCAATGAGTAGAGAGTCTGGAAATGGAGATTTGGGCCAGATTATAGCAGGCTTTGAATTTTAAAGCTGAGTTTAGGCTTTATTTTATGGGCAATAAGGACCCATTGAGCTGAGTGTGTTATAATCAAAGCTGCTATAGCAAAATTACTCTGGCAGCAGCCTGGAGGATAAGCAGCAACATGGACTAAAGACTCAGACCAAATCTGTGTGCTAGACCTGCCAGGTATTAGCTGAGTGAACTGGAATGAGAGATCACCAAATCTTTCCTCACCCATTTCCTCATTTATAAAATGGGTAGGGCAATACTTACCCTACAGGGCTCTGACACTGATTTGACATATTGAATTTAAAAGACCAGTACCAAGCCTGGCATATGCAGGCACAGAATTTAGTTCTTCAGCAAGTTATTTTTGGTAACATCAATTATATTAGTAGATAAGGAACAAATGACAATTGTCATATAACTCTTCATGGTAGGTACTACATTAGGTATTATATATTATCCCTATTTTAAAAACTAAGAAACTGAGATCCGGAGAGACTAAGTAATTGCCTAACTGCCCATAACTACTAAGTAGCTGAACCATGCATTAATTCCAGGCATTCTGGCTCCAGAATCAGGGAGCATTATCTCTATATATTTTACCAAAAGGACTTAGTATCCTAGAAGAATTTCTAGATAACTCAGCTTTGCTGAAGGACTGTTCAGGCATAGTGGTCTACTGTAGAGAACTATGAAGATGTAGAATGTCAATGACTTCCTACAAATTTTAGTCAACAAATTAAGATGTTTATCCTTATTTTCTTTAAATCAATTCAAATCCAACAAAGCTGTTGTTCTACCATGGGTTCTAGGTAAAGTTAAAATGTTGGGGAATTCCTCCAGGCATTAGTCATAAATCCATATTACATATTACTGAGGATCCATTTGTATCAGCTTATACAGGTACCTGTGGGTCTAATGACTCTACAGCTCCCAGGGTCCCTAGAGGCAGGAGAAAGTTGGAGATTCTGGGAGTCCAAGCTGCACATCCAGTATCTTTAGTTGGTCACATCCCTGCTATAATATATTGGCCCCTCCCTAGGACTATGCCACAAACTATGCCTGATTCACCTACTCTCTCCCCAGTTCAGGGAAGTCTCTCTTTACTTACTGCTGCATTTGGAGGAATTCTCTTCCTTCTCCTCCCTTATCATGAAACCAAAGATAGTTTTTCAGTGAGTTTTGGCTTTTACAAATAAGAGAAAAATGCCTCCACTTTTAGAATTGCAAAAATATTCATGGCAACATTTAACAAGAGATTGACTCAGGAATTGAAAGCCCTCTTACAAGGAAAAACCCAAACCCAGATGACTTTACTAATGAATTCTACCATTTATAAGAACTAGTGCCATTTTTTGATGAACTTGTCAATAAATTAGAAAAGGAGAGAATACTCCCCAACTCATTCTAAAAGGACAGTATTACCCTGACAGGAAAACCAAAGACATCACAGGTAAACTGCAGAACAAAAACAATGTTTCTTATAGAAGCAAAACTTCTCAATAAAATCCTGCAAGCTATATCCAGCACCATATAGAAAGGATTATATACCTGAACAAGTGAGATTTATCCCAGGAATACAAGGAATGGTTTAACTTCTCAAAAATCAGCTAATAGAATACACAGTGCCAATGGAATAAAGGACAAAACTACATGATCATCTCAAAAGATGCAGAAAAAGCATTTGACAAAATCCAACATTTTGTCATGATAAAAGCACCAAATAAACTGGAAATTGAAGGAATCTTCCTCAACATCTATGAAAAGACCCATTAGCTACCATTATACTTAATGATGAAAGACTGAATGTTTTCCCCCCTAAGATCAAGACAAAGATGTTACTCTTGCCACGTACATTTAACACTTTGCTGGAGGTTCTAGCCAGGGTAATTAGGCAAGAAAAAGAAATAAAAGGCATCCTGAATGGAGAAGAAAAATTGAAGCTTTCTGTATTTGTAGCAGCCATGGTCTTATATATAGAAAATCCTAAAGAATCCACTAAAAAACTGAGAGCCAATAAATGAGTTCAGCAAGGGTATAAGATCAAAATACAAAATTCAATTATATTTCTATATACTAGCAATGAACAATCTGAAAACAAAATTAAGAAAGCAATTCCATGAAAAAGTATAATATACTTAGGAGTAAATTCAGCAAACTAGGTGCAAAATTTATACTCTTAAAACTAAAAAAAAAAAACTTGTTGAAAGAAATTAAAGATGATTTCAATTAATGGGAAGACATCTGATGTTTATGGGCCACCATATTTAATATTGTTAAGATGGCAGTATTTTCCCAAATTGATCCATAGATTCAACACAATCCTTATCAAAACCTGAGTTGGTTTTTCTGCAGAACTTGACATGCTGTCCTAAAATTGATTTAAGGGACCTAGAATAGTCAAAATAATCTCAGAAGAGAAGAACAAAGTTGAAGGACTCACAATCCCTGTTTTAAAAACTTAGTATAAAGCTATAGTAAACAAGATAGTTTGGTACTGGCATAAGGACAAACATACAGATAAATGGAATAATTGAAATTCCATAAATAAACCTTCAAGAAAAAGGGGGAGAGAAAAACACAGGGCAAAATCCAAATTTCTATCTTAAGAGAAATAATTCAATATATTATCTGTCTATCCTGCTATAATATTGGTTTTCATGATTCTCTATGAAATCATTTTGGAATGACTATAATTGATTGAAATGAATATTTTCCAATTGAAGTTTGAAAACTGAATCTTTTTGTCACTGCAGAGAAAACGGTATTTCTCTTTTCCATTCCATGACATTATTCCCTATCCACCTGCCTCACCCACAGCCCCATTAACTCACCCCCAACCCAATGGCCAACCACCTGGTGAACTCTCTGGAAAGGACAAACACTAGCTGATTTAAATACATGCTGAGATATAAACTATTCATATCCCAAATTTTCCTGAGGCACAAAGGCCCTTGCAGGGTTAGTGAGCCAGAGTATTCCAAAAACATTTCTGTGACCTCTGAAGACAGACCCAGCCAAATTACCAGGTCACCTAGGATCAGGATTTAGAGCAAGGTGGCCAACTTGGTAAGAGAGACTGCCTAATCTCCAGTAATAAAACTATGGTTCAGTCCTTAGAGTTACTATAAAGTAGCAATTGTTTTGAAAATTGTGTTAAGGAACGTCTGGGTGGCTCAGTTGGTTAAGCGGCTGCCTTCGGCTCGTGTCATGATCCCAGTGTCTTGGGATCGAGCCCACGTCGGGCTCCCTGCTCAGCGGAGAGCCTGCTTCTCCCTCTCCCTCTGCCTGCCGCTCCCCCTGCTTGTTCTCTCTCTCTCTCTCTGACAAATAAATAAATAAAATCTTTAAAAAAAAAATCTCTTTGAAATTCTTAAAAAAAAAGAAAAGAAAATTGTGTTAAATTCCGAGCATTGAGAGGATTCAGTTAAGATTTAGAAAGACGTGGGGAACATCCAGAGGTATCAAATTGGAGAGACTATTCAAAAAGGGGAAATATTCTTTGTGAGAAATTTTACATAGGAAAGTGGGGTGGATTGCTGTTGTTTCAGAAGGGGCAGGGAGGAGACAGAACAAAACCGATAATTAATCTTACAATATAGGAGACTGAAGGAAATTAAAGTCAAATGAATACTAGTGATCTGAGTTTGTTTTGGAATAGAGAAACCTACTTAATAATGAGGCAACTGCCCAGACTGAAAAGAAATGCTTGGGGAGGGATGAAGAAAAGTTTATAGAGGCCAAATTTATTGAGCTCTTAAAATATGATCATGTTGGAGTGAATTTCAGAAGTTGTGATTATTAAAACTACTTACTACTTCTCTTCATTTTTATCCTGCCAAAATCCTGCCAGTTAGAAAGCACACAACTCACCCTATTGTAATGGAATTTAGAGAATCCACAAACCTTCATTAGTTGTTGCAAAAAAACATGCTGAATCTAACAAAGATCAGTTTTGCCTGCCTTTCAAATGTTAGTTTAATTCGAAGAGTCTATAAACCACATATAGAGTGGTAATGAAAAGAAAAGCTGATAAGTTGAAAATGTTCTGAAGACATTGTGATAGTCATCTCCAATATATATATATATATATTGTATTTTCAACTGTGCACCTCCCTCCCCCTAGTATTCTGACACATTCAGATGATATGTGCTACAGAACTAGAAAATCTCAATGAAATCATAATCTAAACATCTAATCATAATTCTTAAAAAAAAAAAAACCCAAACAGATCAGGTTTTTCCTCTAAATTAAAAAATACAAGCAGATGAATTTCCGTTTTGGATATTAACATTAAATAGACTAACGAGCTTGGTGGTAAGAGATGGGGTGGGAGGGAGAGGCAGAACTGGGAAGCAGCACCACTGGAAATACACTGATAGATTAACAATTAAAAAATTAAATGGAAGGAAATTGCCTACACATTTTTACGAGAGAAGGTTAATCTAAAACGACACTAGTCCTGAAAAGGTTAGCTGTTACATTCAGCGGCCGGGGCACTCTGCATTCACCAGCGACCTAAGGGAAGAAGTTGGTAAATTTCTCCAGGTCACATACTTTCCGGAAAGATCAGCCCTTCAATGTCTTTGGCTGGCCCGCATTAGGAAGGCTTCCCATTCTGTGGAAGGTTTTGTTAACCTAGCTAGCAGCAGGTCCTGATTGGTCATGGGAGAATCTGGGCTAAATGGTATACATTTCCGATGATGTAAAAGTAAATTAGAGAACGGGGCAAGTTATTACACCAGAGAACGGGGGGCAATGGGGAATAATAAAAATCAGGCTACTCTAATTTCCTTTGAACAACTAAATATATACAGGTCATTATTTCCTGTAATCCGCAGGCCTCCCAGTGCAAGTCCTGGCCCTGTGTTAAAGCCTCTGAGACAAAAACAACAAAATGCAGTGTGGAGAGAAATGAAAAAGGCTGTAATGCTCTTTAAAGAATGGATTAAGTACAGTTTTCAGTCACCGGATTGCTTCTCAGATTGGAATGTTAAATTAGACAACCGAGAGGAAAATTCACCTTGTTTGAACAATTCAGATGTTTCCCTACCAATAATTTCTATTCATTTCTCTCTAGTCCGCTCCTGTGCATTGCTGAGGTGGCTGGACCACATTTTACCTTTTCTTTGCCAAGGCTGGATCATAAAGGGAGTCACAGTTTCTCCTTGAGTGGGGTTTAGGCTACACTTAACATTATTTCTCTGGAGATTGAACTTAGTCCTTAAAATTTCAAGTCTATGCCGAAAGTGGTCTGTTTTCCCAGGACATACACCACAGCACTTTTATAGGAATGAGGAAGTCTCTTTTCCAGTCGTAGATAGGTCTGCACGTCCCTCCTAATGCATGAGGACTTGCAGGCAACCAGAAGAAGCTACCTAGAGGCCCACGGCAGCCTGTGTGTTGGCAAGAGAATGAGAAAAAGGAAGGCTTTTTTTTTCCAGTGCTTTTGGCCCCTGATGCCCAAATCACCTGATGGGCTTATTACACATACTTCTTGGGCATCTAATCAAATCTGCTGAAGGATGGAACCCGGGAATCATTTCAAATGATCCCAGGTGATTCTTATAAATACTAAAGTTTGAAAATCACTGCTAGCCATTCTTTACAGTTTCACAAAAATTATCCAAAGAAACAGCTAGGGATTTTTTTTTTTTTTTTCAGTCCTATTTGTACCTGGAGACAGGTACAACTGAATTCATCATGACCATGCCAGGGTTTTTCTCTATGCACTATAATATTATGGCAAATAGGACTTCTTCCCATGGTACTAAGTTTTTGTGCTAAGTCAGCTTATGATAAAGTCCTACTGCATTTCACATGTCCTAATTGTTTCGCCCATGGAACCATGCATAATCCATGAAGCTTTTCTTGCTTGGGGACTCGTGGCTCCCAGGCAGCTGGCCTGGGACAGAGGGCCTGAGTGATGGCAGGGAGCTCTCACTCTTGGGAGGCTGACCTGGAGACATCAAAGTCTCACCTGACCCCAGCAAATCTATCTAGAAAGACTGGAGACTATCTGGAGATGGCAAAGGTTGAGTTGAGACCCTAGGAAGCTAGTGGTGTTGATCCAGGAGTTCAGCTTAAGTGGTGGGGGCAGTAAGTGAAAGAAAAAGGAGGGGTAGTTTGGTTAGGAAAAGGACAGAATATAGCCATCTCATGAGTTTCTTTACTATCAAATATTTACATAAATATGTAAGATGGTCCATTTACCTGGGATAGTTCTGGCTTAGGCTTCTTGTCCCAGTGCAATTTTAATTGCTTAGCTATTTAGTTTGGCTTAAAATGGTATGCATCGAGAGTAATATCTAGTCCACCCATTACCTTTGCTGGTCCTAAAAAGAGGCCACATATCCAAGTTCTCTAATTAAAAGATTACTAAGCCCCTTTAAGGCTTCATCATTGCTTAGACTTAGGACAAGTTTTAATAAAGTGAGAGAAAGAACAGATTCCATTGGTACTAGGCGTGCAGTGGGGGAAGGGTGGCATCCAAGAGAATGGTGTAGAATACAAAAATTGAGGACAAGTTTACTTCAGGCCATCTCATACTATAAAAAACCCTGTTACTTCTGATACTATTTTTTCTTTAAAAGAGAAGTTCTATTTGTAATTCAGAGCACACAAAATGCTTAGGGTTTATCTTTTTATCAAACCATTGAATGTACTTATTTTTATAACTTTCCTTGATTATTAAGTAATACTCTTGAATATTAAATACTAACATATTTGAAAATCACACCTTTACTCTGATTTACCTAGAAATAACATCTCTAGCAATCTTTTCCAGCTATTTTTTCCCCATCATCTTTGGTAACAGTTTAAGTATTATTGACATATTGGAAAAAAAACAAATCCCTACCTTTCCAGGAAATGTTGTTATTCCAGGATCATAGAAAATTGGACATCTCTATTTAAAGACAATAATTGTCATATGTTCACTTAGGTCTGGGAGGCAGAAAAGAAAGTTAAACAAAATAAGGGACTGATATTTAGTATTTTAAAATTGGGGGGGGAAGAAGATACTTTCATAGAACCTAGTTCTGTTGTCACCGCTGGGAAGTATCTCTGAGAAAATAAACATATACACTCCCTTCCAAAAAAAAAAAAAAAAAAAAGTGAGAACAGGAGTTTTTTTCCTCTCTTAATTTGCTGTTTGTTTCTAAAAAAAATCCACCCCCACATAGATCACTTGGAATTCATTTTGTCTACATCCTGGACTGCACGTAGGGAGACAAAAAAAAAAATGCCTGGGATCTGAAAAGAGGAATGTGGTTAGGGCATGGGAATTGTAATGTCGTGGTGGTCACCAGAGCATATTTTGGCTTGTCTTAAAACAAGCAAGCACCGTTGGACCTTTGGAATGCTAGCAAGTTAGTCCCGCTATCACCCTACCTATCAGAGGCTGGCTGCCTGAGAAAAAGTGTGTGGGTTTGAGGCTGCAGCCTGAGGCGTTGGCAGGCTCTGAGTCAGCCCCTGCCCGAATTCTGACTTCCAGAACTGTTCGGCGACCTCTGCCCCTATCCGGTGTACTGTTACAGTTCATTTCAATAATTAAACAGTTTGGGGATGGCAAGATTTTTGTGTTGTCAAGAGAAAATCAGGGCAATGGCTTTTTCTTAATACTGAAATCAGGAGTGTTTGGGTTTAATTATAGTAGCCAGGGACTGTTCATTAATTTTCCCAATCATAGGAAGGCATGGTTGCCGGCAAGATTGGCAATGCATTAAAGCGGTTATTAAGGCAGGGCATTTCAAAGGGAAGGGATCCGAACTCTTGACAAAATCAGATGTCTGAAATTTCAATCAAGTGCCCTGAGTTCCAGTGGCAGCTTTACTCCTTGAAATAGGACAGCTTCTCTCCCGTCTGGAATCCCCAATCGTTCAAGGAATGGGACTAAGCCATTGGATGTCAGCTCCAAATATGCTGATTTCTCAATGCCCGAAAATAAACTGCTCCCTTCAAACTCCCAGTAATTGGTTGATGTACCACTTTTGAAAAGTCTCTTACATCCTCACTATTGCTCGGTGAAGCTTTACCACCTCCCCACTTCAAGGAAAAAAAAAAAAAAAAGCAATATAATGTACTTAGTGAAACCAGCAAATTTGTCATTTTTGCTACTTTAGCAAAAATGTTAATACTTCAACTTTTTGTTAGGGATGTCTTGGAAATTTTGCTTATTTTTTTTTTTCCCTTTGGAGAGTTTAATGTGTACCTTAGTGCCCCCTTTCATTATTGGCCTGGCCTTCTTCCCAGCTCTTCCCTGCTGACTCCGGACCTATCCTGGTTATTTTGTGGTGGTGGCTGGCTCTTGGTCATTCAGACATGTTTGTGGCTTATACGTGTATCAAATTAGATGCCTCAGTCTTCTAGGTCTCCTCCCTATACCCTGACAAAATTTGTCTTGCTCACAAATCTTCACTGGCCTCCCTATCCTTTTTTTTTTTTTTTTTAATCATCTATCTCTTTTGTGAGCCTAAGAAATGCTCAAATGCCTATCTCTACTCACAGTGAAAATGGCCAAATCATAACAACTCAAAGGTGTCCTTCTTACTCTTTTTAATCCTTGAAGATACAGTTTGCCAATGAATAACCTTGATGTTTAAGCTTGCAACCAGTCATGTTTATACTGAGGCTCTAGGGAATGAAGCAATGACTATAATAACCATATATTCTTCCCAATTTCAGTTGAAGAACTGTATTTCCTTGCTGACTAGCTAAAAATTCAAGTGGCAAAGACCATTAGAATCTGTGTAATATTTCTCATATTTAGTTCTGCAAGATTTTATTTGGTTTTCTCAGACTCCTGTGGACTCCTGGGAGCTATGCAGCAGAGAGTTAAGAAAATGACTTGGAGTTTGATATCAGGGCTCAAATCCTAATCTTGTCTCATCATATCCATAGGATTTGGGCAAGTTACTTAAGGTGTATCACCATTTTCTCATCTGTAAAATGGACTTGATAATATAATCTACCTGAGAGCATTATTGGAAGGAGTAATGAGTAATTCATCTAAAGAACAGTGTCTGCCACAAGGTAACAAATGTCAGTTCTTTTTTTTAAAGAGTTTATTTATTTGTCAGAGAGAGAGAGAGAGAGAAAGCACAAGCAGGGGGAGCAGCAGGCAGAGGGAGAGGAAGAAGCAGGTTCCCCACTAAGCAAGGACCCTGATGCGGGGCTCAATCCCAGGGCCCTGGGATCATGACCCGAGCTGAAGGCAGACGCTTAACCAACTGAGCCACCCAGGCATCCCCAAATGTCAGTTCTTATCATAGCACCATCTGTTGATAGCTATGACAGCATCTAAGACTCTGATCTATAAATTTTACTTAGATGCTTTTATTCCTTTGTAGGTTCTTTAAGAGTAAAGACTTGAGACTCTTCATCTCTGTGTTCTTAATGCAGCATCACAGCGCTTCATATAGTTACTACATAAACGTGTTAAATGGATGGATGGATGGATGGATGGATGGATGGATGGATGGATGGATGGTTGGAAATATGAATATATAGCATCAGGGTTGGTCCTAAGCAATCACTTTAAAATCATGAGGGGTGCCTCTGGGGCTATCGCCTTTCTATCTTCTCCTTCAACTGTTTAGATAGTGTTGCCATTCCAAGTTTGGACATGCTCCAAGCCTTGTTTTTCCTCCTCTTTCTTATCACAATTTTCTTCTGTTTAGTCCTCCTAAGTGACTAATTATCTAGTGTGATCAGTAAGTAAAAGGGGCTTTATGTGCCATGGCTTTAAGATAGCTTGTATATTTTATCAGATAATTTTTTTTCTCACTGCTTCATTCCACAGAAGTGACTAATATGGGGATTTCAATGGAGCTATTAGAAAAAAAAAATATTTTCTGTAGGAGGCTTTTGGACTTAAAAAAAATCAAACCCTATAAACATCTGACTTCTTTACCTGGGGCTAAAGCTAACCCTGAACAGTCCTTTGTTCCAATATATGAACAGCTAATAAGCTCATTTTGCATGGAGAGGTGGGGGTAAATATATGAAAGACAAAGAGACCACCAGGAAACCCCTGTGGCATATGCTGAGTTACAGCCCAGCGACAGGAGTAACACATGCAGTTCAGCCTCTCTCCCCAACCCCAGGGGAAGAGAAGCCAGAGTGTCAACATGAAATATTCGAGTCTCATATTTTCCAGGTGTACACAAGCCAAATCTTGCAATGATGTTGGCGACTTCTTCGAATTGCAAAATAATGGAGAAATTTTCAAGTGAATGATTCTCTGGCTCTCTTAAGAATATTCTTTATTCTTGTTCTTTCAAATTATTTCAACACGGGTGGAAGGTCAAAGTGGAATTCAGACTAGTGTCACAGATTTTGCTGAGGCAACAGGTATGTCATGAAGGCTTCCTAAAACTGAGCATACAATGGATGAAACAAGAATTGAATAAAAACTCTGAAATTTAATATTCACAATGTTGAGGCATTTATTATAAGCCAGAGTGGGACTGTGTCATTACCAGTTTTCCAAATGCCTGGATAGTGGCTGCTGGTTATTAAAAGAGTATTAGGAGCACTGTTGAAAGGGTAATATAGTAGGGAGATGGTTATGGCTGGCATTAGCTTTTCACTGTAAGCAATCCCCACTCATTGTGAATGCCCTGAAAGGAGTTTGTAAAGGAAGGTGTAGAGGAGAAAGGGAAGGGGATCTTGGGCTCACTCATGGTAAAAAGAGTAGGTCTGAAAGGGAAGGGAAAACTATTATAGGGGGTGAAAAAGGAAAAGTCAGAGGCAAGAAGGAAGATCCAAGAATTTACTTCTACAGATGCAAGGGAAAGACATATCGATCAGTGGAAGATATTACTTGAAGAAGGTGGAACAGTGTGATAAATAAGGAACAGAGGGAGGATATATTTATTACTTACCTACTATATTCTGGGCAGAGTTGGCCATGTTCTGCCACACCATCGGTCCTCTAATGTAGGTATTTTTGGTCCCCATTTCATAAAAGATTAAATTGGGGCTCACTGGGGTAAAGCCACATACCTCAGGCCAGTGTTAAGTAAATCAGGTTCAACTCCAGTGCACATTGTCTGGTCCCA
This sequence comes from Leptonychotes weddellii, assembly GCF_054177405.1. NCBI lineage: Eukaryota > Metazoa > Chordata > Mammalia > Carnivora > Phocidae > Leptonychotes > Leptonychotes weddellii. The sequence goes on along the minus strand of NC_138371.1, from coordinate 77,396,144 downwards.
TCTGAATTTTTTCTGTACCTTCTGCACTTTTTTTCTGGACTTTCTGCTTCACAAGTGAGGACCTTTGATTTAGCTCTAACGTGTTAGTCTCCTAGGTAAGCTCCAGAGGGAGTGGCATGGTATGGCAAAGAGAAAGCTGTCACAGGAGTGGTGGAACACTTAATTCTAGTACAAGCTTTGTCACAAAGTAGCTATGTGAATCTAACCACTAGTCTAGGCTCCTTTCTGCCTCATCTGTGAAATGAGGGAATGGGGACTCAATGTTGTCTTAAGGTAGCTTTTGGTTTCCATATTCTGTGGTTCAATTGAGTTAAATGAAAGTGAACATAACTAGATGAAGGCTGGGCTTCTAGAAATAATATGTTCATGTATTCCCTAGCAAGTAAGGGTCACTGAGAGAATGGCTTTAAATTTATATTCCATTTAGAATATCATGTTAGTAAGATGCAAAAGAAATTACATGAGAATGTTGAACAAACATGAAATTCAGAAGACAGATATTTCAAAACTTTTTGGAAAGCAATTGAAGGGAAGAAAGAAGGGAAGTCGGTAGGAGAAAGGTTGAATCAAAGTCCCCCCCCCCCTTTGGGGAAACAGCTGCACTACTAAATATTCCTTCCTCATACCAGAGTTGTGTACTTGTTTCAGAATATGGAATCCCTTGTAGCGTTTTTCCCCATTCTTACCGGTTCCACAGTGGATTATATCCCTAGCTAGGTCATTCCATATTCTTTATTTTATAACTTGCTCTAAGTATCTTAAGTATTAACAATTAATCTAATCGATCTTTGTATTCAATTCAGAGACTGCTAAACTAAAATAATACAAGTTATAATCATGCTGCCTAAATTAGACTTTAAATCTCTAATATAGTTTATAGATTTTAAAATTATTTTTATATACCAAACTGTCTCCAGATTCTTTATGCACTGAGGTAGGTATGAATAATTAGATTAAATTGCAAATACATTATGAAATTTGATTTTCACACAATCTTACGGAGAAGATAAAGCAGATTGTATCGTTTTCACGAATGAATCTGAGGCACAGAAAGATTAATACTCTTGCTACCGTTTTTTGTTGTGTTTCTGTTTCTGTTTTTGTTTTTAATTTAGGAACCATATTCCTTTATTGAAAGGAATGGTGAAATTGGTTGGAAGAAAGAAAATCTTAAGCGAATGTTTTGCAAGGGCAATACTGCAATATGCCTGCCCAGCATGGTGATCGGGGCAAGTCACCCAGTGGCCATGTGGAAGGCAGACAAGCTGAGTTCTTACTGCCAAGGACCACGCGGGGCTTGTCGGAGGTACTCTGCCTCGCTGGCCTTCAGGGCCCCCATCCAACGCAGGTTGGTGAGATAGCCACGCATTCTTTGAAGGACTTGACCTGCTTGTGGAGGGAGGGACTCTCTAGGAACTCGCACAGGTGGGCGTCGGTCCCATCAGTGCCCAGCTGGTGCAGATCAGGGAGGCGGGTCCCTCGCTTCTCCAGGTGAAAGGCGCATGCCTAGGCTTTTGCGGTGTCTGCAGCGCCCACAGCCCCGCATCTTGATGCTGGGAGGCGATGGGGCCGGCGCTGCTTCTCAGCCACCTGGGCTTGGCGGTGAGCTCCCTCACCTTCCTCTCCAACCCGAGCTGATGTGGGAAGTCCAGGCGGAGCGCTGCAAAGCCGCGTCCTTGTGGGTGTACAGGTAGGAGACATAGAGTGCCAGGGTGGTCTGGCTGTTGACGGCGGCCTCGCAAGTTAATTAGTAGAAAAAGGAGTCTGGAACCCAGGTGTCCTAATTCCAGTTCAAGCCCTAATCCCTTGATTATGGCCTGCTTCCTGGGGGGTTGGGGACACCACAAAACTGTAACATCAGACAATAGATGGAGATGTGCAATGGGAGACAGGGAGTAGAATTAAAACAGTCTGGGTGCTAATGTGAACTTCACGATTTAAGAGCTGTTTGGCTTGAGGACAAACACACTCAACCTCTCTGAACACTTAAAACAATCTTTCTGAACTTTTTCTTCACTTGTAAAATGTGGATGATTACCCGAAGCTTGAAGGCTGTCCAAAGGAAATAAGATTATCTCTGAAAATAATTAAAATATACATTGTACAAATAATAATTGTATTATTGTGACTATAGAGCCAAATCTTCAGTTATCTATATTTTTGTCATATAGCAACAGCATACATAATTTAAATAATCCCAAATCTATTCATCATTCTGTTAATTTTAATAGTTTATTAGTAATTAAAAATATAACATGGCTATATTATCATAAGGAAACTAAATATTGAAAAATGAATCTTGTTTCTCTATTCCTAGATATGTAACACACTTCTCTGATCCATGGTTCTTAAAGTGTGATCCCCAACTTATAGCCATCCCGATCACCTGGGAATTTCATAGAAATGTAGGCTCTAGGGTCCCTCCCCAGACCTACTGAATCAGAAACTCTGGGATTGGGGTTAGGTAATCTGTGATTTGACAAGTTCTCCAGGTGATTCTGACTCACACTAATGCTGGAGAACCAAAGCCTTAGTTTAAAGCACTATCTTAAGTAAGTCCTGTCAAATCCGTGAATATTCATTGAATGGCTATTAAATGTAAGATACTGTGCACACTGAATTGAATTAAAGAATAAAGCTGATCTCATGATTCTGCTTCCTGACATCCCATAGTCTTTTTTTTTTAAAGATTTTATTTATTTATTTGAGAGAGAGAGAACAAGAGAGAGAGAGAGCACATGAGAGGGGGGAGGGTCAGAGGGAGAAGCAGACTTCCTGCTGAGCAGGGAGCCCGATGCGGGACTCGATCCTGGGACTCCAGGATCATGACCTGAGCTGAAGGCAGTCTTTTAACCAACTGAGCCACCCAGGCGCACCGACATCCCATAGTCTTTAAACAGAAGTAGGGAAGGGCAAAAAACTGTGTCAAGTAATACAAACATTAAGTTTGAAATCCAACTCCTTTGGGTTAGAAATGGCAAGTAATTGAATTCAGGATATAAGGATTTCCCTTGTTAGGTAACATTTGAGGCTTACCTCACATGCCCAAGGATAGGGTCTTGACAGGATGTGTCAAGATGTTTAATACAGGATTTGTCTTTCCCATTAATATCACAGATCAGGAATATACCTCAAACCATCCAATTTCTCTCAATGAAAGTAGGAGAAAGAGAAGGAACACTATTCTGTCACAGGATCTTTCTCTGTTCTGCTCAGGTCCTTGAACAAAGATAAATTGAAGGAGGAATGGTGGAAGAGTTGGTACTGTATTCAAAGTAGGTCAGGTGAAAAAACAGACCAAAAAACCTCTCAAAAGCCCTCCCCCACCCTACCTGTAGCATTATTGTTAGGGAGGTTTTAATAAGGTGAGGGAGAATCTGTCTGTTGAGCACATTCCCCAAGTGCATGTTGTGAGAAAGTGATTCAGGAATTGAGACTTCCAACTATTCTGAAGTCATAAAAACATTGGGGTTATGCCCTCACAATTTATATTTATTTGGGTGTTTATTTTCTATGACTTTTATAAATATGCAACTCAGACATAGAATTTAAAGGAAAAATAAGACAAGCAAAAGGAATTGCTAACATTTTCTTCACGCAACCATTGATTAGCTTTGCTCACTTTAATGTGAAGTTACTAATTTAGTTACTAAGGTGAAAAGGCATTAGTGGTTACAGTGGGAAAGGAAAGATGGATCTGTTTTCTGGGTCCCCAGGCAGCAGTGATCCAGGTAGATATGGGATGACTGCAGTTTTGATGGTTTTTTGTTTTTTTAATTTTAATAATTTGTTTAATTATGTTATGTTAGTCACCATACAGTACATCATTAGTTTTTGATGTAGTGTTCCATGATTCATTGTTTGCGTATAACACCCAATGCTCCATGCAATACGTGCCCTCCTTAATACCCACCACCGGGCTCACTCATCCCCCCACCCTCCTCCCCTCTAAAACCCTCAGTTTGTTTCCCAGAGTCCATAGTCTCTCATGGTTTGTCTCCCCCTCTGATTTCCCCCCTTCATTTTTCCCTTCCTTCTCCTAATGTCTTCCATGCTATTCCTTATGTTCCACAAATAAGTGAAACCATATGATAATTGTCTTTCTCTGTTTGACTTATTTCACTTAGCATAATCTCCTCCAGTTCCATCCATGTTGATGCAAATGATGGGTATTCATCCTTTCTGATGGTTGAGTAATATTCCATTGTATATATGGACCACATCTTCTATATCCATTCATCTGTTGAAGGACATCTTGGCTCCTTCCAGTTTGGCTATTGTGGACATTCCTGCTATGAACATTTGGGTGCATGTGGCCCTTCTTTTCATTACATCTGTGTCTTTGGGGTAAATACCCAGTAGTGCAATTGCTGGGTCATAGGGTAACTCTATTTTTAAAATTTTGAGGAACCTCCACACTGTTTTCCAAAGTGGCTGTACCAACTTGCATTCCCATCAACAGTGTAAGCGGGTTCCCCTTTCTCCACAACCTCGCCAACATTTGTTGTTTCTTGTCTTGTCAATTGTTTCCATTCTAACTGGTATAAGGTGGTATCTCAATGTGGTTTTGATTTGAATTTCCCTGAAGACTAATGATGTTGCACATCATTAGCCTGCAGTTTTGATGGCTAGCACATATTTGAATATGCTGTACCCTCTACAGACTAATATAAAATCTGTTCTCCCCCTATCCTGGTGCTTTCTAGATAGACTAGAAGCCACTTCCAGTGATAGGGTGGTCGCCATGGCAGTAAGAAGAGGAATGTCCAAACTTCCTTGGCTGACACAATACCCCTTGCTTCATGACTCACAAGCTCATGGTTTTGTAGACAGAACCAAATTAGCAGTGTGTTTGTGGGTGCTTTGGAAAGGTGGGGAGTTAAAGGGAAAGGATTTTGAGAAACCCAAGTCAGGTTTAAAGGTATAGCTTTCAATAGCAATATAATAAGTAAGAATTCAGGGAACACCAAAAATTGGAGGCAGAAATGACTCTTCATTTGGAAAAAAACTTGGATAGGTTTTGGGGTGAATTTTTGTCTCTGTTAAATGAGACTTCCATTTTGTGTGTGTGTGTGTGTGTGTGTGTGTGTGTGTTCAGTATTGACCACAGATATTGAGGAGGTGATTTTGTTCAAGGAAAATAATAGGAGAAATAATCAGTCAGTTTCATCTGGAAAAAAATGCCAGGCAGCTTCTGTAGGCTCAGAACTTAACCTATCATAGAGAAAGTATAGCCCACTATATTTATAATAACGAAACCCAAGTCAACAGGTCAAGACCTTTTCCAGGTATCTATTTTTCAGACCAAATGTTCTCTTCAAATAATGGAATAACCTAAGTTTACTGCCTGGTACTTTGTAGCAAGAATCAAGACATTCAAATCCTACTCTTCCATGTCCTCCCACATATACCCTGTATGTATGCACCATGATTAGACAAACATTGCCATATTTGCTGTGACTACAGACATACCTTGTTTTATTATGCTTTGCCTTGTTGCACTTCACAGATAGCTGTTTTTTACAAATTGAAGGTTTGTGGCAACACTGAGTCGAGCAAGTCTGCCTATGCCATTTTTCTAACAGCATTTGCTCACTTCATGTCTCCGTGTCATGGTTCAGTAATTCTCACACTATTTCAAACTTTTCATATTATTATATTTGTCATGGTGATGTGTGATCAGTGGTCTTTGATGTTACTATTGGAATTGTTTGGGGGCACCGTGAACCAAACCCATATAAGAGGGCAAACTCAGTAAATGTGTGTGTTCTGACTGTTCCACTGACTGGCCATTCCCCATCTTTCTCTCTCGTCCTCCCTCTCCTCAGTCCTCCCTACTCCCTGAGACACAACAATATTGACATTAAGGCAATTAGTAATCCTACAGTGGCCTCTAAGTGCCAGGGGAAAGGAAGAATTGCACATCTCTCACTTGAAATCAAAAACAAGGAATGGCTAGCTTAGTGAGGAAGGCATGTGGAAAGTCAAAGTAGGCCCAAATCTAGGCCCCTTGTACCAGTTAGCCAAGTTGTGAATGCAAGGACAAAGTTCTTGAAGGAAGTGAAAAGCGGTACTCTAGTGAACACACGAATGATAAGAAAGTGAAACAGCTTTACTGCTGATATGGAGAAAGTTTTAGTGTCTGAATAAAAGATCAAACCAGCTACAGCATTCCTTTGAACCAAAGCCTAATCCAGAGCAAGGCCCTAGCTCTCTTCAATTCTAGGAAGACTGAAAGAGGTAAGGTAGCTACAGAAGAAAAGTTTGAAGCTAGCAGAGATTGTTTCATGAGGTTTAAGGAGAGAAGCCACCTCCATAAGATAAAAATGCAAGGTGGAGCAGGAAGTGTTGATGTGGAAGCTTTAGCCAGTTATTCCAGAAGATCTAGTTAAGATAATTAATGAAGGTTTAGCTACATTAAACAGCATATATTTTTTAAAGATCTATTTGTTTATTTTAGAGAGAGAGAGAGAGAGAGAGTGGGAAGGACAGAGGAAGAGGGAGAGAAAATCTCAAGCAGACTCCACACTGAGCACAGCCTGACATGGGGTTCAATCTCACGAGCCTGAGATCACGACCCAAGCAGAAGCCAAGTCAGATGCTTAACCAATTATGCTACCCAGGTGCCCCTAAACTGTATATTTTTAATGTAGATAAAACAGCCTTTTGTTGAAAGAAGCAGCCATCTAGGACTTTCATAGCTAAAGAAGAGAAGTCAATGCCTGGCTTCAAAGCTTCAAAGACGGACTGACTTCTTTGTTAGGGGCTAATGGAACTATTGACTTTAAGTTGAAGCCAGTGCTCATTTACCGTTCTCTAAATTCTAGGGCCCTTAATACTTATGTTGAATATACTCTGTTTATGCTCTATAAATGGAACTACAAAGCCTGGAGGACAGCACATCTATTTACAACATGTTTCATTGAATATTTTAAGCCTACTGTTGAGACATACTGTTCAGAAATAAAGATTCCTTTGAAAATATTACTGCTCACAGACAATGCACCTGGTCACCCAAGAGCTCTGATGGAGATATACAATGAGATTAATGCTGTGTACATGACTGCTAATACAACATCCATTCTGTAGCCCATAGATCAAAGAGTAATTTAGACTTTCAAGTCTTATTATTTAAGAAATATATTTCCTAAGACTATAGCTGCTATAGATAGTGATTCCTCTGATCGATCTAGAAAAAAAGTCTTTTGAGAATCTGGGAAGGATTCACCATTCTAGATTCCATTAAGAACACTTGTGATTTATGGGAACAGGTCAACATGAACAGGGGTTTGGAAGAAGTTGATTCCAACCCTCCTGGATGACTTTGAGAGGTCAAGACTTCAGTGGAGGAGGTAATTGCAGATATGGTGAAAAGAGCAAGAGAACTAGAATTAGAAGTGGAGCCTGAAGATGTGACTGAATTGCTACAGTCTCACAATAAAACTTGAATGGATGAGGAGTTGCTTCTTCTGGATGAGCATCTTCTGGATGAGCCTCTAATTCTTATAGATGAGCTCATCTTATGGATGAGCATCTCAAGATGGAAACTACTGGCAAAGATGTATAAAAACTGTTAAAATGACAACAAAGGACTTAGAATATTATATAACTTAGGTAATAAAGCAGCAGTAAGGTTTGAAAAGATTGACTCCAGTTTTGAAAACTGTAAAGTTAAACAGCATCACATGCTTCAGAAAAATTGTTCATAAAAGGAAGAGTCAATTGATGAGAAAAGCTTCCCTGTTGTCTTATTTTAAGAAAAGTCCCCCTCCCAAAGAAAATAAATGACCACAGCTACCCCAACTTTCAGCAACCACCACCCTGATTAGTCAGCAGCCATCAGCATCCAGCCATCAACATCCAGGCAACCTCCACCAAATGCCCTATGAGCAAAAATTGACTGTGTGTGAGCTTCAAGGATTCTTTTTGTTTTTGTTTTTGTTTTTCAGTTAGAAGGAAGAAGACCCCAGACTCATTAGTATTGTGGGAAGGAAGAGTGAGATGGGATATGATCCAATAGACCAACCACCCAAAAGAGAACTTTCCAAATAGAAGTCACAAATTGTATCTCCCTTCACAGGTGAAACCAAATCCTCCTGTTAACACTAGAAAAGGTCTTGAGAATGAAATGTGGGTAGGGGGAAGAAGAAGCAAATGAAGAGACTATATTCCTTTGTATAGCTTAGAACACTTAAAAATTGTCTGAAAATCTTTCAAAAATCAATGGGAATCTTCAAGTACTAAATCCATATATACCTGGGGATTAAACGATGAGCCAAACTGAAGATATAATATTTCTAAAATATTTCCTTCTACAATGATCTTGAATTGAGAATCAATTTTGCTGTCATTATTGACCAAGTGTAAAGATGTTCTTCACAAAATTTCACATCACAGAAGTATTTTGAGAACTTTCTAGTTTCATGAGTCTACATATTCCTGATCCAGGATGTGAACATGTTTCATCTCATTTTTCAACTCTGCTCTCTTGGTGGTGACTTCATGTTGTATATTTTGAAAATAATTCATACACCATAAGATTTCCATGATTAACTTTCAATCACTGCCATTGGTATGGTGAGAGGAGACAAAAGTATGTATTCACGTATTTGACATTCAAAAAAAAAGAACAGGAATAGGAAGTTAAAGGAGGAGAATGAGAAAGGCTGGTAGATGTTTGTGCTTTATACAGAAAGTAAGATGGAGCAAGAATATCATATGAAAATTTCTAAGATTTCCAAGGACAGGACAAGGCTTATGCTTCAAGATCACATGGCAAGAAAGTACCAGATACTTGGCTTAAAACAATTTTAACATTTTGGTATATAAAAAAAAAAATTGTGTACTCTTAAAATGTACTAAAAACAAGCTCAAGCTAGAGCAAGCTTGTGGCTCTTTGATGTAGGACAAATTCAGGAAAGAGCCGTTGGAGCCCTATGAGTGAGTTTTCCCAAAGGATTATAAAAGGATGCAGTGCTGAGCCAGTGCACATTCCTTCTCACGGTCTCCTTTACCTTTTCCCTGCTTCCTTTCTGATGTCTCTTGTTGTTTATGGCTGAACATTTAGGGCTTCTTCCTTTTAACGAATTCTTTAGCCTTTGACTTGCCTGTCACCACTGAGTTTTATGCTTTTGTTGTAAGGCAGTGAACTTGCTCCACACACAGTCCAAATTGAGCAAAAACCCCTTCAAAAGCCCCCCAAATGATGGCATTGTCCTTTTTAATGTACACTTAGAGAATGAAACAATCGGTTTCATTCCTTGTGTTAGAACAGCTGGAATGAAATGAATAGAGGGGGCTGAGCACTTCTGCAAAATCTTTGATAATAGAGAAGTACAAGTGTTCCCCATCAGCAGTAGGATGATAATTTCTCTGGTATGAATGATGTAACCAAGTGGTTGTATATTACTGCCCCATTCTTTCTTGTCCCAAGACACCCTTGGAAATGTGATGCTACATCTCAATGGGATTTTCCAGTACAAAGATTCTTTTCAAATAATATAATTGTGAATACACACCACTCCTACAGAGGTAAGTATACTGAAGATGTGCCAAAACATTAGGGCAGAAATTCAGTTCCCATGGCACACAAGCAGGAATCCAGCCATTTGCAGCAATAAATAAATTTTTTGTAGACTCCAAGATTATAAAGTATACAGTCTCTATAAGATTCAAATTGCTTGTTTATTTGTTTTGAAGTAAAACAGCCTGATACATGAAACAAGAGAAAAAATTATACAAGAATGCAGAATATTTTTGTTTCACAGCTGAAATTGGTATATTTCTATTGTTCTCCCACATAGGAAGCCTATAGGCAATGAGAAATGATATGAAGAGATAATAATTCTTTGCTTACTCTTGGTTGAACTTTTACTTCCTTGACTTTCAGAGACTATGTAAACAAACAAGTAAAATAAAAACAACAGAAGCACTAAAAAAAATCTTCTAATCTAAGTCTCAACCAAAATGAAGTCCAGGAGAAAAAGAATAGCATAACACTGGAGATAAAATGGGCATAAATAAACAGATAGTTGGGTGTCAAATTTCTGGAAATCATGTCATATGCACAGCAGTTGAATAAACCTGCCATTAGACACGTGAAGATCTACCATGTAGAACACATAATAGACATAATTTGGATGCTCCAAAGGGAAAAATTAATGGCTAACCATAGAGGGGTAGATAACCAGTTCAACATAAGAAAGAAAATTTTAATTACATGTGAGCAACAGTAATATGACCACCATTATTGGGAGTTCCTAAGCAGAGATTGTAGTAAGGAAGACAGAGTATTCCCTGCCTGAATTTCCTAGGCTATCATATTGAAGCTATAATGGTACGGTTTGTATGTAAAGAGATTTACTCACTTAGGAGCACCAAGAAAAATTAAATGTAAGACTCTCTTCTGGTAAGGAAGGGTCTGAATCCTAGATCACTGTCCAGAACTATAGGCTTTAGTGGATACTTGTTTTGATCTAATATTTATTTCCCCTCTTTTTTTTTTTGGCTAAGGTCACCCTGATTTTCCAGGGAAAACCAGCTCTCTACCACTCTTCATTCAGTTAAGGTTTATATGCCCCAGTCCCAGGGGAATTCTTGACATAGATTTGCTCAATAAAATCATTACATGCCTGGCCACAGTAATTTGCCAAGCAATGAGTGTGTGATTCACAACAAGTTAGTTAGGGCTAATGAGGAGTCTCTAGGCTAGTGTTGTTGAGAGATCAAAACAAAAGCTGGAGTTTCTGGAAGTTATTTTGTCATCATGATGAAAGAGCCTATATGAAAATAAAGTCAACTCAGAGTCAAGCAGAGCTTAGATAGGGGCAGAGCAAAAAAGGAGTAAAAATTCATGTAAGTTCTTAAAAACCAGTCATGCCTAAAACTAATTTTACCCCTAGACTGCTTATTCTTTGAGCCTCCCTGTCTCTGAATACCTGTGGTACTTCAGCTTATTTGAGTTGGTTTTCTGTCACATACAACCAAAGTGTTCTGATTACTACATGGATGTCCAGTGAGAACAATAGTGGAAAAACCCTGGAGAGTCAATAGTCACCAAGGGCCAGGAGAAGAGCAATGGCAAATTTGGCTGCCTCATGATTTTGTCTAGGAGCTGGCCTTGAATATCATACACTATTGACCTTAACCAGTATCTCTCTTTAAATCGTTGGTTGAATCTTAATTTTTTTTTCTCTCTCTCAACCTCTGCTAAATTATTTAGTTTCCTCATAGCCTTTCCAAGCCAATCACACTGATTTCAGTTATTCTAGACATTAGGCTGTCTTTTTAAAGGCCCAAATACATGGGTACAATTTGGTATAACAGAAAAATTTGGTAAATTGATTGAAAGTACTTATCTGTTGGGGCACCTGGGTGGCTCAGTCTGTTAAGCATCCAACTCTTGATTTTGGCTCAGGTCATGATCTCAGGATCCTGGGATCGAGCTCCACCTCGGACTCCATGCTCAGCATGAAGTCTGAGGATTCTCTCCCTCTCCCACTGTCCCTCCCCTGCTTGTGTGCATTCTCTCTTTCTCTCTCTCAAATAAATAAATCTTTAAAAAAGTACTTACCTGTTATTGTCTTACTGTAGTCCACCCTTCACTTATTTATTTTTGTACTGAGTTATGTATTATTGAGTTATATATTATCTTTGTGTTAAATTGTTTTTTTTTGTTTTTGTTTTTTTGGTAACTCTTAAATTCTTTAAATACTTTGGTCTGGTCCTTGATACATACTGTTTTTATTTGGAAAGAAATTTAATTCAATTTGATTAGACACAATTTCTAGCACACAGTGAATCCTTAAGCAGTTATTTTTCTGTTTTGTTTCTGATAGAATGTGTTTCACAATGACAGAAGACGATGTGATAAGAAAGCTAGGTAAGTAACTAAATTAGAATGTAGGTTGCCAACATCTTAAGGTAGGAAAACACAATAGGTTTTTCTATTTCTCACTGCTTGTTCTTGAGAAAAAAACCTGAGGAGCTCTACTCTTGTGAAATAGTGAAGAAAGAAAACCAGTACCTTTTTGTTTCTGATTGCAGTGTTTCTTGATTTTTTTAGATAGTAAAACCTGTATAGAAAATAATAGTACTTATTCCAAATATTGAGGTTAAAATCCAAGATTGCTGCATGGTATAAGAAAGTGGTCCACTTTCATTATTTTGAATGTAGCTGTCCAGTTTTTCCAACACCATTTGAAGAGTCTGTCTTTTTCCCATTGAATATTCTTGCCTCCTGTGTCATAGATTAATTGACCATAAAAGCATAGGCTTATTTCTGGACTCTCCATTCTTTTCCATTAATCTATGTGTCTGTTTTTGTGCCAGTAAAATACTGTTTTGATTACTACAGCTTTGTGGCGTATCTTAAAATCTGGGATTGTGATACCTCTGGCTTTGTTCTTCTTTCTGAAGATTGTTTTGGCTATTCGAGCTCTTTTGTGGTTCCAAAAATAAACTCAAAATGGATTAAAGACCTACATGTAAGACCTGAAACCAGAAAATTCCTAGAAGAAAACATAGTCAGTAATTTCTTTTACAGCAGGTGTAGAAACAATTTTCTAGCAATGTCTCCTCTGGCAAGGGAAGTAAAAGTAAAATTAAAATATTGGGACTATACCAAGAAAAAAAAAAAAGCAGCTTTGGACGGTGAAGGAAACTATCAACAAAACAAAAAGGCAACCTATGGAATCAGAGAAGATATTTGCAAATGATATATCTGATAAAGGGTTAATATCCAAAATATTTAAAGAACTTATATAACTCAACACCAAAAAACCCCACAAATAATCGAATTAAAAATGAGCAGAGGAGGGACGCTTGGGTGGCTCAGTCGTTAAGCGTCTGCCTTCGGCTCAGGTCATGATCTCAGGGTCCTGGGATCGAGCCCCGCATCAGGCTTCCTGCTCAGTGGGGAGCCTGCTTCTCCCTCTCCCACTCCCTCTGCTTGTGTTCCCTCTCTCGCTGTGTCTCTCTCTGTCAAATAAATAAATAAAATCTTAAAAAAAATTTAAAAAAATGAGCAGAGGATCTGAATAGACATTTTACCAAAGAAGACATACATGTGTCCAACAGACACATGAAAAGATGCTCAACATTACTAATCATCAGGGAAATGCAAATCAAAACACAGTGAGATGTCACCTCACACCTATTAGGATTGTTAAAATAAAAAAGACAAATAACAAGTGTTAGTGAGGTTGTGGAGAAAAAGGAATCCTTATGCACTGTTGGTGGGAATGCAAACTGATGCAGCCACTGTGGAAAACAATATGGAGGTACCTCAAAAAATTAAAAATAGGATTACCATATGATCCAGTAATCCCACTACTGGGTATTTCCCAAAGAAAATAAAAACATAGTTTGAGGGGCGCCTGGGTGGCTCAGTCGTTAAGCGTCTGCCTTCGGCTCAGGTCATGATCCCAGGGTCCTGGGATCGAGCCCCGCACCGGGCTCCCTGCTCCGCGGGAAGTCTGCTTCTCCCTCTCCCACTCCCTCTGCTTGTGTTCCCTCTCTCGCTGTGTCTCTCTGTCAAATAAATAAAATCTTTAAAAAACAAACAAACAAACAAAAACATAGTTTGAAAAGGTAGATGCATCCCTATGTTTATTGCAGCATTGTTTGGAAGATAATGGAAGCAAGATATGGAAACAACCTGAGTGTCCATCAATAAATGAATAAAGAAGATGTGGTATATACACACAATGTAATATTCTATCATGTTTTTTAAACTAGCAAAACATGTATAGAAAACAATAGTACTTATTTTAATGAGGTTAAAAGTAAAGATTGCCAGAATGGTCTGGGTTAGAATTCAGGGGTTGTGGGATTTAGTCCTGGATCTGTCTCTATACTCTGTTCTCAACCAACAGGCAGTCTAGACCCATGCTTTCTAGACTTGATTGACTGTTGGAATCATTGGTAGAGCTTGTTAAAAGTAGAGATTCTTCAGTGGACCCTACTCCCAAGAGATTCTGATTCAGCAGGTCTGGGGTGAGGCTATGCATTTGTATTCCCAGGGTGGCTGATGTGCTGATCCTTAAAAAATCACTGGTCTACACCTTAGTTTTTCTCATCTTTATAATGTAGGGATCCAGTTAGGCCTATCTATTATAGCCCTAAAAAATAAGAAACAATTTCAAATTTTTAAGGGGATGAAGATTTCAGCTTAGAAGTTCCATACTTTAAAATACTAATAAAAGTTTAACTCTTCTAAGCACCACGTAAGACTATAGAATGAACATTGGCACCAACGAACAGATGTGGGAATAGAAACATTGGATGTTTACATGTCTAAAGTAATCCAGCTGGGGGAGCTTGGGTGTCTTAGTCAGTTAAGTGTCCAACTCTCGATTTCTGCTCAGGTCATGATCTCAGGGTTGTGAGATCAAGCCCGGCATGGGGCTCCATGCTGAACATGGAGCCTGCTTAAGATTCTCTCTCTCCCTCTCCCTCTGCTCTTCCCCCTACTTGCTCACTCTCTCTCAAATAAATAAATAAACAAACAAATAAATAGATAATGTTATCCATCTGGACAGTAAGAAAGTTACGACTAATCTTGTCTCTCAACTCAAAGCCCTGTTTTCTTTTATATGGTATGTATGGTTTTTATAAGTGAACAATAACCCCTTTATAACCGGTTCATGCTGTTTAGAATGGGTATTCTCTATTGCTTGGGTGACACATGCCTCTTGGATATAGCTTTGTGGCAGAGGCAGGTAATAGTTTAAAAGAAGAATAACAATAAGAAATGATAATAGTAATAATAAAGAAGAAGAAAACAACTGCAAAGCACAAGAGAAATAGCATTTTCTGGAACAAGCACTTGTCATCTTTGAAGGTATCAATACTGCTATCAAGAGGGTCTCAGTCTGGACTCTTTTGCAAGAACCCTCAACCCTATACACTCTTGTGGGGTAATTATATATATATATAATTATATATATAATATACATATAATATAATATATAATATACATATATATATATAATTAATTGAGATGAGACACCAGCTACGAACAGATTTAGCTAACACTGCAGTTCTCTACCTTCTGTCTGAACCTAATTACTATCCCCCACCAACAAATGTTTGCTCTTACCTCACCTTCAGTATCTCAGCTGTTGAAAAGTAAATCCCCAAACATTCCTTGATTAAGTTCTTGTTTCATGCTTGTAAGTTAATACCGAGATGCTGAGCCATAAGGCAGAGGCATTGTTAATGACAACTAAAATGAAAAACAAAGTGAGAATTAATTTGTTCCCATAGCTGTTAACGGGGGCTCCTCTGAGGCAATGCCAACGTAACGCCAGTTGCCACACTGAGCTAACAGGAATTGCATCAGGTCGTGAATGGCCAGCAAACACCACCATTTAGCATATAGTACAATTTCAGGCCATCTAACAGGTTGGGCCTCATGATGCCTTCATTTTTTATTTTTTGTTTCAGATATAGTTTTTTAGACACGTTTGCATAACAGCTTTGCTAATCTTAAATATTAAAACAACCCGCAAATCATACTATTTGATTTCCATGACTTTCGTTGTTGCATTTTTTAGCCCATTCTTTTTAATTTTGAGTTAGGAAAATTAATTTTGTAATATGTTTCTGAAGGTTAGAGAAGACTAAATGCTCATTTTGTAAAGGGGCTCTCTGACTTGTACTTCTTAGACCAGTCAAACTAAATAAAAATAAGAACCTATATAGAGTTAGCATATTTCTGTTGAATGAAAAGAACATTGAAAATATAGTAATCTCTCCTATTATAATTCTCTCATTTGTCAACAGCATGAACTTTTAAAAATTAAGAAAGTAGAAAAAATATGTCAAAATTTTTTTAAAAATTAGCCTATGAAACACATAATACAATGTCTTTAGTGTTTTTTGTTTAAGATGCACCCCTGAATACTTTGTTGACAACCTAGAAATATCAAGACCCTCTGTTTGAGGAGGAGAGGGTCAATTGTCTACTCCCTTGAGGAGGGGGACGCATGATGCGCAGGTTGAAGTGGTGATTTTGTAACACGGTAAACAATACTTCAGAGCACTTGGAAATAGGTGATCTGTTCCATGACTAAGGATAATAGAAATCTCCACAATTTCCTTAATATTGGCTGGCTAGTGCACATGGATCTATCTTTTTTCTCATCAAATCTTGAAAGGCTTGTAAGTATTTCATCACTGTGAGGAACATGCCCCATGTATTACCATAATTTTTCAGTAGGAAAACAGGATTTATTTTTAAAAATTGTACTTTCTTATGTTTTCTCGTGTTCTGTCACAGGAGATGAGTGTTCTATCGTGTCAGAAGAAGAGATGGCATTTTTCAGATAGTGTATGGACCTTGGCACATGAAGTTACATAATCTGGGGGAAGCCCATGTGCACAGTGCAGCACAGTTTTGGGGTGCTCCTTCTGGTCAGGGCCAGAACAGCTAGACTTTCTGGCCTGTTGCCCCTGGGCTGTTATATCTTTGGTCTTAAGCAGCCATGTCAAGTTGGTCTGATAGGGAAAGCCTACAGATGGTGAGCAGGATGAGTAACGTCCAGTATTTGCTACTTGGCTATGGTGCTCTAAACTCAGCAGTGAAGGTCTAGATAAGTACTTCAGGGGCCATTTTGAATCAAGGTCTTTGGGACCTTCTGGAGGAGTCCTTTTTCAGGTTTTCAAAAAGAAAGCTGTGTAGTCTGAATTGTGCCTGGGATGGGAACTCAGAATGGTAGCAAGGTGAATACTCTTAGTAGACAGAGCTGAGGGCAGAGGCTCTACATCATTACTTTACAGATACTGAATTCATCTCTTATTATGGATCATTTGTATTCTTTTAATGATGTCCATACTAGTTGCATGGTAACTGCTCTAATAATATGTATGTTCATAAATTGGATCTTAATGAGGAAACATTCTGTTGGAAATTTCAGCATTATATTAATCAATGAATGGAAGAACTTTTGGAATTGCTATCTATAATTTTAACTGTTTTAATTTTTTGAATGGTTGTAAGAGTTGATTCGAAAATTGCTTTTTTCTTGTGATATATTTTTCATTAATGGTGACTGTTAATGATTTGGAATGTGCTTGCATCATTTTAATTAGATAGAAATAAATAGAAAGTGCTCCCTAGTACTTTTGGGCACAGGTGGGAGTTCTGGCTACTGTACTCCACTGATACCATCTGGGCACCATGTGATTTCAGTCCCCCCTCCCGGCCCCCAGTGTGAACAGAGACTGAGTAGGGTATCTGGACTAATGTCTCAAACTGTCCATGATGCAGTGGTGCCCCATATTTCCCTGCTGGAGTGGCGTAAGAGGAGACCAGCAAAAATTAAAGATTCGTATAAGATCCAGAATTTCATGACTTGATGCTCAAAAAGTCCAGGTTCAATAAAAATTAACTAGTCCTACCAATGAGCAGGCAAATCTCAACTACAATGAAAAAAGACAATTAATAGATACCAATACCGAGAAGAAAGAAATGTTATTTGACAAAGGTTTTAAAGCAGCTACCACAAAAATGCTTCAGTGGCCAATGACAAACACAACTGAAGCAAATAAAAAGTCTCAGCAAATAAATGAAAGTTTCAGCATATAAATAGAAAGTTTCAGCATATAAATAGAACATAAAAGAAAAACAAAATGGAAGTTTAGAAGTGAAAAATAATATTAAATTAAAAACTCAGTGAATGGGCTCAAAAGCAGAATGAAGGGGATGGAGGAAACAATCAGCGAAGTTGAATAAAGACAACAAAAATTTTTCAGTCTGAACAATGGAGAGAAAATTGGGTGAAAAAATTAATAGATCTCTGGGATTATACCTGAAGATCTAACATTCTTGTCATCAGAGTCCTGGAAGACAGGGAAAATAGCTCAAGACTGAAAGGTATACTATGTCCTGGGCCATAAAATAAACCTCAGCAAAGTTAAAAGAATTAAAGCCATCAAAGTCGGTTCTCTGATCAAAATGAAATCAAACTGGAAGTCAAGAACAGAAAAATAATAGAAAAATTATCAAATATTCAACTTAAAAACAGACTTCTAAATAAATTATGGGTTAAAGAAACAGTCTGAAGGTAAACAAAAAAAAAATATATTGGATTGAATGAAAATGAAAATAGAACATACTGAAATTTGTGTGACACAGCTAGATCAGTACCAAGAAGGAAATTTATAGCATTAAATACGTGAGAAAAGAAAGCAAGTCTCAAAACAATAATTTCAACTCTGACCTTAAGAATGTAGAAAAAGAAGAGCAAAAATAAACATAAAGCAAGCAGACAGAAGGATATAAGGACAGAAATAAATAAAATGGAAAGGAGAAAAACAATAAAACAAAAACTTTTTTGCAAAGGTCAATAAAATTTACCAATTGATAAAAAGAGAAGGTACAAATTATCAATATTAATAGTAAACAGGGGATATCACTATAGATCCTGCAGACATAAAAAGGAAAGTAGTCGAACACTGTAAATTACTCAGATAAACTTGAGGGCTTAGATGAAATGGATCAATTTCTTGAAAAGCACTAACTACCACAAATGACTAAATATGAAATAGATAATTTAAATAGTTCTGCAACTATCTTCCCCCGCCCCCGCCCCGTGGTTGACATCTTTATTGCTTTGGAGGTGGGGGGTAGGTGCTCAGGAGCTTCTGGTGGGGCTGGCCACTTCCACTTTACCATCACAGGCTTCTGGCTGCGCAGGATGGCTCTGGCTATGTGAATGGCAGCCATGCGCAGATCTGGGCGGTACTTGTTCTTGCGGATCATGTGCCTGATGCTGCTGAGGGTAGGTAGCCAGTGCATTCTCGCTCATGCTGGTCCCTACATAGGAGGTGGTGGGTTTTCGCGGGTCCCATCACCATTTCATGACCCCCACTACAGGTCTGCCCTCGGCCACTGGCTCCACGCCCACAGTCTTGTGGTGAATCAGCTTGTTGTAGCGGGATGAGCTGTGAGCCTTCAGGTTACTGGGCTCAGTGCTGTTTGTCTGCTTGTTCCTCTTGATCAGGAACCTGGAGTGGTTCCGCACAACCATCCGTTGTAGGTGGGCGGACATGGCGGTGGTGGGCAGACTTGGCGACAGCTCTCTACCGTGGCCAGAGAGGGAAAGAGGCCCATAATCCTGCAACTATTAAGAAAACTGAATTCATAATTTAAAAACTCATGAAAAAGAAATCACCAGGCCCAAATCATTTTACTAGGAAATTCCACTGAACTTTTAAGAAAGAATTAAAACAAATTATGCACAGTCTCTTCCAGAAAAAGAGAAGACAAGGGAATACATCTTAATTCATTTTATGGAGCTAGTATTACACTGATACTAAAACTATATAAAGATAGTAAAGAAAACAAAAACTACAGTCCGATATCCCTCATGAAATTAGACACAAAAGTCTGTAACAATTTAGCAAATAGAATTAGGTAATCTATATGAGGAATTATATGCCATGGCCAAGTGGGGTTTATTACAGTGATGCAAGATTGGTTCAGTCCACAAAAGCTATTATATGATCCACCATATTAACAGGCTAAAGAAGAAAAACCATATGATATCAATTGATACAGAAAATGTGTTTGACCAAAATTCAACACTATTCATAATGAAAATTCTCAGAAATATTGGAGAAGAGGGAAACTTCCTCAACTTGATAAAGAGCATCTGTAAAAAATCTACAACCAATACTTAATGGTAAAGAATTTGAATGCTTTCCCCCTATGATTAGGAAGAAGGTGAAATATCTGCTCTTATATATTCAACATGGTTCTGGAATCCTAGCCAGTGCAATCAGATTAGCAAAGGAAATAAATATCATACAGATTAGAAAGGAAGCAATGCAGTGCTTCCTATTTGCAGATGACGTGATTGTCTACACAAAAATCCCAAGGATTCTACTAAAAATTCCTAGAAAATAAGTCAATTCAGCAAGCTTGAAGGATACAAGATAAACATCCAAAAAATAATTGTCTTTCTATATGCTGATGATAAACACATAGAAAAAAAAGATTAAAATTCAACCCCATTTAAAATTGTTTAAGAGAAATGATTAGGTGTGAACATAAAACAATATGTGTAGGACTTACATGCTGAAAAATAAAACCTGCTGATGAAATAAATCAAAGAAGATCTAAATAAATAGATATATTCTGTTCAAGGTTTGGAAGACTCAACATAGTGAAGATTTCATTTGTCCTTAAATTGACATCTAGGTTAAATGCATTTCTTTTTTTTTTTTTTTTAAGATTTTATTTATTTATTTGAGATTGAGAGAGAAAGAGAGCACAAGCAGAGAGGAGGGGCAGAAGGAGAAGCAGGCTCCCCTACTGAGCAGGGAACCCTATGTGGGACTCGATCCCAGGACCCTGAGATCATGACCTGAGCCAAAGGCAGACACATAACCAACTGAGCCACCCAGGCACCCTAAATGCATTTCTTATTAAAATACCAACAAAATTATTTTGTAGACATAGAGAAGCTTATTGTAAATGTCGTATGAAAAGGCAAAGAAACTTCAGTAGTTAATTTTAAAAAAGAAGAATAAAAATGGAGGAATTGGCCTACCCAATTTCAAAACTTATTATATAGCTAAAGTATTGAAGACTGTGTGGCATAAGTAGAGATATACATAGGTCAATGGGACACAATAAAGAGCTCATAAGTAGATCACATAAATATGTTCAACTGACTTTTTACAAAGATGCAAAAGCAATTCAATGGAGGAAGAACAGCTTTTTTAACTAAAGATGCTAGAGTAATTAGACATCTATCAACAAAAATATAACCTTTACCTAAACCTCACATCTTAGATAAAAATTATCTCAAAATGCATCATTGACTTAAATGTGAAACATAAAAGTATAAAACTTTTAGAAAAAATACAGGAGAAAATAGTTGGGATCTAAAAGCATGATTTACAGAAGGGAAAATGAATTAATTACATTTGATCAAAATAAAAACTTTTGCTCTGCAAAAGATACTTTTGAAAGGACAAAAAAGACAAGCTACAGACTTGGAAAAATTACTTGCAAACCACATGTCTTACAAAAGAATAGTATCTATAACATGTAAACAACTCTCAAAATTCAATAGTAAAAAAAATAAGCAATCCAATCAGAAAATAAGCAAAAGATCAAATATTTCACTGAAAAGGATATGAAGACAGCAAATAAATGTGTTCAATAATATTCAACATAATTAGCCATTAGAGAAAAGCAAATTAAAAATACAAGATATCACTATACTCCTACCAGAATGGCTAAAATAAAAAATAGTGATAAAACTGGGTGCCTGAGTGGCTCAGTTGGTTAAGTGTCTGCCTTTGGCTCAGGTCATGATCCCAGGGTCCTGGGATCGAGTCCCACATTGGGCTCCCTGCTCAGCAGGGAGTTTGCTTCTCCCTCTACCCCTACCCCCTGCTTGTGATCTCTCTCTCTCTCTCAAATAAATAAAATCTTTTTTTAAAAAATAGTGAAAACTAAATGCTTATGAAGATGAGGATAAATTGGATCACTCATACATTGTTGGTGGAAATGAATATGGTACATCCCTAAAAAGGGTTTGACAGTTTCTTAAGGAAATTTAAGATGCAAGCACCATACAACCCAATAATTGCACTTATGGGCATTTATCCCTGAGAAATAAAAACTTATGTTCACACAAAAACCTCCATACAAATGTTCACAGCATCGTCATTGATAGTAGCCACATAGTAGAAACAACCAAGTTGTCTTTCCATAGATGAATAGTTAAATAGTCTAATGTGCATGGAATACTACTCGGGAGTTAAAAATGAATGAACTATTGACACACACAACAACTTGGATGAATCTCAGAGAATTTTACTGAGTGAAAAAGGATGTTTCCAAAAGGCTACATACTGAATTATTCCCTTTATGTAACATTCTTGAAATGACAAAATTGTGTAACTAGAGAACATATTGGTGGTTTCCATAGGGTAAGAATGAGGGGATGGAAACTATAAAGAGAAACATTAGTAATCCTTGTAGGGATAGAAATGTATCCTGTATCTTGGCTATATCAGTGTCAATATCCTGGTTGTGATATTGTACTATAGTTTTGCAAGCTGATACCATTGGAGAAAACTGAGTAAAGGGAACATGAGACCTCTATGTAGTATTGCTTAGTTTTATGTGTATCTACAGTTTTCTTCAACTAAAAAAAAAAAAAGTTTAATTAAAGTTATAGGAGCAAGTTTGACTTTCTCATAAATACAAGATTTTACCCAAATGTTTAAAAAATTCAATATTTAATATATACCCCAATATTTTGGATTTATTCTTATCATGTATAAGTAACATAAAGAAAAAATATAATTAATTTTTTTTTAAAGATTTTATTTATTTATTTGAGAGAGAGAGACTGAGAGAGAGAGAGCATGAGAGGGGGGAGGGTCGGGAGGCTCAGAGGGAGAAGCAGACTCCCTGCCGAGCAGGGAGCCCGATGCGGGACTCGATCCAGGGACTCCAGGATCATGACCTGAGCCGAAGGCAGTCGCTTAACCAACTGAGCCACCCAGGCGCCCTTAAATGTTTTTACTAAACCCAAAATGGATGTCCATCAGGTTTATTCCAATTTACCCCAAAATGTGTTTCAAAGAAACCAAGATTTTTATCATAAGAGGAAAAAAATTCACAAGGAAAGAAAGAATTTTTAAAATCACTTTTTGCAACCTCCAATAAAATAATTATGTATGTAATACTTATACCAAAACTTGCATGAATATTTTGATGGGGAATTTTATAATGGATGTATCAGGCTGACAGCACTGGAATCCATTGATAAAACTTCACTGAATATCAGTTTATCACTAAACAAAAAAACAAAAAATGGTACAAACAGATACTGTACAAATGGAAACCACTGGATATTAAGTGGATCCGCCCTGGTACAATAGGGAACACACAGCACCAGCCATGAGGTGTTGTTACCTCACAAATACCACTGAAAATATTAATATGACTCTATTTAAAATTCTATCTCTATCCACCTGTTTGTAGGAAACCTGGCGATAAGGAAGGGGTTAAGTGACAATTTAAGGAAATAATTATACACCTCAAGACTAAGAGAAATTCAACATGAAAAACTACCCAGTTTTTTTGTGTTCTGATTTGAACACACAATCTAAGAAAGAGTGGAGGGAAAATTAAGTGTGGACTAGATAATGATGACATTAAGAAGTAATTGCTTAATTATATAGATGCTTGGTGGCATTGTGGTTGTTTAAAATGGTCCCTATCTTCTAGAAATTTATATTGAACTTATGGGTAAAATTATATGATGTCTGGAATTTGCTTTAAAAAAAACTCGGGTTATTGTTATTTATTTTTTATTTTTTTAATTTAAATTCAATTAGCCAACATATAGTACATCATTAGTTCCAGATGTAGTGTTCAATAATTTAACAGTTGCATATAACACCCAGTTCTCATCACATCACATACCCTCCTTAATTCCCATCACCCAATTACCCCATCCCCCCCACCCGCCTCCCCTCCAGCAGCCCTTGATTTGCTTCTTATAGTTAAGAGTCTCTCATGGTTTTTCTCCCTCTCTGATGACTTCCCATTTAGTTTTCCCTCAAAAAAATAAAATAAAGTAAAATTAAATTAAATTAAATAAAACACTTCAGATATGTAACACTACCAGTGACAACAATGAAAGTGGGAAAATGGGGACGTATTGAGACTATTGACCAATAGTTGGTAGTTGTTGAATTTGGAGGATGGACATACAAATAATCATTATATCATTCTTTATACTTTTGCATGTGTTTGAAAATCTTCCATTAAAAATAATACATTATTTAACACCCAGTGCCCATCACAACCAGTGCCCTCCATCACTAAATTCTACTCCCAAAATGAATATTACACTATATGTTAACTAACTAGAATTTAAATAAAAAATTGACACAACAACAAAACAATACATGCATAATGTACAATTTATGCCATGCCAAAGCAAATGGAGATCTCAGAAATGATTGTCAGCTTTTCATAGGATATTTTAAAACAGCTGAAGTGATCTATCTCTGGGTCTCCCTCAAATTGTGCCAGTCACACAAATTGAATGCCCTTCTACTTTTCCTGATAGCCCTTTATAATATCATTGGTCATCTAGAGGCTAAGACTCTAATATACCCTGACTTTTCTCACTGTAGCAGCCCTTAGACAGATCGATTGTATATCTATCCTCTCAGGGATCCTGATTTCAATTGATTTCTGAAGCTTTGTGGTAACATGGTTAAAGGTATTGCTGTGAAGGTGTTTATGGTCAAAAATGGTAAGCAAACACAAATGGGAAGAAATATTATTTGTTTGGCCCTCCCCTATGCCCCCCTTCCTTCCTTCCTTTCCACTTCCCTTTCTTCCTTCCTTTCTTTTTCTACCTTCTTGCCTAGGGATTCCCTTGCTATTAGTTGTGTAATATATAATAATAAGAAGAAAGAGATAGTTACCCAGGGCAAATATCTTTTGCACTTGATCAGGGAAGAAACAAAATAAAACAGAACATATTTTGTACAGTATGTTAGCCTGCTGAGTTGTCATAGGAGACCAGAAAACTATACTCTTCTTCAAACTTATGAAGTTAGAAAAAAAACATGCAAATTAAGTGCAAAACATAAATTATTCTGAAAACAAACAAGAACAGCAACATTAAAGGAACAGGGTCATCAAGGGAAATTCAAATCCAGGACACAGCTGCATAAAACCTTGGACAGTGAAGAGTAGCAATACTCATGGAAAGAAGGAAAGGATTACATTAAAAGAGAATGCTCAATGAAAAGGAAATGGACTGAATCTATTTTTATTTAGAGGAGGCCATTGTTAGGTATTTTAATTATTGTTTAAAATATCTTTAAGGAACAGCTTCCATTTACATTACAGAAAACAGAATGGAATTTTGCTTCATTTGTTGAGTGTCTTTATAGCTATAGGATATAGAAAATGAATATACTGCTACCTAATGTGGTCAAAGAAGAGATTACTCATTCATTAATTTAGTAATTCAACAGGAGGAAGGGGACCATAGAGGAGGGCCAAACAAATAATATTTCTTCCCATTTGTTTTCCTGCTATGTGATGAGCATTAGTGGTTCAAAATTAAGAAGGTATAGTCCTCAACTTTCACGTACTTAAAATCCTGCAGGGGTTCACTGTAAAGTGAATGTAGTCATGGAGGTATACGTAGAGTTCAAGAGGAACACAAAAATACCCCTAAGTCATACCAGGGACACAAAGGTTAAAGGAAGTTTTGAAGGACTATAAAAGTTATTGTAATGGGGGGGAAAAAGCCCTAGTGATGGGTGTGTTGCCAGTGGGTTGGGAGAAGTTAAGCTCTCAAGCATTCTAAAATCATGTCTGCAAGGGCGCCTGGGTGGCTCAGTTGGTTAAGCGACTGCCTTCGGCTCAGGTCATGATCCTGGAGTCCCTGGATCGAGTCCCGCATCGGGCTCCCTGCTCGGCGGGGAGTCTACTTCTCCCTCTGACCCTCCCCCCTCTCATGTGCTCTCTCTCTCTCATTCTCTCTGTCTCAAATAAATTTAAAAAAAAAAATCTTATAAAAAAAATAAATAAAATCATGTCTGCAAAAGCTGGAAACAGTCTAAAATTGCAAGTGATTAGTTTCTATTAGGCCAGGAGGTATATTTTGGTGGCCAGAAGGAGGTGCTAGAGGTGAAAGGGGCACAAAGCACAAAGGTCTGTGTGATACACTGTATAAAGCAAGCTTTATATTCTAAAGCAGAGAAGGAATTGAAGGGTGTTAAAATGGGAGGTATGATATAATCTGACATGCATTGCAGGAAGATAGCGCCATGCTCAAGCTGAGTGGTGGTATTCTTTAGAGTACTGAAGAGGTGGTAAGAAAATCCATGTGGATTCGATTTCAATAATATTCTCTTGTATCTAGTATCTGTCATTAATAAGAAGCTATTATTTGCAAAATAGTGCCTGTCATTCTTATATCCATTTTGTGCTCTCTCCTGCTCTGTCCTATAATCAGAGTGGCTAATCCCTGTAAACTATACTTCCCAAGCTCCCTTGTCCACTGATCTTTTAGTAAGGTTTGGCCGATTGTAGTTACTCACGGGAGATCAACAGGAAGGGGGGAGAAGTCAGGTTACTTCTCCAAATACCAGTCAATTTTATTATAGTTTTTACATTTTTTAAAAAAAATTTAATAGGGCTTCAAGGATAGTTGAGTAGTGTGGTAAGACACCTCCAAAAATAGCTATATATACAAGATGAAATTTGTAAATTTTAAAATAAAGGTACAAAATATTCTTAGGGCTCAAGCAGGGAGTGAGAACTACTAGCTGATTACAGAAAAAGAGAAAAGAAAAAGAAATAGGCTTCATATGCTGAAATGTTTGAATTCACTCAAGCCATAATTTATTCTGGGGCAAGAGTTGAAAGAATCACAGAGTTATGTTCCCGTTACATCACTGACCTTCATAATATTCCTGGTCTCCTTGTATTTCTCTCTGTATATCTGCTTTGAGCCCTATTTCTGTGCTTCCTGTTTTGGCCCTTATCTGATAGAAAAGGAGCTTATCATGCAGCTGTGTGGGCAGGGAGAGGCAGGTGGGTGATCAGGTGGTAAGAGAGACAAGTAAATACCTGATCTTTACCAGGGGAACCAAGAACTGATGATGTGGATTGGGAGCAGCAGAATAATTTGGGATTGAAAGCTATTCTCTAGTTTCTGGATCCAGAGAAAAAAATACTTGGAAAGATTATTCCCAACATCTATGAACTGGAAAACACACAAATTTCCTATATGGATATGGAAGAGAAAGGGATTTTTGGAGGTGGGATAAGGGGAGTACAATAGGGAGAAGTTCCTTGTTACATTTTAATATAAAAAAATCATTTTTTTGTTGATTTTTTATTTTGTTTTCGGATTATGTTTCTGTCAGAAAGATAGTGTCACAGTCATGTGTAACAGAGAAAAGGACCTGGACAGAGTACCCATGTCTGCTAGATGGACAAAGAGAAAATCAACCAGTCAGCTGAAACCAAAACACCAGCATCAGGGAAAACAAAACCTATGGCAACACAACCTCTCTTCTTTTTAATGTTCAGAGACGCGGTGTGTGGCGTACTCAGTGAATATTAGCGTCCAGTAGATATTGGCTTAATAAATGAATGGTGAAATAAATGACAAGACACATTTTTACTGGCACTTGGATAAAACATAATTTTAAAGACTTGATATGGGAAATAAAGTATTCTTTTACTTATCCTCAAATCCAAGTGGTTTCCAACATATACACTTAGACCAAAATTATTAGTATTATTTTTAATGAAAAAGTTTTCTCTTCTTGGGTTGAAACAGTGGGTCAAATTTTATAGACACCCGAAAGCTGTCCAAAAACAATTTGCCCTTGAAATGTGGAAACCTGAACTGTGAACTGCCAAACACGATGCAGTCATCTATTGACATCTTCATTCCCTTCCCCAAGGTATGAGATTAAGCTTTCTTTTATTTTATTTTATTTTATTTTTTTATTTTTTTATTTTTTTTTAAGATTTTATTTATTTATTTTGACAGAGAGAGACACAGCGAGAGAGGGAACACAAGCAGGGGGAGTGGGAGAGGGAGAAGCAGGCTTCCCGCGGAGCAGGGAGCCCGATGCGGGGCTCGATCCCAGGACCCGGGATCATGACCTGAGCCGAAGGCAGACGCTTAACGACTGAGCCACCCAGGCGCCCCAGCTTTCTTTTATTTTAATGATGAAAATATTGGGTCTGTAGTATAGAAGAGTAAACTTGAATTTTCTTAATAAAAAAAATACAAAGTATCATTGGCAAAACTGCAATATCCGTCCAAAAAAATGAAGCACAATAGACAGAATATTCCATGGGCAGATGTTAACTTAAAGTGTGCATTGTTTGGGAAAGGAGTTAATTAACAACTTATTAATTGGATAGAAAATCTGAAACTGTTGTACTTCTAGCAAATACATAATTTTCTTCAAGTATTATTAAAGCATTTTTGTTGTACCTATTAAAGATTCTTGTCTCTAAGTTAATTTCATTATGCTAATAAGCTATCATCGTTACAGAACCTAAGCTTTGATCCATGTTAATTGTCGTGA
This sequence comes from Leptonychotes weddellii, assembly GCF_054177405.1. Taxonomy (NCBI): domain Eukaryota; kingdom Metazoa; phylum Chordata; class Mammalia; order Carnivora; family Phocidae; genus Leptonychotes; species Leptonychotes weddellii. The sequence goes on along the minus strand of NC_138371.1, from coordinate 77,368,025 downwards.
TCTTCAAAGACAAAGTCACCACTTACTTTAAATGAATTTTACATCTTTTTAAAGAATCACACGGAAATTAGGGGAAGTAATTAATTTTTTATTATGTGTCTCAATATTTTTAAGGGAGAAAGTCAATGGTATTGGCTAGAATTCATTTTAACATTTAACTAGGGAAAACAGCATGAGGCAAAAAAACTGTTCAGATGCAAAAGATTAAAGAAAATTTGAAACTGGGACCTAATTTGTCTTGATAAACTTTGGTGTTTAATATGCTTCTTTTGTTCTCAGTGTGAAACTGCAGGGTTTTGATTTGTAAAAACTTTTTGAAGAATTAATTCTTTCTAATTTTTATTCATTTCTTTGTCTTTCTTTTACAGTAAGACAGACAAGTTGACCTTCAAACTATAACACTTTTAAATATCTATGAACTTACAAGGTTAAATCTATTAGTGATCTGATATTAGCTATTGTACACTAACAGAGTATGTTTCTTCTGAAGCAGATTAGACCTAGCTGTTCCTATATAATAACTAGTTATTTGAACCTTAAGGGGTATAAGCAAATAATGTTATTAAATTATTTGCATTTCTCTTTGTAATGAGAAAAGGTCAAGTATGGAAATATTAACTCTTTCATTTTGTGAAAATTTTTTACATGAAGATGGAAATGTACTGGTTTTATCTTTGTTATAATCAGAGTAAGGTGCAGGTTAGAGACATTTTTCAAGCCCCATCAAACTAGATAAAAAACTGGGTCAAAATCCAGACAGGCAAAAGCAAAAGCATAATATGGTCTATTTTTTTCTTAAACTTTCAGAGAGAAGGAATGAATTACCAAAATTGTAAGAATTAATTTTGTAATCATTTATGCCATATCAAGTCACCTGACATTCTTTTTGGAAAAATATGGGGTATGAAAGGGATACATTAAACATACATTAAAAGAACAACAACATAAACACAAGAATTCACCAAATGATGTAAATAGGTGCTTCACAGAGAATAGAAATGTATTAAATGGGATTTTTTAGAGAAAATCTAGTGGCTGTAATATAACTGTTAGCAAAGAGGAACATCACAGTACAACAAACAAGCTAATGATGAGGTTTTACTTTGCTGTGAAGGATTTCTGATCCCATTGGAGAGGTGATGAACTCATCATAATAATTTCTTGAGAGATAAACCAATAGTTCTCAGTTCTTTCTGTGCGAAAATTAGGTGGTGATGACAAAAATGTGAATTCTAGCATGGTGCCCAAGGCTTTATGTTTTTAACAAGTATTCATAGGTGATTCTAATGCAGATGGTTCATAGACCACAAACCTTAAACACTGATAAGATTAAGAACAAACTCAAATTTTATCTGATGATAAACTTTCTCTGACTTTAAAATACATTTTTAAAAAATACACTTCAATTCATAAAATTCTTTATTAGTCAAGGTTCCACAATATATCTAGAAAATAGCCATATAAATTAAAATGTTGGCTTAATAACTTTAGTATTAGTGGCATCTTATGTACTATGTTAGAATGACTGAAAACAACACAACTACTTAATTACATTAACTAAGGTATGTCAAAACTTTAATACACCTTAAATTAGTACTGTCTTCTTCAAAAATGGTGGACCTATACACCTTTTATGGTAAGCCATTTTGTACTGTCTCCTTTGCTTGTTATAGACGCTTCATGGATGATCGCTAAATGGAGAAATTGGATTTTAATCTTTTATGTTGTAATCCAGTGAATGGCCCGATTTAAGATTATCCACTTTAGTTGCCAAGCATGGCTGTTTTCATAAAAATCCTAACTATAGACACAGAATAAGCATTTTCTCCTTGAAATTATTCTAAAAACTGTGCTGGAATTTCTGAAGTTATTTGCATGAATTTTGCAATACTTGAAGTTCTATAATAATACATGAACATGTGTTCCATGTGCCATCTTACAAATAGACCAAACCACACATGTGCGTGTGTACAAAGGTCTAATTTTTCCTAGACCTGTTGTGCTGTTAGGGGAGTTCTGCATTATATTTTGAGATCGGGTTCCTGGTGAGTGTAATTTAGGGTAAAAAGACTTACAAATTATTTACATTAAAAACTAACTTCTAAATCTCCACTAAATAGCCCCTGTATCCTTTAAAATCTCCCTCAAACATGTTAAATCACACTTCAAATGCATTCTAGAAATAATAATAGTGTATGAAATCCTTCTTACATTAAAGATGTTGACTTTGCTACATGGAAGGATTTGGAGACATGATAAAGATGGCAAAGAGCTCAAAGCTCATCCCTCATAGGATTGTGTTAGTCTGGGATCGGGGAGAGAAGAGGCATATGATTCGCATCTAGTTTTGTCAATTTCTTTCTAACATGTCAGAGGGGCCTGATTAAGATGGAAGGGATAAGTAAAATTCATAGAGAGGTTTCCCACTATTGTGACTATAAGGGATGAATAAGGTGTGCAGTGCTTTTTTTTTGATAGATCTTAGCATAGAAATTGATAGCTTCACATACCTCTCTTTATCCCAGCCAAAGCCACCTGGACATTAACAGAAGAGGCCACTGCTACACATGATGGTTTAGAGCAAAATGTGCCTTATACAAATGGCAGATCAAAGGAGAAATATATGAAGGATCAAACCCTCTATGTATAGTTTTAGTAAATTAAATACTTTAGATTAGGCTTCCATATGATAAAATTATGAATAAACAAATTTAAGGTTAGGAGATGAGAGACCTAGGAAACTAGAACTGTTAAATAACATAATCAGAGATGGAGTTTATTGCATAAAAATCTTTGTTGGAAGATTTTTTTTTTGTAACACTATCAGAGCAACCCTGCAATGGCTTCAAAGAAATTTGTGATCAAAGGTGTAGCAAATCTATGATTAAGGACCATAACCTAGACTTTGCCAAATGCTATATACATCGAAGGGCAATACTTCTGAATAATATCTGATTTGTTTCTAAACATCCCATGGCTTTCCACCCAAAGGAATAAAATATATGTTAAAGGAAATAGTCATTTTCCCAGCTTTTGCTTGAAATAGATCATTAACATTTTTTATTTATTGTACTTTATAACACAGGTTACAAACTGGCATCAGCCATATTTTGTTTGGCTTACACAATATTTTAAAATATTTCAAAGTTAGTTTCTAGCATTTAAATATCATGTGTTTTTATACAAATAGTTGGACATCCAGCTTTAATCAAAAAAATCTGTTATCTGAAAATGTTGAGTGTATTTCCTTATTTCCTTTGATGTAGCAAAAACAGTATGGGGCCAAGTGGAAATTTCCTCCTTTAAAGTCATGTTCTGTGCTCTCCTGTTCACCTTAGCACCTGTGTAGCAGACTTTCCTTATTTAAATAATTTGTCTAAGACCTAAAGACACTTGAGTTTGCCTCAACTGATCAAAACATGGTCTACTAGAAATAAACAGGAATCCAGTATCCACTCCTAGGGAGCGCTCCATGCGAAAATTACTGAGCTAGGTTGAAATTCAAGAAGGTATTAAGAACGATATTGTGAGGGATGAAAGGACAGCGGAAAAAGAAGAAGAGACTAAACTATTGTCTGGAGGGACCCAGCCAGATAGGGTCTTGTTGCAATTACCTTTTGCAGCACTCGAGAAACCCTTGGGTGAGTCTGTACTTAGCAAATCTTAGATTAAGAGAAATGAAATGTTAAGGTTTGGTGCAAATTATTTTCATTTCTGCATATAGTAAGTAACATTCTAACTCAAAAATGTAAAAATACCTCTGACTGAAGATTGTTAGAAGATGTTTGGGTTAACTGTGTTAGATGCTTTCCTCTTCTAAAGACCTTTGCTTTTAACTAAATGCTTGCTTATCTTTCTAATTTAACATAGTCCCACATTCTTCTTTGTAGTAATTTTGGGCTATCTGATAACATATAATGGAAAACATGTTTATGTCTTCCACCAGTTCTTGTTGCATATTTCAAATGCTTAGAACAACAATTTTCAGAAGCTTTCATTAAGGTTAATTTAAAAACTACATTAAATACAAACAGATTTTCTCACAAACAAAATGCAATGTGTACTTAACAGACTTCTGTATGTTATATTTGATAAACTACCTCATATAAATGCAAATTTTGACTTTCTGCCAGAACCAGGTGGTATGGAAAATATTTCTATTAAACAAATAATGCTGGAAGAGCAAACTTCAAGCACTGGTATGTTGCATAGGAAAAGAGGATGTTTTCATTCAGGTTTGATGTATATTTTCAGGTTGACCTTTTAGTATACAAAATGAAATAAGCATACTGAAGAATAATATGTGGTGAGCTGTTGTCTTTGGTGTGAAAGAAGATTCAGGAAAATATACTTGGGGAGGGATTTTACATATTCAGAGAAATAGGCTAAAATATTTTCTTCTGTTTTGCATGGTTATTTGCTAGCATCATCTCATCTCCTTTGGTAGTTATCTGAACAGCTTTCATCTCAATCACTAACTAAAATTGAGCAAGGAGAGCTAAATAAAGCAGGATGATTCCAAACATTGCCTCACATGGAAAAGCTTTTTTTTTTTGAACTCTCGGCCAGACAAAATACAATCAGAACATAAAAGCAAACAGAATACCTCCCCAAACCGATAACCCTAGACTAACCATGAGAAAAATATTAGAAAAAAACAAAATCAAGAGACATTCTACTAATTATCTGATCAGTACTCCTTAAGATTTGTCAAGGTCATCAGAAACAAGGAAAATCTGTGATACAGACCAAAGGAGACTATGGAGACATGACAACTAAATGTAATGTATTGTTCTGCATGGTATCTTGAAATAGAATAATGATATGGAAAAATTAGTGAAATCCAAATAAAGCATGCAATTTAGTTAATAGTAATGTAGCAATGTTTGCTCAATAATTCTGATAAATGTACTATAGTAATGGAAGATGTTAACAGTAAGTGTGCAGGGCACATGGGAATTCTCTGTACAATGTTTATAACTTTCCTGTAAATCTAAAACTATCCCCTCAAAAAAGTTTTTATATTAAAAAAAAAGCAAATAGAAGATAAATGGAGGAAATATTTTTTGTTGTTAAGGTACATATCGATCCTTATGAGGATGCTTCTTAATCAGTTTTTTTGTTTATGTTTCGCCGAACTATAGGACACACAATGCTACGTTGGTTTCAGGTGCACAACATAGTGATTTGGCAGCCCTATATGTTATGTGATGCTCACCGGAAGTGTAGCTACCATCTGTCACCATGCAATGCTATTGTAATACGATTGACTATATTCCCTAAGCTGTACCTTTTATCACTGTGACTTGTTCATCTCCTAACTGGAAGCCTATATCCCACTCCCTTTTGCATCTTTCTGCCCATCCTTTCACCCACTGCCCTCTGACAAACCCCAGTTCTCTGTATTTATAAGTCTGTTTCTGCTTTTCTTAGTTTGTTTCACTTGTTTTGGTTTATAGATTCCACATAAAAGGGGCGCCTGGGTGGCTCAGTCGTTGGGCGTCTGCCTTCGGCTCGGGTCATGATCCCGGGGTCCTGGGATCGAGCCCCGCATCGGGCTCCCTGCTCGGCGGGAGGCCTGCTTCTCCTTCTCCCACTCCCCCTGCTTGTGTTCCCTCTCTCGCTGTGTCTCTCCCTGTCAAATAAATAAAATCTTAAAAAAAAAAAAAAAAAAGATTCCACATAAAAGTGAAATCATACAGTATTTGTCTTTCTCTGACTTATTTCACTTGGCATAATATGGTTTAGGGCCATCCATGTTGTTTCAAATGGCAAGCTCTCATTCTTTTTTATGGCTTGGTAATATTCCATATATATATATATTTATATATTTAAATATATTTATATATAATACTACATCTTCAGTATCCATTCATCTACTGATGGACAGTTAGGTTGCTATTATCTTGGCTACTGTAAATAATGTTTCAATGAACATAGGGGTGCATGTATCTTTTCCAACAAATGTTTTCTTTTGGGGGGTGGATAAATACCTAGTAGTGAAACTACTGGATTGTGTGGTATTTTTATTTTTAATTTCTAGAAGAAACTCCATACTGTTGTCCATAGTGGTTGTACCAATTTACGTTCCCACCATCAGTGCATGAGGGGTCCTTTTTCTCCACATCCTCACCAACACTTGTTATTTCTTGTCTTTTTGATACTAGCCATTCTGACAGGGGTGAGGTGATATCTCATTGTGGTTTTGATTTGTATTTCCCTGATGATTAGTGATGTTGAGCATCTTTTCATTTGTCTGTTGGCCATCTGTATGTCTTCTTTGGTAAAATGCCTATTTAGGTCCTCTGCCCATTATTTAATCAGATTATTTTTACTATTGATGATCATTCTTAATCAGAGATGGTGATGAGTGTAAACACTATAATACACTTTCTTGCTTAATTTCACACATGGGGTCCTCCAAAGGATTAGGTGTGCTATCTTAAAGAAAGTTGTTGCCTACATCAAGTGCAATGGGAAAATCCATGACTTTGACTCTGTGGGTATCAGGTTGTGAACATTAGGCCTAACAAACTTACTCCTTACTATGGTGGGATCTGAAGACACTATAGAAATGTTTGACTCAAGACAAGGCTTTAATATTTAATAATGTTGCGAATCATTTAAAAACACTATTGATTATATGCAATATGGAAATCATATGCAATTTAAAATATTCAAAATTGGAACAATACAATAATTTTTAGGTTTGATATTATAGGTTACATATCTAAAAGTAAAATAGGAAATTCAGGGCACCTGGGTGGCTTAGTTGGTTAAGCAACTGCCTTTGGCTCAGGTCATGATCTCAGAGTCCTGGGATTGAGCCCCGCATTGGGCTCCCTGCTCAGCAGCAAGTCTGCTTCTCCCTCTCCCTCTGTGATCTCTCTCACTCTCACTCTCTCTCAAATAAATAAATAAAAATCTTAAAAAAATAAAATAAAAGTAAAATATGAAATCTAAATACATGTGATGAAGATGAAGGAGGAGGAAGAGAGATTTGGGGGGATCTCTGGTCTAAGCACTGAGCTTAGAACATTACATACTCTGTAAATTTGTATTACTCTTATTTTATGGATGAACAACAAGATTCAGAGAGAATAAGTAACTTTCCTAAACACACCTTGTAAGTAACGTAGTAGTAACTTTACTCTCCTCAGTTACTCTTGACAACCTCTATCACCATCCTCATCAAACTTTCTTACTTATTTAAGTCTCCTGGGTCTTTATCTTCTTGGCATTCATCCCTGTCTCTCCCATTAGATTGAGGACTCATTTTTATGGTGTCAGAGATCATACATGATATAGCTGAGATTCTAACCCAAGTTCACATAACTCCAAAGTCTGTATACTTCAATTAAACCAGTGAATTAACATGCCTCCAGTAGAGTGTATTTGCCTTTGAAGTACTAATAAACAGATTTTATACCTGAAAATGTTAAAGGACTTCCTGACCAAAGTACCCATTACCAAAATGTTTTATTTATTTTCTTACAGGAGAGTAAGGATTAAATTTCTCTTTGGTGAAATATCTATTAACTTTCAAATGTAAATGTTGATGTATATTAACTACATAATATAAAACTGTGTAGGAATTTTAAAAAAGTGAATCGAGGACAGAGGAGAAAGAGAGGATGAGATACTTTGAAAGGTCTTAATAAACAGTTACTTGGAAGAGGACAGTAGATTTTGCTTTTGGTGGTGTTTTTTGTTTGTTTGTGTAATATAAGAACTTAGGTTTCATCCCTCTAAAAATAGTGAATGTTTTCGTAAGAAATATGAACATAGACTGGGCTAGTTGAGACCTCTGAAAATCACTTCACACCTCTGACCTAATATGTTATTTCTGCTAATATGAGATTAACATTACTGATGTACAAAATAATTTCATAATTGTCTCTAACAACATCTAACTGAGCATACAACTCCTAAGAGGCAAGCAGTTTCAATAAAATAATCTTCATTAATATCATACTTAAATTTATTTCATGTAAAATCAAAATGGAGCCAAGGTTCATGAACTTTCAGAAAAAGATCTCTTATTCTCTCATTGAAATGGGAATAGTTTCCTAAGAAATTTTTATTTTTAGAGAGCTAGTAAGCTAGGTGTACATATAGATAATGAGTACAACCAATATTCTCTTCTAAGAGGAAGTTAAATTTCAACATCAGAGATGTTTTTATTAATTCTCTATATCAAACATTATTCTGAATCCTTGAGAGAATTCACAAGTCAGAGAGGGTTTGATTATATGATTCTGATGGTAGGTTAATAAAATCATGTGTGCTTGAGCATATTTAATGAGGAAGCTGACAAATGGCATCCATTTTATAACAAAATCAATATTTGCCTTGTTAAGTTGGGCAAATTCATTTCTCTAAAATTTTATTTAATATCAAAAGAACAAAATTCAAAAAATATGCAAAACCAGAGACTTCCAAAATTGAATATGAAGTGAAACATTATCAAAAACTGTATTAAGCTGGTCTAGATTAGTTATTATTTAAAGCAGATAGTCACAAATATTCAGCTTTTAAGGTAAGGTTCTCATATATTTAAATATGAGTGACTTCAAATTTAATACTATTATTATTTCTTTACTTTTTTCCAGGGAAAATTTTAGATTTTGAGCCAAGTATGGAATTATATGGTTGGAGGTTACATAATGCAGACCTAGAGTGTTTTATATTATGTCTACGAAACAGAGCATTAGATTTCACAAAGAAAGTCATAGAGATGCCACATTGTTGAAATTTCTGATCTGGTTGCAATGCTTAGGTTTGAAAGAAAAGCCCAAGGGCTAATTTACAAAACAATTACATTTGCTTTTCTGCACCCCTGATGCCCCAAAACACCAGAATTTGCACTTTTGAACAGGCAAAATAAATTCTCTTTTCTCCTTACTAAACTTTAAACTTTCAAATGTTTCTTATCTAACTTTAAATACTTTCCTTAGGGGCTTTGCTGGCCGGAAAAAAATGCAGGGCAGCTGAGAAAGGTGTTCCCAGCTCAGCCATCCTGTTTATCTATCTGCTCAGCTCCAGTTCATTCTAAAGCATAGGCACATAAAGAATCCTACCAGGGGCATCTATAAAATATGTAGCATCACTTCAAAACAGTAGCTTATGTCATGATTTTTAACACATTATATTTACTTCCAAAAGAAAGGATTCAAAGTATCACCAATCAGACCCTATTTTTCTTACTATTGAATGCCATATTCTATCCCTTTAAAGCTCACTTTTAACCGTTGTCAGAAAATATATAGGCACTTATTACATACAATATACCTATTAAATACGTATCTAAATTTTCTCATCTCCTAAAGTTTCTCTTGATAGGTCTTTTTTTTTTTAATTTTTTTTTAAAGATTTTATTTATTTGACAGAGAGAGACACAGAGAGAGAAGGAACACAAGCAGGGGGAATAGGAGAGGGAGAAGCAGGCTTCCCTCTGAGCAGGGAGCCCGATGCGGGGCTCGATCCCAGGACCCTGGGATCATGACCTGAGCTGAAGGCAGCCGCTTAACGACTGATCCACCCAGGTGCCCCTCTTGATAGGTCTTCTTAAGGTCAGAAATCTATTAATTATAAGTTATTAATTTGCCATATGAAAAACAGATAGCTTTCCTTGCTAATCAAAAATAAATGAAAAATAAATGTAGGATTGATACAAAGATGGCCTCTGTCTGCATAAATGGACACCTTTGAAGTCTCTCTGATTCTCCCCAAAGACACTCATACCTTCTAAGTACCACAGTAACTTTCCTCTCATCATTGCTCTTGAGAACAGCTATCACCATTCTTGTCAATCTTTCTATCCTATCAAGTCTCCCTGGTCTTCATCCTCTTAGCATTGTGTCTTGTTTCTCCCTTTAGATTGAGGTCTCCTCTCTATGGTCTCATATTCAGGCTTTTAGCTGTATGTGTCCAAAAACAGTTCTTTAGATTGTATCCAGTGCTGCAGTATACTTCTGCCTGGATGAAGGATGCTTCCATCATTGAAATAACTTTTTATCAAGGATGACACATAAGTATTTCAATGATGGAATCACCAATATCTAGGGTGATCACACATCCAGGATTGCCAAGACAGTTCTGTTTAATGCTTGTTATCTTCAGGTGATCATTAACACATCTGCTTATACTCTCAAAAGTCCTTATTTGATCACCATGTCAATAACCAATTTGTTAAGACAAGTTGAATGGGAATAAACTCATAAGACTTGAGGGATAAATTTACTATTTCAGGCAGGAACACTATTTGAATTATGTGCAGTGAATATCCCTGTACTCCTAATAAGAATAAATGCATAAAAGCCAAGCTTTAAAGGGTCCTCTATTCAAGTTGCACAAAAACGCCCCAAAGGCAAATAAATGGAGCTGTTTCAGTCCAATAGCTTCAGTGATCATGTGCTAGTAATTAGAATTTATAAGTTTAAATATGCCAATTTGGTTTCAGTAACAAGATTGTGATAAACAACTAATAATAAGATATCTAAGTTATATTTATAGTGGTAGTATTATTCTGAGATACCTCCAATAGCAGCCTAGATTGAAAAAGGAAAACAGCACATACTGATGGACAGTGATATGTCAGGCATTAAGATAGGTATTATAATTATGCAACATGACTATAAATACAGATATGTTAACACAGAGTGATCAAAGGGCCTCATGGAGGATCATGTTAACGAGAAGTTAATCTCTTGGGATAAATGAAAAGCCAGAGAGAAGACAAATGAGATAGATACTCATAGGATACAATAACGTCCCATTCTACATGGACAATGAGGAGGTTCAACAATGCCTGGATGATTGCTATTGTGGAAAGCTCATATCATCCTTGCAGGTGGGAAGAAAAATGTTTGCAAGCAGGAATGAGCTGGGGAAGAGAACAGAGACAACTGAGAAGCAACTTCTGACCACTCCTAAGAAGTGACACATCCTGGGAAATGCAAAGGCTGAACCCAGCCAAAAATATACCCCAGATTAGCCCATGCACAGTTGAGAACAGAATAAAAGACACTGGGGTTGAGAGAGGCTTTGCATATTGAGGACACTCAGAAATTCTCAGGGTAAAGTACAGTGTATGCATTTAATGCTGGTGAGCATTTTCTGTGTTATGTTTTCTTTTCTGTAACCTTTGTGACAAGAGCTTTTGTCCTATAGGCAGAGGAAGTGAGAAACATGTTATTTAGTAGTGTCCTATAAAATGTATTATTTGAGGTAGTTCAGAAACAATTGCATGAATGGATGCACTTCACCATGATATTTATTCTACCCTCAAAACAAACTTAGGGAAGTAGATATTATCCCACATGACAGATGTGGAGACTGAGGATAGGCAGATCAAGTAACTTATCCAAGGTCCCACAGGCAATTAATGGCAGAGCAACTCTAACTCCAAAGTACACTTCTTTTAGACCATAGATGAATGCTTTTCAAAAGTAAATATTTGTAGCTATCACCTGATTTTTGTTTTTGCTTTTGTATTTTTTTGAATGAAAACTTTGAAGCAGGCAATCTGGGATGGGCCTAACATGTTATGATGATAATGCTGTCAGTTCACAGACCACACTTTAAGTAGCAAGGGTGAAGTAGAGAGGTGAAGTCACAGGGTGCCTTTATTCTTTAATTTTCAGGATTATTATTTTTTTGTAAGATTTTATTTATTTATTTGACAGAGAGAGACACAGCGAGAGAGGGAACACAAGCAGGGGGAGTGGGAGAGGGAGAAGCAGGCCTCCTGCAGAGCAGGGAGCCCGATGCGGGGCTCGATCCCAGGACCCTGGGATCATGACCTGAGCCGAAGGCAGATGCTTAACGACTGAGCCACCCAGGTGCCCCAATTTTCAGGATTATTAGTGCACCTTTTATTATAAGTTATTTAAAGACTTGCTCGCAGCCATTTTTTGGAGTCACATTGCTTTTTATTTAAGGAATTCTAAACTACCATGTATGAAATTGACTCCCATCACCATTTGTACTTTCTAATCAAGTATAATATTTTGTTGGAATGGATAATTGCAGATGCAACCATTTGTGAGTTAATGATATATTTTCAAAATTAAACAGGATCATAATGCTAGGTTGATGCAATGTAATATTTCTCTGTAGTCTATAGTTTGCTTCCATAGTTGCTATCAAACTGCCCACTAACAATAGTTTTGTTGCTCTGCAGGTAGCATTCAAAACTATCTCCTGCCTGTGGAAATTTAAATTTTAGTTGAACTGTTTAATGTTTTTTTTTATAAAGCAAAACTAAAAATGCAAAATAAATACGAAGCAATAAAACAAAAATGAACACACCCAAGTTAAAGTTCTATAATTCAACCAGCTATCACCAGTATAATTTTAATGAGACTGTTTTCATGAATCTCATAGATACTAAATTTTGAAAGGATTTCCTCCCCTATATATTTCACAGTTCTTTTTTTTTTTTAATTTTATTATGTTATGTTAGTCACCATACAATACATCATTAGCTTTTGATGTAGTGATCCACGATCCATTGTTTTCGTATAACACCCAGTGCTCCATGCAGTACGTGCCCTCCTTAATACCCATCACCGGGCTAACCAATCCCCCCTCCCCCCTCCCCTCTAAAACCCTGTTTGTTTCTCAGGTCCATAGTCTCTCACGGTTCATCTCTCCCTCCAATTCCCCCCGCCCATTTTTCCCTTCCTTCTCCTAATGTCCTCCATGTTATTCCTTATGTTCCACAAATAAGTGAAACCATATGATAATTGACTTTCTCTGCTTGACTTATTTCACTTAGCATAATCTCCTCCAGTCCCATCCATGTTGATGTAAAAGTTGGGTATTCATCT
>NC_138371.1:77291309-77354692 GCF_054177405.1 Leptonychotes weddellii | reverse complement strand
TAGCATTTTTAAGTTCTGCCAATTCACCTTTTATTTCTGCCCTTAGAGACTCTATGTTGCCATTAATTGATTTCTCCATTCTAGCCATTGTCTTCACAATTGCTAGCCTGAATTCCATCTCCGACATCTTGGTTATATCTGCATCCATTTGTAAATCTGCAGCATAAGTCATAATCTCTGAGTCTTTTCTGTTTTGGGGCTCTTCCTCCTAGTCATTCTGTTGATGGGTGTTTGAGGGAATGTAGAGACCAAATTATTGACCAGAACCCAAGCAAGATGCACCTGTTTTCTTGGCACCTTAGGGTTGCTGGCCTCTTGTTTTCCTAGCCTGTCTTCTGGGGGAGGGGCCTGCCGCGCTGTTACTCAGGCAACCCTGTTTGGGTGGAGTTGCCCTGCGCCCCTGTGGCGGGGGACGGGCTCAGTGGGAATCAGTCTTTGGGGCTTTTGTTCTCTGGCGCCTTTCCCTGGCAGCTTTCTGCGTCTCTTCCGTGAGTCAGAGCAGAAGAGACCATTTCCAACCCTCTGCCTCAGAGCAGAGAGACTTCAGTCTGTTCTTCAGTGAGCTCTCCAGGCCACACCATCTCCTTTTCTGTCCATGCTGCTATAAATTGCAGCGTCCTGGGTTGTGCGCCCCTCCGCAGTGCTCCCAGTCCTGCCTCCAGGTCAGGGCACGTAGAGACGTTTAGAAGCCCTTTGTGCTTCTAAAACCACCAGCCGCTTCCAGTTCACGCGCGCACGCGACTCCGCGGCTCGGGGATTCTACCCTGGGGGTTGCAATTCACCGGCGGGACCCCGGCGCACCGGGTTTCCGTCTCGGAGGCTGAGGTTCGCGTGCGTGCAACTGTAGCTCCGGATTTCTGTCTGGGTGGCTGCGGTTCACGTGAGCGCGACCCCGCTGGTCTGGTCCTCCACCCTGGGGGCTGCCCTAAAGTTCTTTCCCGACGCTACCGGTCTGCGAGTCTGTGCCCCGGCTGCAGCGCGCGAGGCTGTCACTCACTGGTGGTGTAGGATCCCCATGGCCAGGCACCCTCCCGCTGCCGTTTATCCTCTGATATCTGCCCGCAGAATCACGGCTCTCCGCTTCGTACCTCAAAACCAACCACCTGCGATATTCTGTTTGTAGAAATCCAGATCTTCTTACATCTCAGGCTGGTTTCGTGGGTGCTCAGAGTGGTCTGGTAGATATCCAGCTCAATTCCAGGACCAGTTGAAATAGAGTCCCCTACTCCTCCACCATCTTTCCCCCCTCCCTCATATTTCACAGTTCTTAATGTAATTTCAGTTACATTACTTTGTCTCATTTGAGACCCTCAGAACACCTTTGTTCAAGAGGCAGGTCTTTGGAACCATGAGAGATGATGGACTCTGAAAAACAAGCTGAGGGTTCTAGAGGGGAGGGGGGGTAGGAGGATGGGTTGGCCTGGTGATGGGTATTGAGGAGGGCACGTTCTGCATGGAGCACTGGGTGTTATGCACAAACAATGAATCATGGAACACTTCATCTAGAACTAATGATGTAATGTATGGGGATTAACATAACAATAAAATATTTTTAAAAAAAGAGGCAGGTCTTTTTTCTATTACTATTCAGGTATGATTAACATACAATGTTATATTAGTTTCAAGTGTACAAAATGATTCAACAATTCTGTATGTTACTCAGTGCTCATTAGATAAGTGTACTCTTAATTCCCATTAAATATGATCCATTTAAATATGATTGCATAGGCTGAGAGAAGTGGAGTGATTCATTTAACTAATTTAAAAAATCCAGCATCTCAGAAATTGCTTATTTAAAATAATACTAATTTTAACTACATTGCTGTTTGTTACAAATCCCTTCTTTTGACCATAACTTTTGTAGAACAGAGTCCAAGAATTTTATTCCCCAAATTTTAAATTATACAGATTATAATCACTAGTATAAAATTAATATTCAAAACAGCAAAAGTTTTATTATGGAAAAATCCTAAGAATTACCCTGGCCCATAAATCAAGTTGTAGTCATTCTGTCTCTCCAAGTAGTTACCTTATTCACCAGGTTTTTCTACAAAGGATAATTCTAGAATTTGTATATGTAAATTTATTTCTTAGCCAACAGAAAAAGAGAACAGAATAAAAAGAAAGTCCTTTGAAAAGAAAGTGATCTGACAAAGTGATTCTAAAGTTTATATGGGGAGGCCAAAGACCCGAAATAGCCAACACAATGTTGAAGGATAGGAACAAAATTGGAAGATTCACACTATCTGACTTCAAGACATACTATAAAGCTATAGCAAATCAGAAATATGTGGTACTGTCAAAAGAATAGATATATAGATCAATGGAAAAAGATAAAGAAAACAGTAAGAAATCCATACTGTCAACTGACATTAGAGGAAAGGCAAATTCAATGAAGAAAGGATAGTCTTTTCAACAAATGGTGCTGAACAACTGGACATCCATATGCAAAAATAAATAAATCATAATCACCATTATCACCAACATCTAGACATTCACCTTAAATGCTTCACCAAAATGTAAAATGCCAAAGTATAAAATCCTACAGAATAATAGAGGAGAAAATGGAGATAAAACCTTATGTTTGACATTGACATTTTAGATTAAGTATCAAAGGTACAATCATGAAACAAAGGATTGATAAATTGGACTTTATTAAAATTGAAAACTTCTGCTTTGTCAAATACATTATCAAGAGAACAAGAAGACAAGCCACACACTGGAAGAAAATATTTACAGTAGACATACCTCATAAAGTACTGTTATTCAAAATATACCAGAATGTCTTAAAACTCAATAATAAGAAAATGGACAACTCCATTAAAGAAATGAGCAAAGGATCTGAGCAGACACTTCACCAATGATGATATATAGATGGCAAATAAACATATGAAAAGAAGCTTAAAATCATCCATATAAGAAAATCTCCATTTTCTCCTATACTACTTTGTCTCAGGCCAGTGGGCGTGGCGACATAAAGCAGAATTGGTCTATCTAAATGACTGAATTTATTAGGGGAGCTACATATTTTAGATTCTATCATGGACCCAATCTAGGAGGGCTTTGGTAGTAAAATTTCTTTCTAAAGTTTTAAAAACTAAACTGACGTGACAGTTGTTCAAGATCAATAGTAAGCATAGGCATTGATAATCATTGACAAAAGACCTTCTAACATAAGATGATGTGCTGTAGTGGAGGAAGCACCTTGATCTACTGGTGCTCATGCTTGAAAGGATATAGATGAGTTGCTGGTCACCAAAGTTTCAGATATCTTTTAGTGGTTCATTAATAAATCAAAGTGTTTTCATTTTAATATACAGAAAGAGAAGTCTTCAGCAATGTGAATGCATTAGCCTTTTACGAAGAACATGTAACAGCAATGATTTTATTTCTTATAATATTTTTCCAACTTTAAAATTTGACTTTTGTGGTGAATTGTAGATATAAGATTGTATGCATGTATTTTGGGCATACAAAAAAAAAACACAGGAATATATGCAATATGTTCGGAATCATCTCTGGTGCTTTGCACTTTAACCAATTCATTCACCATTTAAAAACAATTAAAAAATTCATTAAGCTGGATTCTGCCCTTGGATACACACAAGAAAACCCCCATTGAAGTCAATGGAAATTGTGCATGCATATCCAAGGGCAGAATTTGGCCTGCTGTGCTTAATTCACTCTGATCATTCCTATTAATTCAATATTAATATTTCCGTTCATTTATTCAATTAGTTCTGTGGTATTCAAAATTCATTGTATGTAATACATTGTGATCAGTCAATCATTACATTTCCAGTCCACTTTCTAACAATCAATATTTGAAGTTAGTCAAGGCAAAATGCACTTAAAAACCAAACAGAAATAGAAATAGAAGATAACCTTTTGCAGAGATATTGCCTACTTTGTTTCGTGGTTTCTTTGGCCTGACCTCTCCCTGTGGATTTAGTCAGTGTGAGAGACTTTAGCAAATTGTGGGGCAGAGTTGGCCCTTAGATCAAATGCTGCTTTGTGGGGTAGCCAAGTAGGGCTATCTAATAACAGCCAGATGTGAAAGACTAAGCTCATGAAATACCCACCATTTAATTAGGTCACACAATACCATTTGGCTCCCAATCAAATTTGGGCTATCTCTGTTCTGAGCAGAGGGATCCCTCCTGTCTTCAAGGAATATAGATCAAAATGAACACAGTATGTTAGCATCACAGTATAAACATTGCACGTATGAATAAGTGGGGCTAAACTCAAGAAGTATAATGACCCCTCTGCTCCAAATTCATTTAAGTATAATTTACTTAGGCAGAAGAACTAAGACTTTGGCATAATTTCTGTATTTGTTTTAGGTAGCCATAACATGCAAGATTATCAGTAAATCTTGGAAGGGAAGTCTATAGAAATTGACAGTTCATATTTAAATATTAAGCATTTTAAAAAGAGTTATGTTCACCATTTTTGCTTTCTAACAGTTTTATTGAGGTATAATTCACATCCAAAAAAACATATATTTAAAACATACAATTTGATAAGTTTTGACAAAGGTATTTTGACACAGGTTTCCCACCTGTGAAACCAGCATATAGTCAAGACACAGAACATATCCATCACCCCAAAAAGTTTCCTCACATCACTAAACATCTTCCACATCTCCCTCCAGGGAACTACTAATTTGTTTTCTGTTATTAGAAATTAGTTTGAGTTCTCTAGAGTTTTAAATAATCCAAAAATATGTATTCTTCTATGTGTGGCTTTTTTTCAGTAAGCAGAAATTTTTTCAGATTAAACCATGTTGTTGTGACTATCAGTAACTGATTCCTCTTAATCTCTGAGCAGTATTCCATTGGGTGGATATAATTTGTTTATGTATTTCTCTTGTGGTGGGTATTCAGATTGTTTCCAGTTTGGGGCTGTTACAGGTAGAGCTGCTGTGAATATTCAGGTACCAGTCTTCCTATGGACATCTTTCCCCTGACTTGAGGAAATAAATAGGAGTGGAATGGCTAGATAATGTGGTATGTGTATGTTTAACTTTTTAAGAAATTGCCACACTATTTTCCAAAGGGGTGTGCCATTTTACATTCCTACCAGTAGTGTATGAGAATTCCAGTTCCTCTAAATCCTTAGCGTTACTTGGTATAGTTTCTTTAATTTTACCCAGTCTCATAAGTGTGTAGTGAAATCTATTGATTAATTTGCATTTTGTTAATGACTAATTATGTTGAGCATCTTTTCATGTGCATGTTTGCCATCTGTTTATCTTCTTTGGTGAAGTGTCTATTCAAATCATTTGCCCATTTTTAACTGGGTTGTTTCATTTCTTATTGCTGAGTTTAAAGAGTTATTTATGTATTCAGAATAAAATTCCTCTAGCCGATATTTATTTGGCATATTTTCTCTGAGTCTGGAGTTTGTCATTTTATTATCTTAACACTGTCTATTAAAGAGCAGAAGATTTTTCTTTTGATGATAGCCAGTTGATCAGTTTTGTTTTTTCTTTTGGAATCAGGCTATTGGTTTTATACCTAAAGAGTATTTGCCTAATCAAATGTTGCAAAGATTTTCTTCTAGAAGTTCTATAATTTTATATTTTACATTTAGGTCCATGATCCATTTGAATTTAATTTTCATATACTTTACAAGATAAGGACTGAAGTTCAATTTTTTGCACATATTAATACCCAATTTTTCCAGCACCATTTGTTGAATAAATTAACCATTTTCCCCTGAATTGTCTTTGCACCTATGTCAAAAATAAACTGTCCATATATTGTGGATCTATTTCTGGCCTATTTTGTTCTGCTGATCTCTTTGTCTATCTTTATGTCATTTCCATTTATCTTGATTGCTGCCACATTGTGGTGGTCTTGAAATAGGTACTCTTGGTCTTGAAATTTGTTCTTCTTTTACAATGTTGATTTTGGCTATTCTAGGTTTTTTATATTTCCATATGATTTTTTTTAACAACTTGTTAATGTCTCCAGGAATCCTACTGGAATGTTACCAGAGATTATATTAAATCTATAGATAAAGTTGGGAATGTTTGACATCTTAACAATATTTGTTGTTATTCCAACTCAATATTTTGTATTCCAATCAATGAGTATGGTATATTTCTTCCATCCATTTATGCCTGCTTTAATTTACTTCAACAATATTTTGTAGTTTTCAGTTCACAGGTGTTGGACATTGTTTGTCAGACTTATTTTTAAGCATTTTCTATTTTTATGCTACTGTAAATATTTTTTTAAATTTCAATTTCAGATTTTTGATAGAATATGATCTTTTTTAATATTGGAATTATATGTTATAGTCTTGTTCAATTAACTCATTAAGATTAGGAATTTTGTGGGTTAGGAATTTTCTACATAGATGATCCTATCACCTAAGAGCAAAGATAGTTTTAGTTCTTTGTTTCTAATTTGAATGACTTTTTTTTCAAAGCTATTACAATGCCTAAACCTCCAGTACGTTGTAGAATAGATGTGGTGAGAGCAAACATTCTTGTCTTATTACTGATAAAGGGGAAAAACACTCAGTCTTTCATCCTGCATATGATGTTAGCCATAGGTTTTCCCTAGGTGCCTTTCATCAGTCTTTGGGCATTGCCTTCTATTCCTAGTTTGCTGAAATTTTTATCAGGAATGAATGCTTAATTTTGCCAGATCTGTGTATTTGTGTGTGTGTGTGTGTGTGTGGTGTGTGTGTGTGTGTGTGTATGCATGCACATGTCTATCAAAATGATATGGTTTTCCTTTTACAGTTTATTAATATATAATGATGAATTACATGAGTTGATTTTTGAAAGTTGAATAAGCCATGATTACTTAGATAAACTACACTTTGTAGTGATACAGTATGATCATGCTTCTATATTGTTGCTGTTGACTTGTTTATATTTCACTGAGAATTTTTGTAGGCATGCTATGAGGGATATGCATGTGTAGATTTCTTTTCTTGTAATGACTTTGTCTCATTTTGATACCAGGTTAATGCTTGCCTCATAGAATGAGGGGGGCAGTATTCTCTCTTCTTGGAATTTCTGAATGCATTTGTATACAAATGGTACTATTTTTTTTCTTAAATGTTTAATAGAATCATTAGTGAAGCCATTTTGGATGGAAAATTTTTGGAAGGTTTTTAAAGCAAAAGTCAATTTACTTCAAAGATACAGAGATATTCATATAATCTCTTTCTATTTGAGTAAGCTTTGATGGTTTGTGTTTTTTTTAAGGAACTTCCCCGTTTCACCAACTTGTCAAATTTATTGGCCAAAATTTCTCATAATATCCTCTTATTATCCTTTAAATATTTATAGACTCAGTAGTGAGCTGCTTTTTTCATTCCTGATATTGATGATACATGTCTTTTCTCTTCTCTCCTGAGAAGTCTTGCTGAATGTTCACCAATTTTATTGACTCTTCTCTAAGAACGAGCTTTTAGTTTCACTGAATTTTTCTATTGTTTTTCTGCTTTTTATTGCATAAATGACTGATCTGATGTTTATTATTTCCTTTTTCTGATTACCTTAGATTAAATCTGTGCCTTTCTTACTAGTTTTTGAAGAGCAAGTCATTCATTTGAGATCTTTTTTATTATTTCTGATTATTTAGTGCTGTAATTTTCCCTGGTAAATACTGTTTTGTACTGCTTTAGCAGCATTCCACACACTTTGATATGTTGTGTTTCCATTTTAATTAAGTTCAAACTACTTTCTTGTTTCCCTTTTGATTTTTTTTTTTTTTTTGGCTAGTGGATTTCTTAGAAATGTGTTATATAATTTCCAAATATTTGTAGTATTTCTAGAGATCATTTTGTAGTTGATTTCTAATTTAATTTTATTATAGCCAGAGGGCATGCTTACTTTGACTTTTAAATTGAGACTTGTTTTCTGGACCAACATATAGGTGATCTTAATGAATGTTCCCTGTGTATTTGAGAAAAAATGTATATTCTACTGTTGTTGGCCAGAGTGTTCTATAAATGTTAACAACATCCAATTGGTTGATAGTATTTTTTAGTTTTGTATTGTTACTGATTTCTATTTGTTCTATCAGTTATTGAAGGAGAGGTATTGAAATCTCTGACAATAATGGTAGATTTACTTATTTTTCCTGTGATTCTATTGGTTTTGGATTCATTTATTTTGAAGCTTTGATATTAGAAACATCATAGTTTAATATTGTCATGTCCTTTTGTTGAATTGATGTGATTATGAAATGATCTTAGTTTCCTTGGTTATGTTCTTTTCTCAGAAATCAACTTACTCTGAAAATAAATATTTAACATTTAGTAATATTTACTCTGAAATAAATATAAATATTTTATATAAGTATAAAATAAATATTAGGGATTCTATATTCCTTTGATTAGTGTTAGTATGGTAAATCTTTCATCCTTTTAATTTTAAACTATCTTTGTCTTGATATTTAATGTGTATTTCTTGTAGGCAGTTTATAGTTAAATCTTGTTTTTTTGGCCCACTCTGATTATCTATAGCTTTTAATTGGGATTTTTAGATTATTTCTGTTTAATGTAATTATTACCATTATCAAGTTACAGTTCATCATCTGCTCTTTGTTTTCTCTATATTCTGTATATTGTTCTCTTCTGTTTTTTTTTTGTCTCCTATCTGATTGAGTATATTTTATATTCCATTTTATGTCCTTTTTTAGGTTATTAACTATGACTCTTTGCTTCATTATTTTAATAATTGCCTTATGGCTTAGATAATTGCCTTATGTCTTTAACTTCTAAGAACCTTACCATAGTATACTTCTATTACTCTTCTCCTACACATAGTCTGTTGTTTTAAATTTTACTTATATATATGTTATAAAGCCCACATTTTTTACTATTTTTGTTCAAAAAGCACATTCCATTTTTTTAAGATTTTATTTTTATTTATTTGAGAGAGAGCACAAGAGCAAGAGAAAGAGAGAGAGAGCACAAGCAGGGGGAGGGACAGAGGAAGAAGCAGGCTCCCCACTGAGCCCAAGGTGGGTCTTGATCCCAAGGTCCTGGGATTATGACCTGAGCTGAAGGCAGAACCTTAACCAACTGAGCCACCCAGGTACCCCAAAGTACATCCTATTTTATTTTTTTTAAATTCAACTAGATGTAGTTTTAAACAAGTACATTCTGTTTTAAAGGGAAATACTAAAAAAAAAAAAATATCCTTATAGTCATCTTTGCCATTATTCTTATTTCTTTGTATAGATACAGGATTTCATCTACCATTATTAAACCTGAGTGAATTCCTTTAACATTTCTTATAATTCAGACCTGTCAATAATGAATGCTAAGTGAAATAAGTCAAGCAGAGAAAGACAATTATCATATGATCTCACTCATATGTGGAATTTAAGAAACAAAACAGAGAATCATAGGGGAAGGGAGGGAATAATAAAACAAGTTGAAATCAGGGAGACAAACCATAAGAGGCTCTTAATCATAGGAAACTGAGGGTTGCTGGAGGGGAATTGGGTGGGGGATGGGGTAACTGGGTGATGGACATTAAGGAGGGCATGTGATATAATGAACACTGGGTATTAAGTAAGACTGATGAAATCACTGAACTCTATGACTGAAACTAATAATATATGTTAATTGAATTTAAGTAAAAAACAAATAAATAAAATAATGAATTCCTTCAGCTTTTGTATACATGTAAATTTTTTTAGTTAAGTTTTGTTTTTTAAAGATATTTTCATACTGAATGTAGCATTCTAATTTGACAGATTTATTCATTCGGTACTTTAAAGATTTCACTGTGCTGTCTTCCTGTTATCATTGTTTTTGGTAAGAAATCTGCCACATCCTTATCTTTGTTTCTCTGTATGTAACATCTTTTTTCTTTCTGGATGCTTTTCAGATTTTCTCTTTATCCCTGGTTTTGAACAATGTGTTTATAATGTGACCTGGTATGTTTTCCTTTGTTTCTTGTGCTTAGAGTTTGTTGAGCTTCTTGGATCTGTAGGTTACAGTTCTCATCAGTTTTGGAACATTTTCAGTCATCATCTCTCCAAAGTATTTTTCTGTCCACCCTCTCTCTCAATAGCTTCACAGACTCCAATTATACACACATTGGGACATTTGAAATGTCTCCCCAGCTAATTTTCTGTTCATTTTTTTAAATAAATATTCTTCCCCATATATTTCATTTTGGATTTTTGTTATTGCTGTGTTTACTACAAGTTCACTAATTTTTTTCTTCTGAAATGTCTTATCTGCTGTTAATTCTATGTAGTGCAGTTTCTTTTTTTTTCCAGTTTCATCTCACTTTATTTTTTTAAATTTTATTTTATTGTGTTATGTTAATCACCATACATTACATCATTGGTTTTTGATGTAGTGTTCCATGATTCATTGTTTGCGTATAACACCCAGTGCTCCATTCAATATGTGCCCTCTTTTTTTTAATTTTATTTTTTATTTTTTTAATTTTATTTTATTATGTTACGTTAATCACCATACATTACATCATTAGCTTTTGACGCAGTGTTCCATGATTCATTGTTTGCGTATAACACCCAGTGCTCCATGCAGAATGTTCCCTCTTTAATACCCATCACCAGGCTAACCCATCCCCCCACCCCCTCCCCTCTAGAACCCTCAGTTTGTTTCTCAGAGTCCATAGCCTCTCATGGTTCATCTCTCCCTCTGATTTCCCCCCCTTCGTTTTTCCCTTCCTACTATCTTCTCTCTCTCTCTCTTTTTTTTAACATGTATTATTTGTTTCAGAGGTATAGGTCTGTGATTCATCAGTCTTACACAATTCACAGCACTCACCATGTAGTGCAGTTTCATCTCTGATGTAGTTTTCATCTTTAGGAGTTTGGTTTTGCTTTTTATTTGTCATATATTTTTCCATCTCTTTCCTTACCATATAGTTAAAAAACTATCTTAGCATCTTTATCTGCTAATTCTAACATCTGTGGAAGTTCTGGGTTGTTTTGTATGATTTTTCTCCTAATCCAAGGCCACATTTTTCCACTTCTTTGCATGCTTAGAAATAGTTGATTGGATGCCAGACATGATGAATTTTATTTGAGTGTCCAATATGTTTGTGTTCTATAAATATTCTAGAGCTTTATTCTGGAACACAGTTAAATTATATGAAAATAGTTTGATTCTTTTGGCTCTTCCTTTTAAAATTCATCAGTTGAGACTGGAACAGTACATAGTCTAGGACTAATTATTCCCTACCACTCAGGCAAGATGCTTCTGAGTATTCCATTCAAGGCTGTATTTATTATGAAGTTTTCCATGTTGGTTGGAAGGGATGAGCATTATTCCTAGCTCTGAGTGACCAGCAGAAACTGTTACCTCTAATCCTTTTGGGTCCTTCTCTCCCCAGCCTTAGGTAGTGTCTTTAATGATCAATACTCAGCTGAATATTAGAGGATAACCCTCTGTGTGTATCTGGAGTTCTCTCTCTGTATCTTGCTCCTCTTTGATATTCTATCCTACAGATTTTAGCCACCTTTTCTCTCCAGACTCTCACCCTCATCCCCTCAATGCAAGGAGTTTGCTGGATTGGCCTGCCTTCCTCTTCCCTGGACCATGTCTTGGAAACACTTTCAAGGCAGTAAGCTAGGGCAACTATAGGGCTCACCTCATTTTTTCCCCATCTTTCAGGGATCACTGTCTATTATCTGATGTTCAGTGTCTTGAAAACCATTGTTTCCTATATTTGTCTATTTTTTGTTTGTTTCAATCACAGTAAAGCTGGTCCCTGTTACTATTTCTAGGTAAGAGGTAGAAGGCTTACGATCACCACTGAGTCATTATTTATTGTTCCAAGGCTTTCTCCTTTGTATCTCAAACAGAGCATAGAGAAGAGCAGTTGATGGTTCATCTGGATTTTCACAACATGAAGACCTGGGAGAACTGGCAATTACTAAGTTGACCGGCTAACTGTAGATAAAATCTATAATTTGTAATAATAATTATTTAGGGTTCAGAATAATTTAATTTGGCTAAAGTAATTCTAATTTGAATGCAGTGACAGTTTTTCATGTGACTCTGCTCTTTTTGTACTGGATAAGTAGGTGTGATTCCAAACATCCCATAATGGCTTAGCAGAACCAAATCCAGTAATTATCTCAGTTATTTTAGCCTTATACTTAGGGATACTAAGGTGTACCATCTATAGAATGAATTAGTGGGTTAGGTGAGTATAAAGGCCACTGAAGATCTGTACTGATTAGTTTACCATTTGCTTTTTCTTTAAAGTAACATAGCCACAGCTTTATTCTCCTCATTCCAGGAACATCCACTTAATTTTTCTCTATTATTTTATCTTTAAAGATATAGCTAAATAAGAAAATTGTCCTGCTCATTTAAAATATTTTCTTCCTCTTCCCACATTCCAAAATTACATAATGTTTTCCATTATTCTTAATCCCATGACTTAAACAACTGTTGTGATTTCATAAGTGGAAGCATTTGTCTACAGGTGGGGATTAATTTGCAAAGGCAGGAAAACTGTTGAAAACAAAGAGCTAGTGTCCAAGTAAATATCTCTTGAGAAATTAGGACGTACAAGCTACATTGCATGAGAGGAATTGTTACTGAGTTATGGTTTAAAGAATTCCAGGTGGTCTGTGTGGGTCATAATGCTAGTATTTCATCTTGGAATAATCTTCGTTCTTTCCAACACTTTTTTTTTTTTTAAACAGTGTTTCTCCTGTAAAGTGCTAGAAAGTTTATTCATATAAACTCAGTAAGTGTGTAGCTATGTAACACAAAATGAAAAGTGAAGGAAGGATCTTTTGGAGAAGCATTATTTTCTGCAACCTATAGAGATAAATTAGGCAAGAGAATTTTGGGGGTAATAATGGATAAACGGGGGTTGGTTACCTGGATCAGTGCCTAATTCTCCATTTTACTTTCTTCATGTGGATATAGCTCTTATCTCCGCAGGTTGAAATTTTAGTTTACTTCAAGGCTTTTCTCATTTTTGTGTTTGTGGGGGAGGGAGAAGGGATTAAAGTCCCTTTTTCTTTGGTAGAGAAGGAACGCTATGTTGGTAAATCATAAACAGGAGAGAGACATAGTGTTTATATATCAGGATGATATATATCATTGTATAAGTGTCTGAGAATGATAACCAGGATAAAATAGAGTAACCTCTCTGAGGTTACTCTTTGTGTCATGTGTCAAGATGGACTCTATGACTCACTCTATAACAGCATGTAGCAGCCTATTCTCTTCAAGACTAATGAGTAGGGATAGGGTGGCTGGGTGATAGACATTGGGGAGGGTATGTGCTATGGTGATAGACATTGGGGAGGGTATGTGCTGTGAATTGTGTAAGACTGTTGAATCACAGACCTGTACCTCTGAAACAAATAATACGTTATATGTTTAAAAAAAAAAAAAAAGATAGTAGGAAGGGAAAAATGAAGGGCGGGAAATCGGAGGGAGAGATGAACCATGAGAGACTATGGACTCTGAGAAACAAACTGAGGGTTCTAGAGGGGAGGGGTGGGGGGATGGGTTAGCCCAGTGATGGGTATTAAAGAGGGCACGTACTGCATGGAGCACTGGGTGTTACACGCAAACAATGAATCATGGAACACTACATCAAAAACTAATGATGTAATGTGTGGTGATTAACATAAGAAAATAAAATTAAAAAAAAGACTAATGAGCAACTTTTACTTACCTATTTTAGCCAATTATTTCACACTCTATGTAAATCTTCCATTCCTTTATATTGCCCAAACAATAAACTCCTTGGCATACAGTGGCCCCTTTCATAATCTGATTCCGACTTCCCTCTCCGGGGGCATCTGATACCCCATCCCTCCTTGCACCTTATTCTTCAGTTGCACCAAAGAATGACCTTTCCTGAAACATGCAGTTTTATGCCTCTTCCCTCTTATGATCTTTTCTCTACCTGTGGCCCCTTTCATAATCTGATTCTGACTTCCCTCTCCGGGAGCATCTGATACCCCATCCCTCCTTGCACCTTATTCTTCAGTTGCACCAAAGAGTGACCTTTCCTGAAACATGCAGTTTTATGCCTCTTCCCTCTTATGATCTTTTTTCTACCCAGACATTTTTATCTCTTACTTGCCAACTGTACTCTTGTTCCTCCTTCATGATCCACATCAAATCAAATGTCTTAACTTCCTTGAAGCCATTCTTTTTTTTTTTTTTCTAAGTAGGCTCCCTGCCAGCGCAGAGCCCAACACGGGGCTTGAACTCATGACTTTTAGATCAAGACCTGAGCTAAGATCAAGAGTCTGACACATAACCAACTGAGCCACCCAGGCACCCCTTCCTTGAAGCCATTCTCATCTCTCTTAGGAAGAGTCAAATCTTCTCCTAGTCATACACTTTTATATTAAGATTTAATACATAGCATTGACTATCACCTCCAGGAACAACATATTGTATCTCTATCGTCATATCTAACATAACTGTTGCAAGGTAGGCCTTAAGTAAATGAGTAAATGAAATAAGCTAACGAATAGTTCCTTTCACACATGGAGATACCACTCAGAGCAGACAGTATTCAGCATTCTCTTTTCATATGCAAACAATGCACTGAGCTCATCAATAGGAATTGTTCTAATTCATTTCAGAAGAATTTTGTTGCATTGAGTAGTCAGTGACAGCCTAGAAACCTTGATGTACTTGTCTTTCCAGGTTGGATAGAGGGAGTGAAGCAAAAAACACAGAAGCGGAGATTGCCGATGTTCAGCTAACCACTGACTCGATACTATAAACAGAAAAAAGAAAAAAAAAGTGTCAAAGCAATGGAAATTTCATGTCAGGGAGTGGGGTAGTCATGAGCCTATTGGATTGACCCTTAATAAAAAACTTTGTAAAGTTGTTCTAGTAGTAATCTCCTAGTTATTAGTGCAATGATTACAAGTAAAAAAAAAAAAAAAAAACACACACACACACACACAAAAACAAACTACACTTACCAGCAGTTAGATATAACTGCAACCACCTGGACTTGTAATCCCTTTACTACTTTCCTTCAATATTTCCACTATCACTTATAGCTTCTCAAGAAAAAAAATACTCTTATAGTAGAATTACTGAAATTTATCAGGTAATATCCATGAATAAACAATATATGATTTTTTAAAAAAAATAATTTCTGTTCTCAATGCCTTATTTAAATAAATGACATCTACTTTCCTTGTCATGAGTATTACTATATCAAAATTTTGTTTGTTCAGCCTAGTAAATAAATGATTTAGTTATGTTTTATATTTTGTTTGTTTCTAAGGCTAAAAGAACAAATAAATACATACTGTCTGAAACACACAAGATCCATAGTGAAAGCTTACAAAGTGGCTGAAAAAATGAAAGCCTGCTTTCATATTTTTTTTTCTTAACTCTGTACTCTAGCTTGAAGAAACAATGAAATTAAGCTAAATCGAATTTATTTAGTAAAGTTCACCTGACACTTTAAAGACACATCTTTGAGTTTAATCTTTCTAACTCTGGGCCTGGCCCTTTGAGACTCTTACCATCTTTCACATGCCCCCTTTATGTAAAGAAAAGAGAAAAAAAATGCATGAGACAACTGTGAAATATTTTGCAAGATTTTAATATTACTTAAGCAAACTTTCATTCCCTTTGTTTAGCGGCCAGCTGTAGCTGACACAAATATATAGCTGCTAGCTGCTAGCCCGCCCTCAGAGCGAGATTTTATATAAGGATTTATTTATGGCTAATTTCTTTATCTTTATATTGAATATCATACTTGGTAGTATCTTTCAGCTTGTAATTATTTTTGCTTCACATCAAAGAACAACATTAGAAATTAAAGTCCATTCACTGTTGTATATGATTCATAGCCTATGATGCAAATCTTATAAAAGATGCTCATTTTTCTTTCTTTTCCAGACCCCTCTCCTCTTCCTCTGTCCCTGCACCCGTCTAACCCCACTTCATTCACAGGGCTCAGTACTTTTGGTATTAGTAAATCATACTAATATATATTAGCAATATATACATATCAGAGAAAGAAACATTTTCCTGCCCATCATCCTGATCCACAATCCAAGGAAACCTCAGTTTCTTTGCCTCTCGGCGTCGTCTTTTAAGGTTGGATTGTTTATGTCGACCTCCTAAAGTGCTTGCTGAATAAGAAAGACGCACTTGGTACCAAGCTGCCTTTCCTTTCCTTGGTGTGGAATCCTATAGCACTGTGGAACTTATAAATAATTGAGTTATTTTTAAACCACTGGATGCTTTCCAGTCACTCTATTTCACACTGGATTAATTATGTAAGAAAACTGAATTGTTCCTCACCAGTGTTACAACTTTTAAAAACAACATGCTGTTTAAATTCAGGTTTGGCAACTCTGGCCCGAAACCCCTCAAATTTATGGCACCACACCCATAGCATAATAAAACCTTTAGTGGTCCTTTGTCTTTTAGCTTGCCTTCTATTTTTTCTCAAGGGTGTTTTATGCTGGAAGATGCAAACAAAAGTTGTCCAGATGTTATTTGTATCAGAGCAGGATTTCAATCCAGCTATCTGTGCTTGCAAATGTTTATTTTAATGGGTTATTGTGCAATCTTGCTATGTAGACCTTCATGGCCTTATATGCATGTTCTCAGCAATGCCAGGACATTGTTTTTTAAAATATATCATTTTAGTCCAATTGAATGATTACTAGTCACTAGGGGAGCAAAAAATGTAACACCTGTAGAAACACAGAGTATATTTTTGCCAATGCCCCTATGTTGACACCGTGCAAACTGCCTGATTATGAAACCATGACCAATGGGCTTTAGGTAAGCAGGAGGAAGGTGTGGTCCAAGCCCTAGCAACAGTCCAGCCCTGGGACAAAGTTACACAGTTACTGGGCTGCAGTAAACATACCAAGGGTGTCGAAAAAAAGCCCAGCTGTTGCCCCATGCAGTTTGATGGAATGAAAGAGGAGCTTAGCTAAATCACCATAGTGTAAGCTGCAAGTTTATTTTAGCTATTATAACAAGCATGGGGCTGGGCTTATTATTCATTTTTAGAATTCTAATAAAATCTTAACTGATGTCTCCTTGATACTAAAGTAAATTGTTTACCCTATATCTAAAAACATACATTATGTCAGATGCACCAATTAGCAGTGGAGAATTTCTAGTCCTTAAAATAAATTTTGAAACTAAATTGCATCATACAGAAAAGGATTTGGTTTTCCAGAAAGTGCTAAATTTTAGAGCTACTAGTTTTCTCTGATAATTTATTTAAAATCAAAGGATGTTTCTAGTACACATGTGAAGGACACATTTCACATTCTCTGCTGTTGAAAAAAAAAAAAAGCCCACTTTGAATTTAATCTCGGCTTTAGAAAGGACCCCTAAGAGGAAAATTATTTTAAGACCTGTTACATCAAAGACTTATCAGTCACACTAAAGATTTCACTAGGCATTTCATTGACTTTTTAAGTAAAATATAAATATTTAGTTGAAAATAAAGCAGAAGATAGTCTTTTTTTTTTTTTTTAAGATCTTACTTATTTATTTGACAGAGAGAGATAGCGAGAGCAGGAACACAGCAGGGGGAGTGGGAGTAGCAGGCTTCCTGCCGAGCAGGGATTCCGATGTGGGGCTCGATCCCAGGACTCTGGAATCATGACCTGAGCCGAAGGCAGATACTTAATGACTGAGCCACCCAGGTGCCCCAGAAGATAAGTCTTTTTATAAGCCAGCTTTGAGGTAAATTAAATGTTGGTGTAGTTTCGTAGATACAAGCAGCCCTGATAAAATTTGGTGATCCAGAAATTAGTATATGATGAGGAAAAACAATTTTTTAAAACTTTGGAAAGAAATTGATTTTAGGTTATTTCTTACGATAGTATGTATTTGTCAATCAACATTGATTAATAACACTCTCCTATATTTGTCTAATAGTTTATCATCTAGAAAGTGAACATTAACACATGGCTTTACAGATTTGGATAGCTTATATAGTGTCATACTTTTATCACTCCCTAGAGTCTGAAATGTCCTCATTGCTGTCTTGTTCTTCATAGATGTGGACACAGTGCTATTTCTGTGAGATTCAGCCCCATGTACTCAAATGGCTTCTTGTTCATATGAATCAATGGCTAGCATAGTCAACCCATTAAATAGTCACATGTTGCATCAGTATTCTACAATAAAGGATTTACATGAGATATTGATTAGCCCCCTCAATTTCTCTGTTAAAATCATGTATAAGGGCAGTTAAATATGGCACATTTGGGGCTGAAAACAAGAGCACCAAAGAAGGAAAAATGTATGCTGTTGCTTTCCTTCTCTCGGTCCAGGAGGTTCTATCAGTAAAAAATCAGATAATCAGAATTCTCATGTCATATTTTGGGTTTCCCCAGAAGCCAACCCTGAGATAAAGATGTGAGGGCAAGCAGTTTATTTTGAAGGTGGCAGGAAAGAGATTGAGGGAAGTGAAGTCAAGCACCAAGGAGTGCTTTATTAGCCAGCTACCTCAGTGTGTGGCTGGCACTTGACCCTGCAGAGGACCTTCTAGAATATAGTGGGAGACACAGACCTCAGAATAATCCTATCTGAGAGTGAGAGAGCTGAGGTATTTATATACCACCTCCTTAGAGGCACCGCACGCAAGAGTTATTGGATAGACATGGGGCTGGAGGGGTGGAATGGAGGCAGTGGGGTGGCGTGTTACCTCCTAATATTTCTGGACTGCCACGAGTGCACAGAATAGCCTTCTTAGATCCAGGAATAAAGCCCTCAAGCACACAGATGCAAATGGGTGCAAGGAGAATTCAGCCAGATCGCACTGCAAAGTCTGCAGGATGAAGATGGGATACCGTTCACATCTTGTTACATTTGGCAAAGAAGACATTCTATGATTTGGGTTTCTAATTAGCTTAAGATTTAATTAAAAAAAGACTTTGATTCATGTTGCCAAAAATAACTCTAAAATATTTTAAAAAGTGTTCCCAGGTGAATTGCCTGGGGAATATGATAGATATCTTTCCTTGAAAGTTTGAGATCATGGGATCCTGTGGTCATAATGTCAATCATAATGTCTCAAGAAATAATATTACCCAAGGTGTAGTCCGAGGTATGGGGAACAGAGATAATTTTGCACTCACCTCAAGGAAATGTTTCAGGAATTTATTCTGATTGAAAAACTGAAGCAAAATGTTTTGTGATTGGCCATGTTTTATTAAAAGTAGACTATAACAAGAAAATTAAAAATCCTAATTTAATAGAAAGATGTACAAAATTAATTTCTGTTAGTCAAGGTTTTATTATGGCTGCCAAAAGGAAAGCAGAGCCATTAATTCAAGAACTCATTCGTCTATTTATCCAGCGACTTTTATAAAATATTTACCAAGTCCAGAAAATTATAAAATGAATAACATGAAGGTGGGCCAGGCAGTGGTCAAAGTCTTTAGAGTAGTTGAGACTTGATACTGAAATTCCGCTTTGCTGCTTTCTAGCTAGGAGTCCTCGAGCAATTTATCTTAGTTTTTGAGTCTCAATTTTGTCTTCTGTAAAATAAGAGTAGATAAGTTGAGGAATTTAAGGAGATTATGTTTAAAATGAGCTTAAGAGCATTGCTGGCACATACGAAACACTCACTGATGTCATTTTCATAAACGGTGGTAATGGGAATGTTAGGGTTGCTGCTGTCAGAGTCCTCCCAATCAGCTAAAGGGGGCAGGTGAACACACTGTAATGCAGGGCAAAATATGACAAGTGTTCTGCAATCACAGAGGATGAGCACAATTAGGGAAATATCTTTTGAGATATATAGGTGGGTCCTGAAGGACAAAAAGGTTTCTGAGAGATGATTTTATGAGTCAGATTGAAGGGGTGAATGTAAGTCAAAACAGTGTTCTAAATGGACCCGGTGTGTCTGGAATGTTTGAGTACCTACGGCTTGAGACACAGAGCTCACGTATTTATTTCTAAATGCTGGATGGTCCCATGCTTCAGTCCTTGGACTCCCCTTTCTATCTACCCTCATTTCTTTAGGTGATCTTATCTACTCTTCATGGCTTTTATACTATCAGTTCACTGGTGAACTCCAAGTTTAAGTCGAAGAACGCTAAATGTAGGTTTCCAGATAAGCCCTCCTCCCTGAACTTCCTTGTGCATTTCTGCATAGCCACTGGGATATCTAATGGGCATCTCACGGTTAACATGCACAAACCCAATTCTTTATGTTTCCTCCTGGAGTTTGCTTGTTTCCCCTATAACCTTTCACAGCTCTGGTAATGGACATACCATCCTACTAATCATTCAGACCCCAGCCATGGTGTCCTCTTTCATTACTCTCTCTCTCTCAAAGCATACACCTACTTCATTATCAAATCTGTTGTCTCAGATTTGAAAATATATCCAGCCTATGACCTCTTCCTACCTTCTCTACTAATGCTATGCTGGTATCCCTCCTAGATGATTGCAATAGTCTCTCTAAACATGTCTCACTACTTTCTGCTGAGAACAAATAGCAGCAAGTTTAATCCTGTTTGAGTAAAGCATAGTGTGTTCCTCAGAAGACACTGAAAGTCCTCATTTCATCCAGACTAAAAGCCCACGTCACTACATATTCCAGAAGGCCCTCCATGATCTCATCTCTGTTATTTTTTACTTCACTTCTTTATTTCCCTCTTGATTATGTCATTCCAGTCATACTGGGTTCCTTGTTCAACAGATATAGCTTCACATTCTCATCTTGGGCCCTTGGTTTACCTATCTCCTCTGTCAACATCACACCCACAGTTCATCTCCTGGATAATGTCCTTACCTTCTTTAAGCTTTTGTTTAAAATTCACCTTTCTCTCTGAGGTCTGTACTGACCACCGTATTTAATGCTGTCATCTGCACCCCTTCACATATGCTCACATCTTTTTCAGAATGAGTCTGCTCTACCTATTTTTCCATATCCCTTGCTGCCTTATAACTCAGTGTATTATTTAGTACTTTTATTTAATATTTATCCCTTCCCCCGGCGAGTAAGACACAGCCCCAGGAGGCCTGTTGCCATTGTGCATTCTGTTCAGATGTTTGCTGAAGGAGTGCTCCCACACATGTAGCTGTTCAAGAACAACAGAAGTGATGCTCTGTCTTCTTTCTTCTGAAGTGTGCTTTTCCTCCATTAACAGAAACAGTCCCTTCAATCCACAGTTCACAATATTCCTGATCATTTAAAAGATCTTGAATATAACTTCTGTATTTTTTACAGTTTCTCTCCATTGGAAACTAGAATATGATATGAAGTAAAGAACTGTTATTTATTCTATACTGTGGGAGATTTCTTTCTGAAAAAAATTATTACTGCTAGATACATATTAGGAAAAAAAACTAATAACATAATGAGTAACTCCAATATGGTGAGAATTATATGTATTCATTAAAATTCACAATAACAATGTGAATGGCTGTCTTCTTTAATGACTTGAAAACTAGAGATCAGGGAAATTTAGCAGTTTGCCAAGATTCGCATGGTAATTGGGGTGGCCTGGAGTCGCAAGCTAGTTTTTTTCTGACTCCTTAGCTCTTATTTTTCATTGGCCACCTTGATTTGATACATGAATCTCTATTGTGTAGATATGAGAAAAGTAAAAAAATGCACAAATGTCTCTGAATCCAACAGGTGAAGGATAGATGATTTTTAATAAATGTATGTTTTCATCCAAGGAAATTTATCATATTTTTATTTTTTTAAAAGACTTTATTTATTTCTCAGGGAAAGAGAGAGCACGAGCTGGGAGGGAGGGGTAGAGGGTAAGGGAGAAGCAGGCTCCCCACTGAGCAGGGAGCCCGATGCGGGGGCTTGATCCCAGGACTCTGGGATCATAACCTGAGCTGAAGGCAGACGCTTAACGACTGAGCCACCCAGGCGTCCCTATTTTATTTTTAATACTTATCTTGCTTTCAGGCCACTGTAGATGTAGAGAAGACTTCATTTCAGATAAAAAAGATGCTGAGATTAAGCATCCCTGTAGAAAAAGCCAACTAGTAAGTTATACTTTACTAATTATTCTAAAGAGGTTTGAACTGTCATAACCATAGTGTACAGCTACACTGTACGACACTGTTTTTTTCAAAAACCTATTTAAAGTAGCATCTCATGATGTTTACTGACTAAAAGCGATCTTTGAAATATTTTTAGTTTCGATACTTTTTTGATTTTTTTTTTCCAAACTTTGGTCTGAGTTTTCACAAGAACATTCTTTTCTTACATCTCGTATCCTGTTTTTAAGCAAAATACTGGGTTTTTGGTTTTTTTTTTTTTTTTTTTGGGTGATACTTTTCTCATTCTGTTGAAGCTAATGTTCATGATTTTAAAAGTTCCATTCACTCTTTTCTTAATTTATGTTTACTACATAGTGAGGCAGAAGCATCTGTTTAAATTTGTCTTCACTGATTTTATTTTACATCTTCTAAACCCAGATTACTAATTTGTGTCATTTTCTTCACTCTCATCTGGAGAAGTCTTCTTTTCCTTTTCCAATGCAGTAAGTAATTCTTGAGGAGGAAAAAATTTCAAGTTCATTTAAGACAGAAGAGATTTTGTGTTTCTCATCTCTTTTGTTCCTGATCATTCATCAGCCAACAACAAAGAGATCCAGCCCACAATCACTTTACGCATAAACTTAAAAGCAAAAAAACTTACAAACGAAAGGATCTCTTGTCCACAGAAGAAAGTCATATTGTCCATTTCTCTCATTTTAGAAGTGAGAAAAGTGAGGCCGAGAGAGTTTAAGTGGCTCCCTTAAGGACGTGCTGCTAGAGAGTGCCTGCCCCAGAACCAGCTTTAGGACTACCAATTTTGAATTCTCAAGTATTCTATCTTATGATTTAGCTTTGCTTAGTTTTTGAAAGTAGGGGATTGATGCTGTAAAGAAAACTTTTTACTCCTCTGTCACAGAAGTATAAGGGCATCAATATTCTAACTAAAGACTTATTTTCATTTTTGGTGTTTCCGAAATTTGCATGTTAACGCATTTTAGTTTGGGGCAGCAAAAAAATATTTTCTTCTGAAACTTCAGACTTATTTGAGAAAGTTAAACTCTGAAAAGAGAAACCCATTTGGTCATTTTCAAATAAGATGCAGTGTAACAATGGATGTGCCTTTTCTTCTTTTTATCTGCATATGTAGTAAATAAACATGATGGTTAGTTTCATTTGCTTTCCTCTTTACACCATATTGCAGAAAAGAGGCAAAAAAAAAAAAAAAGATTTCCAATGAGATAAGTTTGCTCATCCTTCGTTTATCTTCTGCAAATGAGCATGTATAAAACAGTCCATCTACTGTTCTAGTTGCTGCAGTTTAATGCACTTCCACTGAATAATCCTGTTAACCTAACCCTCAATTTGCTGGGGCCTGAACTCTGAATTACAGTTTACAAACATAGTTTAACAGCTGGTACAAGGGCTTCTTTTGAATTTTTAATCATATGAATTAAAGATTGCTAGAGATGCTTTTTTAGACTTCTCTTAGGAGTGATCTAATGTATAGAAAGTCAAGTATAGAGAAGCCCAAGGGAATTGAAACACAAAGGTACTAGGCTTGGAGACAGAAGGCTGCACACTCTGTTCACCAGATTGGGATAGCAACTGCAAAGCATTCATTAAATATTGCATCTTAAGCAACCATAACATCATCAAATACTGCACTGTCTTCATATGTACAATATATATTTTGTAGTTACCTTCAGATAGGCACTAGTCAAGCAGAAGTGAGCATATATTTAAAAGACCCATTATATCAAAACCTTAAATTGGTCCAAGGAAAAATCAGAAGAAGTTAATCAATATATTAACGGATTATTTGATCATCATTATAGAATTTCCTAAAAACATCAGTGTTTTGCAACTGATGAGATTTTTGTGAAATTTAGTGTATGCTGAAATTAATTTAGTGGGGCATGACCAACAATTTTTAAAGAATAAAACAGGATAGAATAGAAAATGTCAGAATGCATCTCATTTAACATAAATTATCGTGTAACATTTTGTGTTAGCTATGTGTGTTTGTGAGTGTGTGTGTGCTGCATAAACTGGTTTGTTGTTGTTGTTGTTTTCTCCTGTTTAAGGACAGTTTAAAAAACACTGGCACAGGATAGATAGTTAAATTAAATTTCTACTTCCAAAATTCTTATTATTCCCACGCACCTTCTTAAGAATATATCTAGCACATATAATCAGGTATATATGGAATAATAATAATAACACACCGCAAAGTTCAATTTTCTGGTAACTTCAGAAAAATGCCCCAAATATGGCAATTATCAATAAGTTATTGATATCACCTTATATCAATATATAAGGTGATACAAGGTCACCTTATGATATATATATCATATGATATGATATATAAGGTATAGATATGACAGATATATAAGGTTACCTTATATCAATAAGGTGATATGACAGGGGAAAAATATTTATTATTAGCATTTGTTGTTTTTTTAGCTATAAACATGTATGTGTGTGTATATTTTACTAAACCCCTTTTTCTATGATTTATCCCGGCATGAGCTTCCTTACATGCTAAAAGTTACAGGGAATATATTCTGTACAACTGGATATATTCTTGCATATTATGTAAGAAGATCAGTGTTTGGGGTTTAGGATGTTGTTTTGTTATTTAATATTTCAAGTTTGCACAGCTTATAATGTGTAAGGACAACTATTCATCTGTTAGAATCATCTACCAAAATGCAGGCAAAAGGGAGGTAAACTAAAAGCAAACCAACAAAATCAGGGCATTAACCGAAATAAATCATGAGTCTTCCTCATTCATAAATTTGTGTATCCTCGAATAGGTTTATTTCCCAGTATAGGCAACATAAGGTTGTCTGGTTGTCTAGACAAGTGCAGCCAAGCTTTCTCCTCGTAAACATAAATGGTTTTATTGTATATATGTGTTTATTGTATACAATTTGTATCTATGTGTTTATTTTATGCCAATTCACCTCCTCTTTTCAAGAACAAGTAAGTACGTCTGTGAGAAGTTTGGGTCATGTAAAAATGATTGCAAAGGTTGAGGAAGATGATGTCTTTAGTTCTGTGGGATCAGTACAATTCTTCTCATCCTAACTGAGAATCTGCACTTGGCCCACTTAATTCCCTTTCCAACGTTGTCTTCATCAAGAATATTGAGAAGAGAAATTTACCTTTTTTGGTCAGTAAGTATAGGCTTTGTTTGCTCTTTTTTATACTTTAGTATGAATCAAGCAAAGTGAGATGAGAACAAAGCAATAAATGAAGATGGTTCAGTTCATCGAAAGGACACAGAACTGGCCCTAGAATGAGAAAATGCAGGGAGACACTGGATTCCGTAACTGATATTGCTCATTGTAGTGAGGCAGTAAGGCAAGAAGTAACGGAGGGGAACAGATTTGGGATGGGTTTTGAATACTTTTCTTACCATGTGATGAAATGGTTGCTTAAAGCAGCTGGCTGCATTTAATTATTTTTATTTCAATTTTATTTTTTTCTTAAATGCAGTTACTTCATAGACACACTTATTTTCCAACATCAGCTCCTGGGTAGTATAATATAGAATGCCTCATTAGCAATGGAAATGGGCTTAAGTTTGTAGCAGGAATGTTCTGAATAATGTTTTTAGATGTGGAGGAAGCTAGCAACGGAGATCACAGAACCTCTCTCTTCCCCCTGGAGAACTTCAGAACGGGTAAAAGCTTATTATTTCACCCACAAATTTCACATACGTTCTGTCCTCATTTGCTGGTGCTGCTTGTACATCACGAAGGCCTCCCCAGCCCTTGTTCTTCCTTCTGCTTGCCTTTACTTGGAGATGCCGCGTGAGAAAACAGAAAAATGCCTCAGCTGGAAGGAGGATGTGGGTGCTGCTTGAGCAACCATACTGGTATGTTTCTCTATCCACACTCTCCCCCACGGTTTCCTCATTGTCCTTTAAGGGTTGGATTATTGCTGCGGTTTTCAATCAACAGCATCAGCACAACCTGGGAACTCATCAAAAACGCAAGCTGCTAGGTCCCTTATCAAGTCAACTGAATGAGAAGCTCTCTCCAGGGAAGGTTGGATTTCTGGATACTCCGATATGAAATGTTCTATTATATCATCCTGAGCAATGCAACCAAATGTCTGGAAAACATGGTGAAATCACCACCAGCAAAACAACTGCAAAAGCTGACCGAATTCCTTACCTGGCAGTGCCCACCGCTCAATTCGACACACATGTTTGAACATCAGGTGTCTGCTCATTCTTACTGATGCCAAAAGACCCAACTCATCCTAGGTGGCTCAAGTAAACGTTCATCTGTTCAGTCAACAAATATTGGTTGAATGCCTGGTGTGGGCCGTACACTGTGCCATGCACAGAGGATGTATATGAAGATAACTCTCATAGGTCCATTACATCGAGTCCTCTGCAGAGATGAGAAGAGTATTTAGAGAGCTGAATCAGGAACTTTTTTTGGTTGCTGATGCCACCAAAAAAAAAAAAAAAAAAAAAACCTGTATATTTCCAATAGTTTACACCCTGCAGGTGGAAAAGCCTTTCCCACCAGAGAGGACGGTTACATCCCCCGATGCAATTCTCTCTGGCTGACAGTATGTTTACTAAGAATGCTATCTTTAGGGCATTCTAAAGAAAGGCAAACTACAGTACCAGAGAGCACAGCAGCTGAGATGTGTGCATGTGCCTCCAACTCCAATCTGAAGGGTGAAGCTGAAGCGTCGGCCGCAGCTGGAAGAATGGGGAGCAGAACACTGGAACGGGCAAAATGGTTATTCATTTCCTCTCTTGTGATCTTTCATATTTCATTTTTGTGAATCTCAATACATAGTTGAGACTTTTCCCAGATTCACAATCAACCCTGATTATCTTCCTCCTCTCTCCACTTTTCCCTTTTTAGTTTCTTGGAAACTGTTAGAGGAAGAAGATTAAAAACTATCTGGCATGGAACATTCTTGCTTTTTTTTTTCTTTTTTTTTTTCCTTTTTAGATCACTTAGTATTTGTCTAAGAATTGAGAAAAAGAGACAAAGGAGAGAATAAGGCCGAGGGACAGGAGAGACAGAAAATTTTGTTTCTCTTCAAATATATTTTTCATCTCTGACCTCACATAAAAATTTTGCAGTGCATTCAGTCGTAATATTTACATAATTTTAAACAGGTAGTGATTCTTTTGGTGACAAAATTATTATACAGTGTTAATCCTCTCTTATGCTCCCATGGTTTGGTAGCTTTTTATTTTTCTCAGGATTTAGTATGTGTGGACAATTCAATTCGAGTGAACAACCTAGCAACAGTTTGATTGCTTGAAGCCGCTCCTTTTTGCTGACCTGAGCTTACCTGAGCTTCAACTCTTAAATTCTCTACAATTGTTCGAAACCCATATATGAAGCCAACAGGATCCACATAATAGTTGAGAGCATAGCCAGTGCAGGACATTGAGAGGCACAGCAGGTTATAGCCGAAAAGCTCTATCTGCCTCAGGGCCATTGTCTTCATACTGAACAGAAGTTTTTGGTGGTCAGTCCCAAGTCCTACTCAGTTAAGAAATTT
Organism: Leptonychotes weddellii; assembly: GCF_054177405.1. Lineage (NCBI taxonomy): Eukaryota > Metazoa > Chordata > Mammalia > Carnivora > Phocidae > Leptonychotes > Leptonychotes weddellii. The sequence goes on along the minus strand of NC_138371.1, from coordinate 77,327,176 downwards.
ATCAGTAAATTAAACATAAGTTAAAATTATGTGACTGTTTTGCAAAAACAAAAACTTTAAGTCATGAGGGAGAGTGACTATAACGCATGTAGATTCAGAATCTCTCTCCACAATGCTCTGCACCCCCCCCACCCCCACACGCAGATGCTAACAGATATTGAAAAATGCTAAAAGTCTGGAACAATGGGGTGACTCCAGTATGATTATATTCATTAGGGATAATTGTTAAGGCCTGAAACTTGGATTCAGAAACAAAATGCACAAAGGTAGGACTGAGGGTGATATGATTTAGCGAAGACAGTTGTGAAAGAGACTGAGACATTTAGTTGACAATGAGCTCAGTAGGAGTCAACAGAAATGTGGCTGCCAAAAAGGCTGATGGGCCCTCAGGCTGTATTAATAGAAGCACTGCTCTAGAATAAGGCAGATAATGGTGCAGCTCAACTTGAAGCTGCACACACAACACCCAGAGAGTTCAGTCAGCCCTGCGGGATCCACGTGGACCTGTTTGCAATGAACTGTAACAAGGCAAGTAAAGGCAGTCAAGAATTACCACATATGAGCAATAGCCACAGGAAATGAAATTTACCTTTGGAAAAGTCTAAAGAAAAGTACATGTGCCACGAATAGCAGACTTGTCAAAAGAGATTTGAGTTATTCTTCATGATCAAGAAGAGAACCTCTTCGTAGAACCTTAGAGAGATAAGCTAGAAATAATCTAGGCATTACAGTCCAGACGAACCTGGCATGGCTTTCTGGCTCATTGGGCTACTCTATAAACCTGAACAAGTTTATTCTTCTCCTGTTTACTTCTATTTCCATATTCATAATTTGAGGGAAATACCTACCTTATAAGATTTGATATTGAGGATTAGAAACAAGGCATTCAAAATAGCACAGTGCCTGTCACCGTATGTGCACAGAATCTGCAGCAGCAATAAGAGTCAGAGATAGCTAGAGGATGATGGACAAAATCGGGAAGAAGTGAATAAAATTATGCTTATTAGAAAAGGTGATGAGGAAGGAAATATAGAGTTGAGAGTGGATGGGGGATTAATCAAATAACCTGCAGGGTTTCTTAAGATCCTGAGAGCTATGAAAAACATCTTTTTTTTTTTAAGATTTTATTTATTTATTTGACAGAGAGAGACACAGCGAGAGAGGGAACACAAGCAGGGGGAATGGGAGAGGGAGAAGCAGGCTTCCCGCGGAGCAGGGAGCCGGATGCGGGGCTCGATCCCAGGACCCTGGGATCATGACCTGAGCCGAAGGCAGACGCTTAACGACTGAGCCACCCAGGCGCCCGAAAAACATCTTATAATATAGCAGTGTATATAGAAAAAGAACACATTAAAAAATAAAACTAGAAGAACAGTCATTCTATGAAGAGACCTAGGCATTTTTTTTTTTTTTTTTTGGTCTCAGGTGCTTTATAAACATTTAGAAAGAACATCTTTTCCTTTAAATATCAGAAACTTCTTAAAAGGAATTCAGAAAATAATAAAAGTATCATTTCATAGGGACCAGTGCTGAGATGGGTTAAAATTATCAGGAGCATTATAGAACAGCCTTTCTAAATTCTTTGAATAGGTAATATATTCCATAGTTCAAAATCAACCCTTCTCACCCAATTAAAATCCTGTGTTTTTTGTTTGTTTGTTTGTTTTTTGTTTTTTTGTTTTTTTTTTTTTTAGTACTCTGAGGATAGAATTCTTGAAGTCTTGCTGAGAACATTGTATACATTGTTTTCTTTCATAGAGGCTTAAGTCAGTTGACTTGTAATAGGACTTGCACCTTCCATATCTATTTCCTTTCTTTTTAATTAAGAAGAATGTGAAATGGGGGCGCCTGGGTGGCTCAGATGGTTAAGCGTCTGCCTTCGGCTCAGGTCATGATCCCAGAGTCCTGGGATCGAGGCCCGTATCGGTCTCTCTGCTCCTTGGGAGCCTGCTTCTCCCTCTGCCTCTCTCTCTCTCTGTCTCTCATGAATAAATAAATAAAAATCTTTAAAAAAAAAAAAAAGAAATGAACAAATGAATGACACTGTGTATATCAGTGCTTTTCAAACATAGGTGCACATTAGAATCACTCAGGAAGCCTTTTAAACTGGGGTTGCCTGAGCTCACCCCAGAACAAGGGAAAACAGAAATTCTCCAGGCGTTGATATTTTTCAAAAGCTTCTTAGACAATTACGTGAAGCTAAGATTGAAAATAGCTGTATTAAATGATCATGTTTGTATTCTTCAAATCTCTCATCTCTTTCAAAGTCTCACAGACCACCTCTTCTTCATATATCTGATAAGGGGTGCTAAGGTTTGGTATTCCCCAAAACACAGTCTTTACATTTATACCTTAGAATTTTCAGACAAGCTATTTTTTTAGCAGTTAGATGAAATAAATAATATAAATATTTTATTAAGAGATTATGAAACTAGACATTTATTTTGGTTTGATATGCAATGGTTGCATTCTTGGGAATTTTAGCTAAGCAAAACAAACCTTAACATTATTTGTATTTTAATTTTAAACTAAAAAAATATATAAAAGTGGATAGGTTCCATATACATTTCTTCATAAGGACACTTTTTTTTTTTAATTTTGTTTACTGATATATCCCATCCACCAAGAACAGTGCCTAGCATAAAAAAGTTACTCGATGAATGAATGAATGAATGAATGAATGAGTGAGTGACATTTCCGCCCTTCATAGAAAGCCATGCTCAGTCTAAGTTCACAGAGCTAGAAATCACAAATGTAAGGGCATTTACCTCAGAGAACTTTCAGCTGGCCTGTAGAATATTTTAGAAGAAACTACCTTATCAATACATTTAGGTTGGGCATGTTCTCTTCTAATCCACACAGATCCCTCATTTTTTATTATTTATCCTTAGTCTGATTCATGCAAATATATTTTTTTTATTTAGGTTTTACAGGCATTTGAGTATGTAACTACTCTACACAAGTGTTTTTCATTTTATGGTTCCTGGACCAGAAAAATCAGAATCAACTAGGTGCTCATTAAAAATGTAAATTCTCAGGTAATCCGTGGGTTAACAAGTCTTTCCTGGTGATTCTAATACACTGTAAAGTTTAAGAACAACTACCAATCGGAAGGCATTGCCTGATAACATCTTTTAATTCATGCATGCCTTGCAACACCACCACCACCACCAACAAAGCAAAACAAAAATAAAACGTATTTCTATGCCCCGTCCCAGATAATACTGACAGAGTCAGAATCTGTGGGATCAAGGACCATAATCTGGGGTTTTAATTAGACCTTCCCTCCCTGCCCCCTAGAACAGCTCTTTTGAAGTCAGGCTGAGAGGGTCCAAAGATTAGCGTTCAGGGACCACTTGAATTTAGCTGTGCAAAGCTAGCCAGTAATCTTTCACGCTTCGTCAGTGAAGGAAGCCTTAAACATGGTGGGGGGGCAGGGTCACACTATAGCAATGGACCCCAGGGCTTTCATCACCATGAGTATTGACTCCTATTTCCCTTTCTTGATTTTATGTAAACTTTAGGTTCTCTTCCTGCCTTTTGCTAACTTTCCATCTTGGTGACATGCTTTATACTGGTGAGCTATTTTTCTGGTTCGATCCTAGTAGAAACCAATTAACTGTCACTCACTTGGTATCCCTCAGGACAATGGCACTAACGCTGCCGCCCCTTTTTCTTTTTCTGGTCTCCATTTCCACTTTATCCTTGTGCAATGATCTGCTTAGCATTATAGTTATGACTTTTACTTTTCCACTAAAATGTTGCTAATTCATATAATTCATTATTTTGGCAATGGATTTCTTCTATAATCTAATCCCTGGCAAACTTTCCACATAATCATGGTTCTAAACATTGCCCAAATTCGTAAATCTTCGATGGCACATGGAATAACTAAAAGTAAGCTCTTTCACCTCTTTCTCATATGGCTACATGTTCCTCATTACTGAATGCTACTCATGAGGACCACACCTCTTGTGTAGAGTCTATACAATATCCAGAGAAGGCTGTGACGGTATTCCTAGTTCCAAATAGTCATTCTTGAAAGAACCCAAATGGTGCTCATATTAGGAATAAAATGAAAAGAATGACTATAAAGAAACACTGCAAAGATTATGATAAAGCCATTTGTAAAGATATCATTGGTATGTTTTTTCTCAAAGAATAAATATTCAAAGAAAGCTATGACTTCCCTTCATTATAATGCCTGATGCAAAGAAAGCAAACCTCCACAATGTAGTAGTATTTATATGCAAATAAAATTGGTCTTCCCGATAAAATAGCATATTTGACTTAACACTGCAACAGAGGCAATAGAATCACTATATAAACTTTGCAAGAAGGAGCTTCTCTCCTCTTCTTCCATCTTTCATCTCTTAAATTCCTGTGGGGCAATGAGTGTAACATAAAACAAAACACTTACTGGTGAAAGCAGAAGAGCCGAGACCTAATTCAAACAAGATAATTCAAATATTTGCATCACTTAAATAACAAAGTATCATTTTACTGGGTTATGGTTTCACTTATGTAAAATGATGAATATGGTTAGGATATGTAGATATAATTATTCAACATGATACATATGTATATGTATTATATAATAAGCTATAGGAATTAGGGAAATTGAAAAATTGCAATATATTTTAATTCTGTCTTTTGGTTTTTAATGAAATCATGGATCTTTAAACCTATTTTTATGTTAAAAATGGTTAATAGATCTAAAAAGTAAGTTCTTCACAAGATGTTAATGGAGACCTTCAAATGGCCACATCTTTATGATATGCAAGTTTCAGTATCAGAAATTAGGTCTTGAAAAAAAAGGGGAATTTTATTTCCTTTCCTTTACATGTCTGATGCTGATATTTGATCATTATATTTTATTATTTTATAATAAAATAAAACTGTTGAGTAGTTATGATTCCTAAGATATTTTAATCTGATATATCCTGATTTCATTCAAAGTAGTACATTGCTACTGTTTTTATTTCCTGAGTCCCATGGTTAGAACAGAATTTATATATTCTTTTTTTGTTGTTAACAAACATTTATTGGGGGCGCCTGGGTGGCTCAGTTGGTTAAGCGACTGCCTTCGGCTCAGGTCATGATCCTGGAGTCCCGGGATTGAGTCCCGCATCGGGCTCCCTGCTGTCAGCAGGGAGTCTGCTTCTCCCTCTGACCCTCCCCCCTCTCATGTACTTGCTCTCTCTCATTCTCTCTCTCAAATAAATAAATAAAATCTTTAAAAAAAAAAAAAACCAAACATTTATTAATAAACATACAGTAGAAAAAAGATATATATTGATGAGAGCTTTTCCTAAACTTGATTCTGGGAAAGGAGAAAGACAAGAGGAGAAAGACAGAAGAAAATGAAGCCCAGAGTTCTGCATCTTAGTACTCTTCATACACTTGTCAATGTTCTGTTGCTGTTTTATATCCTTTTCTCTCTGTTGATTGTGCTATGCGTTCACTCAACCCTTCAAAGTGCAGCAAATATGATCTCGACTTAAAGGAAATTTAAGAAGTGCTGAATGGCTATTAAATCAGGTTAGATATGGAATAGAAGTTGCAGTGTGTCTTGTATTTTGACATTCCGCACAGAAATCTAATCCAGGTTGTTGCCTTTCAAATCAACACATTAGACACTGACTGCTACATGTTTAAGGAGCAGGCATGTTAAGAGCTAAGATCCAATGTAACTGCAGGAGATGTGGATAGATGTTAGGTCTGGTGGAATGTAGGACTCATTGAATAGCTCTTTTATAGGACTTATAGAGCTACCTGAATATAAGAACCTATTCTGTGTTCTATATTGCAAATAGCTAGGGGTAAAGTGTATCATAATGCTAAGACCTTTTGTTATAAATGAATGCCTTAAAAACAAATCAAAAGGAAAGATAACCTTTAATCAAGTGAATACAAGTGCCTATCAACCAGATGATACATGTAAATGGACAGATAGACAAATCTAAGTCTCAATTCTTTCCACAAAAGTTCATAATTTATTAGGGAGAAAAGAATAACATGATGTTAAAAAGAATATATATAGATGTATGTATCTGTGTGTAAATACTATATATGTGTAAATTCAGTGCTGTCTTGTATAATATAGGCAATACATGTTATTAGAATTCAACAGGTTGAATTGTGTGCATTGAAATAGCTCCACTGAGGAGGTAGGACTGTAACTAGATCTTTAAAAGAGAGTAGTATGTGAATAGAAGGGTGAGTATAGGAGCAAGATGATTGGACATTCCTAACATGAAAAAAACAAAATAGAGCTTTTGGGAAAGTATGGAGGATAGACCTGACCATCGTGGCCTTTGGGACCATATTGGGTGGAGTGGGTGGAGGGGAAGATTGATGCTGATGTAATTGGAAGGCATACAAAGATGGATGCTGAAAATCATACTGCTGCCTACCCTCTATTCCTTGAGCCTGGACTAAGAGGGATAAATTCTACTCTAGTTCCTATTGACTTAGTACAGGGAGGCAAAGTAATATTTTCATAACCAAAAGAACTGCATGTACAATTAAAACTGCTTCTTGTTTAGGTGTCATCTTTGCTTTATGAAATTTCACAACCTTATGATAGATCTGGAGTAATGAAGTTATGATAAGCAGTGTAATTTTATTTATTTACTTATTTTATTTAACAGTGTAATTTTAAAGTAGAAATGTTTAAGTCAGATCTGCATGTACAGGTTTCCCCCACTCTCCGAAAGTAGAGTGTTTCTATGAATCTTTAGTAAGCTGAAATGACATAAAGCAAAGAAGCAATTACCATTAATTTATATGGAAACATTTCTAAGCATTTCCAGACTAAAAAAAATAGCCTCTCTCAGGCTTTTCTGATACCTTTGGACACATCTTGCTAACAGATGAACAAAATAAGTTGAGATAAAGCACAGATGCTCACAGACACAGTTTTCACATACTTTTCAATATGTGAAAAGAACATTGTACATTCTTTTCACATTGTATGTTCTTGGCTCCTTTGTTGTGAATTAATTGACCATATATGCATGGGTTCATTTCTGGGTTCTCTATTCTGTTCCATCAGTCTTTGTGTCTGTTTTTAAGCCAATACCACATTGTTTTGATCACTGTAGCTTTGTAATATACTTTGAAATCGTGAAGTGTGGTGCCTCCAGATTTGTTCTTCTTTCTTAAGATTACTTTGGTTACTTGGGGCACCTGGGTGGCTCAGTCAGTTGGGTGTCTGACTCTTGGTTTTAGCTCAGGTCATGATCTCAGGGTCGTGGGATCGAGCCCCGTGTTGGGCTCCGCACTCAGCATGGAGTCTGCTTGTCCCTTTCCCTCTGCTCCTACCCCTGCCCCCTCAACATCTCTCTCCAATAAATAAATAAAATCTTTAAAAAAAAAAGAGATTACTTTGGCTATTTGAGGTCTTTTGTGGTTGCATACAAATGTTAAGATTTTCTGTTTATGTTCTCATCTTTAACAGTGATACAAAAATTATAAGAGAGTTTTAAGACCATGTTAGAATACTTAGGTTTCCTTAGGAAGCAGTTCTTCTTAGGATAAAGGGTAAAACATTTCTAAAATCTGAATCTGTTTGTTGATGGACAATGAAAAAGGGAAGCATGTACTACCATGTTGTTGTTGTTTAATTCGTCAGTAACACAACACAAAAATTTCTGTATTTTAGTCAGTCCTACTGTGCAGAAAAAAAGAACCAACCTAAAGTCTGCCAACAGCTGCTTCTATTTTAATTGGAGATTTTCACAGTTGTTTGGAAGCAGAAGTATAAACTATGTGATCACCACAGGCAATTCCAAGTATATTTCTATTCCATAGGCTTCCTAATTTAGTAAGATTTTTTTTTTAACCTGACACTGACACTTTTCTTCACCAATATTCATATTTATGTTATCAGTACAAAAACAAATAACATTTATTTATTGAAATTTTTAAATTAAATTTACAATGCCAGATGCTTTATTTCAGCAAAATGAACTACTCTAATCTTTTGATTTTATAAATGCAATAAGAAAAATTGAACTACTATTAGAATTGTCATTTGAAAACATCTAATAAAAGGGGTATAAAGTTAACATCACTTAACCATTTGCAGAGTGCTGCCAATAAAGTCAATACATTAGCAGCTATTCTTTTCCCTTTTTTATGTGCACAAGAAAATTTTGACTTTAGCATGAGCAAAATTAGTGATTAATGAACATTAATTTGATCTAAATGAAAAGCTTTGCTTTTAGAGAAATATGAAAACCTACCTTCTTTAGCTACATTTGTTAGATAATCATCTTTGGCATAGTCATCTATTAACAGCTACCAACTTTTGAAGTAGATGCTAATGCTTCTTGGAAAGAGTTGAATCTCAGTTTTTCATGTGTTTACTGATATCATTACAGTTCCTATAGTGGATAATGTCAAGAAGCATTTTGTGCAAGTTAAAAGTTCATCCTCCTTCTTGGCAAGCAGAAATTCAGTAACTAACTTCCCATCAAAAATATTTAAAAAAATAATTTATGTTTATTGCAAAAGGTCAAAAGAAAAAAAAAAGGCCACAAGACATAAAAGGAAGTACATATATTCAGTGGTTAAATGACTGAAAGGTGGAGTTCTACCAAATCATCCCAACTTATTTGAACATAACTACTACTAATAATGGGTGCAAAATCTAGGGTGATGCTAACAGGAAGCAAGGACAACAAATGTGGGTTTGAACTCTCCAGATAACCCTGGGAACATGATCTCCCTTTCATAAGAGTCCATGCTATCACCTCTGTGCAGGGGTCCACTGAGTCATACATGGCTCAAATGAAACCAGGATCACAATTTAATTAGCCACGTGTGTATTTTTACATAACTTATATTTTAATATTGGATTGTCTGTGTGGTGAGAAACACCACATTTTGAATTACTCAAGGGCTCCCGTGACTTTGTCTATATATTATAACCTATCTCCATCCCTGGTCACTCACTCTTCTCCATGCCATTGGCTGAGATACAAATAAGTTTGAGTATATTGTGGTTTGTAAGCATGCCTGTTGCAAAGAGACTTAAAACCTTTACCTTTTTTGCTGTTTGGTATTCATATAGGATAAGGACAAGCAGATAGTGCTCATATCATCAATTAAGGAGTTAATAACCAAGGAAAGTCTGTCTGCGGCTAATGTAGTTTGAACATTATAAGATCATATTAAGTAATATTTGTTCTATAAACAAGGCATTGGCTAGGTTTTCGGATATCTGTAGTGGCTCTGGGTCAGTCTTGTTACCTCTTCAGCCGAATTTCCTCATCTCTTGAATAGCTATGCATGCTTCTTCATCTCTTAAGGAGACATTCATGATTATCTAAAAAGTCTAGATGGAATTGAGTCTATCAGGAGTATCAGTGACTTTAGGGAAAACATATTTGTTGTGAAAAACATGCTTCGGTCCTAATAAATTGTTAGCATGCTTGACCATTAACACCTTTAACATATTTTAAAAAATTTCTTTTTATCCCCAGCTGCACTGATGAGGAAACTGAAATATAGAAAATCCAGAGCAAATTCCACCAGGCCACACAGTGAGGTCTGATAGAGCCAGGAGAGACTTTATGAAATCCAGACTCTCGGGCTAATGTTCTATCAGCTAGACCTCCATGTGAGACTCACAAATGTAGGTAGAAATAGCTTTCCCTAAAATGCTCATGAAGCAAATCAGAGCAATGCTTCATTTTATGTGATTTCTAATTTGAAATGCAAACAATTGCCAATTTGTTTGACTTGTATTTATAATTATTTCCTTGTGAATTACTCATCACTAAATGCTTTATAAATATTTTCTCTCTTTCCCAATGTCTATGGAATGATTGTAGCATAGAAAATATTGGCTTTCGAGAACTTACTAATATCTTCTTTTCAAATAGCATGTATTTGTAAGATAGAATAAAAGCATTTTAAATAAACAAATATTGAATTTGAATTTCCTCTCAGACAATGAGTCATCTGACGTGCTTATTAAGATGAATTGGCAGTGACATTTATTTAAAGGTATCCATTATATAACAAGTAGAAAGTAAAATATGTATATTTGAACTTAGTTGAACATAGCCTCATCCTCAGGTCCTCCTGATAGATTTTTTGACTGTACCAAGTTTGTGTAAGCTGAAGACATCGCATTGTATACATAACAGAATCTGGTTTCACTTTTGCCATTAATGGAAAAAACAAGCTAGTGGTCATAACATGGCAGCATGCATCGTATGCTTACCATAATCTCAGAATTTAACTCTATATGAAGAACTGAGCCCTTAATGTCTGTTTTTTGAACATGAGACATGATTTAAAGCATTTTCTAAATGGTAAAATAAATACCCCTTTACTTAGAAACTTACCAAATTCAGATTAGAATACAGAATTAAGTAACCCGATTGAGAATATTGTTCTTATTCTGTTTGTAATCATTTGACTATCAAATAATTTTTAAAGAAGAAAGAAAAACAGCATTCCTCCCCATTTTTGGTCCCAGTTGCTACCAAATGACAATTGTATATGTGTTTTTCAGTCTTTGCTATGAAAAATTTGATATAAATTTAAAGCAGCCTGGATACCAAAAATCCAATACCCTCTTTTAAAAACAGAAATTTGAAATTGTTAAATATTAACAGCAATCTCCTTAAGCAAGAGAGAAAGGGGAACCATTAGAAGAAATTCAGAGAAAAGTAACACTCTTATTAAAGGGCTATGAGGGTTGATTTAGAAGATTAAAGAAAAAATGTCAAACGGAGAGCTGGATCTGTTGTAGGAAAATACCATGATAACCAAAGCTGTAGCAGTAATATAAACAGTCTGAGCAGAGCAACCTTACATTTTGCTGTAACAGTAACATAGGGAGGAAGATGGCCCAGTTCTGTTTGCTAAGGTAAGTATTATTAAGTGCAGAATGTAGTAGGTGAAAAGCAAGTACTTGGCTTTAAGTATTATTTAAAATATCTTTGAGAAACACAGGGTGATAATAATCAAATGAATGTAGAACTTTGACAACTATTTATCTCAATACCTACTCCCACCACACCAAACCTTAAAACAGTAGAGTAAGAGCAACTTAGATACAAACGTCTCAACTCTATACCCCAATAGGGGACTCATTTTGTAAGACTCACCCAGAAATGCACACAGAGGGGCAAGATAATATGAGGAAAAGAGTTGGGGGAAAGGAAAATGCCCATTTTCAAAGGAAAATAAAAGATTGTGTGAAAGGGGCACCTGGGTGGCTCAGTCATTAAGCGTCTGCCGTCGGCTCAGGTCACGATCCCAGGGTCCTGGGATTGAGCCCTGCATCAGACTCCCTGCTCGGCGGGAAGCCTGCTTCTCCCTCTCCCACTCCCTCTGCTTGTGTTCCCTCTCTCGCTGTGTCTCTCTGTCAAATAAATAAAATCTTTAAAAAAAAAAAAAAGATTGTGTGAAACACGAAAAGCCTCCTCATATCTGAGAGAAATTAAAAAGAGAAGTCAGGAATATCATGCCATTTTCCATTCCCCTTACCTGATTCTTCTTGCCACTTCACTGGTTAAGTTTTATAGGTTGCGGTAGCCGGCAGGGAAGAGGTATGCCTATCAGCAGTTCCCAATGCAGAATCTGGAAAAGGTCAGCACAGTAGCACTATGACAGGCCATGTAAGTCATTATGTGACTTATAACTCATTTGTAAGTAGAATGAGAACTAGAGCAAATTAATGTAAACTCTGCCATAAGACCTCTGGAAACATGTTAGTTATATTGCAAGCTAGGTTTTCCTTTCTATCTCGGAAGACAAATAGACATTGCCTGACATACACATTTGCCTGCCTAGGAGCAGAAGAAATGGGAAATAAGTTCAGTTTGCTGTGAAGAGGCTTAAAGAAAAGATGTTAGCAGGAAGACAGTCTGGAGAGTAGGTAGGTAATATAAGACATACACAGGTAGTGTGTGTGTTTAGTTTCTGGTCAGGGCCATTTAGACATCATTTCTTGATCAATAAAAATCTTGCCATTCAAAGTCCTGTATACCTAAGGAATATTAAAACAATATTATCAGGTAATAAAATATATTTATGACTTTTCATAGTTTTATTGTGATGGATCTGTTAATTGTGGAGCTTTGTCTTACATTAAAATAGGCATTATTGGGGCACCTGGGTGGCTCAGCCGTTAAGCGCCTGCCTTCGGCTCAGGTCATGATCCCAGGGTCCTGGGATCGAGTCCCACATCGGGCTCCCTGCTCCGTGGGAAGCCTGCTTCTCCCTCTCCCACTCCCTCTGCTTGTATTCCTTCTCTCGCTGTGTCTCTGTCAAATAAATAAATAAAATCTTTAAAAAAAAAATAAAATAAATAAAATAAAATAGGCATTATTTTATACCCTTAACAAAATACTGGTTTTATTGCGTGAAAACAAGTAACGTAGTAAGGTGCACAGACAGCACATTCCATAGTATTGAAATGCCAAAGCAAGTTACTGAACATGCCACAAGTGACTGATACAGAGTAGTGAAAGAGTTAATTATCCATAATACCTTTTTTTCCTCCCCCCCTCAGTCATCCCACTGTGCCTCCGTTACACATTTAGGCGTGGTTCCTAATGGCAAAATCTATTAGAATGCACAATATTCTCCCAAGGGAGGTGGTGGAAATCCTGTCACTTGAGACATTTAAAACTATACTGGATAAAGCACTAGAGAGCTGTGAGTGCATGTGCTCCAACCCTCAGGATAGAATACATGACCTAATGGGTGCTTTTCCATCCCTTAATGTCTCTGATTCACTGGGTTTTTTAATAGCTCCCTCATATTTAAGTGGATCTAGAACAACAGTCTATTTTTTCAATGGGAACTTGGTTTGGTCTATAAAGTGTCAAGACAGGGGTGACAAGACAAACCACAAGGGAATGGAGGAAGCCTCATGGAAATTTAATTGATTTAAAGGAGGGTTGAGCAAACACAACAGTGTATTAGGGTTTAGCAAATGCCTCAACTTTTTTCAAATGTTTTCAGTTCAAGAAAACCCAAAACACATTTGGCTAAACACTTTTTCCTTGATTTTCAAACCCATGTGTATTTCAAGGGAAATTTAATCCATGTGTTTCTGATTCATTTACACTTAGCTCATCAAAATGTGGTTTCGTAAGACTCATTTGATGTCTAAGAAGCCTTGTGAGCTTTTTTATAAGCCTTTTTTCTTTGAACCAGGAAGTTGCTTTTTGCCAAGAGTCAATGGAACTTCAACCAGAAAAGAGTCAGTTTTGTTTGGGATTTTGGATCCTCAAAGTTGGTGGGAGCTAATGAGCAGGGAGGGGAGAGGGGCCGCTGATTCAGATAGAATGGACATTCCTATTTCTACTATATTATCTATTCAAATGACTTGAAAAAATCTCTTTTCCCCCTTAATTGATAGTGGAAAAATCCATCTTAAATTCTTGAAAAACTTGTAGAAAGCATAAGGATGAATTTTATTTCAGGATGCAATATTGTCATGTGTTCTGATCACTGTCCACTAATGTGTCTCTTGGTGATGAGTAATCAAGGCAGTCGTGTCATATTTATCTCAGAGGCAGTTATAAGAAGTGACTCAAAAAGGTGTTTAGATTGGCCATCTTTCTGTATTAAAAAAACGAAACAAAACACCCTCTGCCTAGTTTTTGTTGCTCTGTGCACAACACCACTGGTTCTTTAAACAAGAAATGAGACAAGTAAGACTCAGTGAATGTGCTGATTCAGGTGCACACAATCTCCTATCTCATTGCCGGTATTCTTAAAGAGCATCTGGGGTAAGGAAACATACATCCGGTCCATCCGTCAAGAGTCTATGAGAAAGCCAACAATGTTTGCACCTGCAGGATGAATTACATTCTTGGTGACTGTGGGAAGCTACATAATGAGACAGCTGAACGGCTGACACATTTCTTTTCTCTTGCTCCTACCGTACCTTCTTTTTGCACTACCTTTCCTTTTCTTAATTCTTCCTCTCTCCTTTCCCCACCTTTGCAGAATCACCACTAGACAACAGAGCAAATGTGACACATTCATCCAAGGATGGGTTGACATGGTTTACACATTGCTTTCATTTGGTTGTTCTTTGGATGAATTCTTCGTTGAGAACAAGATAATGAAAACCATACGGTCATTGAACACAAAATCTGCCGTCCCTTTGGCTGTTCCCTTACAGCCCATTTCATTTCATAAAAGCTGGTTCCTGAGTTTACTCCAGTAGAAGATCCCAACCAGGTGGAATCCTACCCCTTATGGGTTTGGATAATTCAGCAAATGTGGCCAATTTAGTCCTTGCCTGTCACCCATACATCAGAGAGCTCATGCTAGCCTGACATAGCTCTAGAAACTTGGCCATTTAAGTATTCATAGAGTTTTGTTCAGGGACCCTCATTGTGGAAACTGGACAGAAGGGGTTGGAATCCTGAAGACAGGATAGGTGACAACTAAGAATTAAAAGAACATTGAAAGTTTTTTTAACTCATGCTGACCGCAAATTTGGAACCACTGCCTAAAGGAAATGAATATTTAGAATGTTATGGAGAATGAAGGTGAATGTGTCCGTAGTTTCTGGGCTGAGTTCTGACAGCATACAGCAAAATTATACATTTTTAAATATGGCAGCGAGTTCAGACTACAGGTATGAGGATAAAGAACTCTTCATTGATTCAGACTCCTGTATCTGTGAGTGAAAAAGCTCAAGGCAATACAAAAACAGATGAGGTCCCTGGCGTGGGAATGAAAGAAGTTGATTTTCACTTTCTAATTTGTCACTTGTTTTCTACAGACACTAAAGAGACATCTCAGCTCCATAAAGTCTGAAAACACAAAGGTTAAAAACTATGATTCGTGGTTTAAGATACAAAAATGTTGTCTCTTCAAATTGACTGGGGAAGACTCTTTTGCACTGACAGAACTTATAAAAATAAGTTCCAATCTCTTATGTCTAATTTCATTTCCTTTCTCAAAGACAAGTAACAGAAATAAAAACTGCAGTCAGTGTTCAACATGTAACTCCTATGTATCTTTCCGATGCTGGAGAAATACCGTCAAGTTCCTTTTCAGTACAAATATATGTTTTGCTTTTAATGATCAGAAATCTTTGTCATTGATCAGACAAAACAAACTTTGTATAATAGAGCATTATCTTATTGTCTCTCCCCTGTAAGTGTAGAAGCGGAAATGAAGTGATTAACAACAAAATGTATAGATGGCTGTAATTTACATTGCTGAGAGATAGAAAGGGATTGAGAAACATTTTGTCCAAACTCCTAATTTTATGGATGAAGAAACAAAAAGGCCAGAATGCTTAGGGGACTTGTTCAAAGTTGCCAAACTGGCATGTATCAGAGTGGATATTAGAGTCTAATAAATCTCTTAAATTTAACTAGTCCGGTGCTATTTTAACGATCAATATAATTTCTGTAGGAAAAATATATTTCTGGGATAGGGCATATCAAATAAGACAATGGAGATTCTTTGAATTTGAAAAGCTCTCTCGTAAGGTAGAATCCGCATATTTAGAACAGATTCAAGTAGAATTCTCTCACTGAAATGGAGTTAGAGCCCTAGACTCCAAGAAGTTTGCCCTCTTTACCCCCAGCTCCTGGGAGTCACTCCCAGGATTATGTAATATTTTATAATAACCTGCCTGTCTTTGCCAGCAGAGTTGCTTTAGAGACCTCTCTTACTGGCTTTGAAATAGTAAAAGGCTATCATCTTAGGAGGCCCACATGGCAAGGAGCTAAGGAAGGCCTCCAGCCAATAGCTAGCAAGAAGCTAGCTCCCTCAGTCTTTTAGTCGAAATAAATATGAATTCTGCTATCAAACTGAGTGAACTTGGAAGGGAATTCTTCCTCAGTCAAGCCTTCAAATGACAATTGCAGACTTTACCAACACCTTGACTGTACGCCCTTACAGAGGACTCAGCCAAGACACACCTGAATTCCTGATCCACAGAAACAGTGAAGTAATAAATACATGTTGTTTTAAGCCACTAAGGTTGTGGTAATCTGTTACATGGTACAGAAAACTAATAACTAAAAATCCACAAGTGGCTTTGAACCACACTATGGGCAGAGGCAGGAGGAATTTTGATAAGCAGAATAGAAAATGCCTAGTTTGAACAGATACCTAGACACTAAGTATGCTGTGACTGAGGGCTCACAATGAAGGGAAGGGTGTGCTATTGAAAATTGGAGGAAGAGGGATTCTTGTTATATAGTGGCAGAAAGCTCAGAAAAATTGTCTCCTGTAGTTACATGAAAAGCAGAAATGTAGGTGATAAATTTGGTTATATAGCTGATTTCTAAGCAAAGTGTTAAAGGTGCTGTCCTGTTTATTCTTCCTGAATGTAATAAAATGTGAGAAGACAAAAATTAAGGGAAGAACTACTAAAAAAAAAAAAAAAAAAAGAACCAAGATTTGTTGATTTTGAAAATTCTCAGTCTCTTCAGATTGGGGGAGGGGTGGTGAAATCAATATTAAGAGATTCACTGTCATGAATGCTTGCTCAGGAGAAAACGTTGAGGGTGTGACTGTATAACCTTTTACTAAAGCCTCAGAAAGATGAAAAGTTTAGGCTATTCAGCCACAAAAAGGGACTTGTCAGGAGAGTAACAATATGCCTCACAGATTTTCCCGACCAAATCATAAATATTCTACTAAATTAAGTATGGTATCCCTTAGCCATTTTAGCAGCACACCAGGGTAGAGGCAGTGTCTCAAAAAGAGGGGCCTGGGTTTTGTTTAATGATGTGAACCCCATAAAAATCCATAGGAGACCTAGAAAATACTTGGGGTGATTGTTTTGATAAAGAAGTCTCTGTCGCTGTAGTTAAAAGTCTATTTCTTGGTTTGCCTCTCTCTCTCTCTTTTTTCCCCCCTTTGCTCATTTGTTTTGTTAAATTCCACATATGAGTGAAATCATATGGTATTTGTCTTTCTCTGACTTACTTCTCTTAGCATGATGTTCTCTAACTCCATCCACATCATTGTAAATGTCAAGATTTCATCCTTTTTTATGGCTGAGTAATATTCCATTGTGTGTGTGTGTCTATATATTTACAGACATAGACATACATCTTCTTTAACCATTCATCAGTCAATTAACACGTAGGCTGTTTCCATAAATTGGCTATCGTAGATGGAAGTGTTGAATCACTATGTTGTACACCTGAAACTAATATTACACGGTATGTTAACTAACTGGAATTTAAAAATTAAAAAAAAGTCACATTAGCTTGCACAACAAATAAACAAAAAACAAAGCCAACAAAACCAACAAAAAACAGAGTACAATATGAAACGAGGATGTCAGACCTCCACCATTCTACTGGCAGGAGGTACTGATAGAACTAGTCAGCTGCAAACCTGTGCACCTTTCATGAAGAAGGAAGAGTAACCCAAAAAGCCAAACTGAGAGCCATACGGTGAAGCCTAGAGCCACAGAGAATTATTCCCAGTCCTTGAAATCTAATCAAGAAAAGCCAAACGTTTGCTTGGCTGGTTTTAGAACTGACATGGAGCGTTGACTTCTTTTTATCTTCCATTTTCCCCCCTTTTGAACTGGAATGTCTATAGATGTTATTTCTGTCTGTCCCACCATTTTATATTGAGTTTGTTAGAGACAGATAGTTGTGTCTTTAGTGTTAAAGGAGAGAAATGCCTCAAAGCTAGCTATTCTTAACAATTATGCCCAGAAACTTCATTGTTACCTGGACCTAATTTAAATGATGAGCTTTTAAATTCCGAGCTGGTGCTACACTGAGAATCGTGGAAACTGTGGAGGGGTGAATTTATTTTGCATGTTGGAAGGATGTTAATTATTGATAGCCAACCGGTGGACTGTGGTAGACAAGCTGACTGAAGAGTCCCACTTTCAAGTCCGTGTATAAGCCCCTCCCCTTAAATGTGGGTGGGACCTGTAATTTGCTTCTAACCAATAGAATATGCACAAGGTGATGGAATGTTACTCCTAAGACTATATTACATCATGTTAGAATTATCTTGCTAAAAATATATCAATAGCCCAAATCAATTTGAAAGAAGACCTATCCCCAGGCAAGCCTTCAGATAAGAAACACTTGTTTGTTAACTTTCTTTTTGTGTCCTCTAGCCGATATATGGACATGTTGTCTTCAAAACCAGGAGATCATAAACTTTTCAAATTGGGGCTTATGGCCGTCATTCCTACTATCCCCTGGCACTTCATAGGGTGGCAGTGGAATATAGTTGAGTGAGTAAATAAAAGTCAGAGTTAATTTGTTCAATGGCAGAAGTTTTTCTTCTCTAGTAATCTCAGCAAGTTGGTTCTTTACATGCTTATAAAATGGGTGCCCTAGTTCCAGGTGTAAAATGGAGATAAAATGATGTAGAGTAGAAGATAAGGATGTATTTCTTCTCTACGTTTCTTCTTAGTAGCGAGGAAACATTTTCCAGAATCCCATAAGATAATGTCTCCACGTTATCTCATTGGCCAGTTCTGAACCCCAAAGGAGCCCACCATGAAACATTTCCCTGGGAAATAGACTGATAGGCCAACCACAACCTACTAAGATCAATCAATTACAATTCTCTTGAGTGGCTAGGGAAGAGATGGTGGATATTTGTGAACAAAATCAAAATCTACTAACATGAGAAAAAAAGGTGAATTCTCTGTTGTCTAGACAAACAATAGCATCTTCTTCAAGGAAATAACACAATTTGACAAATTCCTGAAATATCTACAAATATTATTTAAGCACCTCTCATTGGCGGGACTCTAGAAGCTAGGGATAGGACAGTGAAAAAACAGCTAGAGTTTCTTCTTCCACTTCACATAAATGATGTCACATGTCCATGGTATAAAAGATAAAATTTATAAATGGTTTGGCCAGGGTGCACATGGGCTTTTTTGTGTAGGTTGGCCGTGTACACATCTATGGAAGAACTTCGAGTGATATGATACAAGCTGAGCTGAATTCACACTTGTTTAGATAAGAAGAGATGCCCCATCGTACCCCTGCAGCCAATCCTCCACCCCGCTTGTTTTGAACATCTTTCTCTTTCCCTAACATCTCTAACCTATTCTTCACTATTGGCCACTTTGCATGAACATGTCAAAGACTCTATTTTAAATATGGCTGACCAAACACAGAAACATTAACAGTGCCACTGGGTAGGTCTGCACAGTCTGTGTACTGCACAACTCCAGGAGGAGCCAGATACAGACTACGGTGTGGGTGATTGTAGTGTGGTGTCCCTGAAATCTTCCTTCTACCTCAGATCCCTGCTCTAGCTCTGGTCTTATCTTTCCGTCCCCCCTCCCAGTGGAAAACTCTTTGAAATACTTTTCCTGTAGTAGTCGTGTCTTCATTTTCTTCTCCTATTTATTTCTAAAGCCACTGCCATCTGGCTTTTACTCCACCATTCTGGCAAGATCAGCAACGGTGTCTTCTTACTAAAACCAAAAGACCTTTTTTAGTCCTCATGTTGTTTGACCTTTGGACAACATTGGCTTCTCTGTCTTGAAATCTTCTCTTCCCATTTCACGTTCTCTCTCTCTTCAATCTCTCTGACTCTTCCTTCTCAGTCTTTCTGGGGATTTATTGCAGTTCTGTGATGCTCTATGTTTTGCTCTGGGCTCCCTTGTCTTCTCACCCCTGTGATGCACATAGAGCAATAAAGACTGTTGGCCTTTTTCTTTTGCACATTAAAAGTAACTGACCTATTTTGGTTATTTCAGGGCAGCTAACTCATGTTCAGTTTAATCTAATCTTGAACTTTGCAGTTGATATTTTTGAAATGAGGTGGATAGATAGGTAGAGATTGGTATATTGATATGTATATTTATATCTATATCTATGCAACAATTAAGGACTACTTCACTGAAGACACTATGATCTGATACCTACCCAACATGCATTAGCTACTGAATAAGTATCTTGAATAAATTAGTGATTAGAATTGTTTAGGGAAGATTATAGAAAATATAAAATCATGATCACAAACTTTAAAATATAGATGCATGATAGTAAAATATCTGTGAAGTGTGACTTAATGATTTATTTTCCATCCCAAAATATTTTCTGAAGTGCCCATTTTGCATAAATAATCTGGCATTTAGGAAGACTAAGATTTTACATGCAATATGATATGGATTATTTATTCTGTTCAGACTCGAGATGAAAGATCCAACACTTCTTGTGTTTTGTGGCATGTTCTTGGCCACAACGATAAGAAGAAAAACATAAAAGTAAATAGAGCAGGGAGATCTGATTATTGGGCATTTGGATATAAACTGCTAAGTTAATATAAGATACCAAATTATCTTAGGGTAAACATAGACTATTTCATTTATGTTTTATGAGCAAGAAAGATAACTTAAATTTACTGAAATATCAAAAGAAATATGAAGCTGAAAAAATTACATTCTTATATTTTCTGAGCATGAAGAGGAAGAAAAATGATTCAGACTTCTCAACTTCCAGCCAAGCTTCCCAAGGGTCAGTTAGACATTTTTATTAAAAGAAAAAAACCCTCACAACATAATACATCCATTATTCTTTCATTTTGCAAAATGTCAAACTCCATGTGATCCTTTTAATTTCTATGGGTGTTCTAAACAGATTCTAGCCAGAGATGGAGCTGATACACAGCTTGGCCAGTATAGATCAGAATGTGCATAAAAAGCCATCATGACTTACACCACAGTAGCGAAAACCCCTTGAATTTGACAGATATCATAAAGTGAAAGTTTTCTTTCTCTTGAATTTCCCAGAACTTAGATATCCACCTTTTGCCCAATTTTGTCTCATGAAAATGATTTTTTGTGTCTAAAGGGTCCAGGCTCCACAATGGCTCTTGCTACTCTTTCACCTCCTTGGAGCTGAGAAAAGGTCAGGAACAGTTCACTACTTATTCCTTGAGTAGCTAAATTGGTATTATTTTCTGAAATTGTTCATGAGAGTAAGACAACATGGTGCGAGATTGGGGAATTTCATCCGAAATGTGCAGCTTCCTTTCATCTCCTCTCTGCCTGCCCAAGGCTAGAAGTCATTTACTTACGCTCATCTTAATATGTGAGATTTTGAACAATTCTTAGATGTAGTGAACAGACTGAATCAAACATAGGTGTTTAAAAGTGAATAAACTTTATTCCACCTCCATAGAAGAGAAAGCCAATGACTTAAATGTGGAAAGGCACGTTGTTGTTGTTTTTTTTTTTCCCTCGCTTATCAAAAACCACAAGGATTTCCTGTTTCATCATTTTCTACGTCTACCTACAGTGGTCTAAAGGTGAAATGCCTGAATATTAAGCCATAATCAATCATTGTACACACACTAATTACTTTCTGTCCTCCCCTTTCCTTGTCATCATGGTCCAAAGCAGGTTTTTGAGACTGAGTACATTCATCTGAGCTGTTAGCTGCTATGCTTCACTGCATCCTTGTATGATCTGCCTGGTCCAGACCCCTGGAGAAAATTGGTGCATGCATACTGTATGTGAACTTTAGATAAATAAATAAACACGCGAAACAGCTTCCAGATAATTGAAAGTGAATGAAGGAGGGAGCCAAAAGAAAACAATTTCTCTGGGGATAAGCAGCTAAGGTGGCAGGTATGATTAAAATCCATATGATTTATGGGTAGGTGGATTACTAACATGACAACCCTGTTAGTGTTTGTTTGTTTGGGTGCATTTGACAATAAAGTTTTGTTGTTGTTGTTGTGCTTGCTGTGGGTTTTGCTCAGGAGTTAGCCACTCAGGAATTCCTAGTGCCTGACTGAGCAGTAATTTAGCAAGCTCTCTTGTGCTCTTTTCCTGTCAGCATTAACATGTCAATTCATTTTAATAGTCTGGGCATGCTCAGTGGGCATGCATTTTCTCAGTAGGTATCCCACGAGCCCACCCCGCGGTGCGGAAATGTGTTATAGCTTGTCTCAGACCTCCGAGACTTCAGCAGGTTTATTTTCATTATGGCCAAGTATATTTGTTAAAACGAAGCCAAAATAATATATAGAATCAAGACCTTAACAAATGAAATAGGTTATGTATATTTGATTGGTAATTTAAGCTCTCTCGAAGATTAGGTCGTACAATCTTTCTTTACACAAAATTATTACATAGGAGAGCTTTAAAAAAAATGTGTGCTGTCGCTGCCTCTAGTTTTTGGAAATTAAATGGTATTCTGTCCCAATGGGAATTTTCTGTAATCATGATTAATAGTTGAAGTGGCTTTTATATAAAATGAGAATTTGCCTACTATCTTTCTTACTAAGGTGTTTTCAAAATAGATTTTTATCTAATGTTCTGTCTGTAAGTAAGTAGATGAATGAATGAAAAAATAAGTAAATAAATACAGAAACAGACACACACACACACACACACTCTCTCTCTCTCTCTCCTTTCTCTCTGTCTCTCTCAAATCAAACTACCCATTAGGAGTCTTGGTCTTCATAAATCTGGACCTCAATTGTCAAACTAGGTCTCAATTTAAAACCAAATTTCAGATGTGTTAGGAAATACCTTGACAGACAGAAAGGAAGTGAAAGAAGAAACCTCATTCCCCAACCCAAACAAAATTCAATTCACGATTGCAGGAGGGTTGACAATTTATGCCATTTATACAAATTACTGCTTAAAAAAGCAAGACTTCCAGGGCACACTTTCAAGCAGCTAAAACATTCAAAGTGTTGTACTGTTGACACATGTTGGA
Source organism: Leptonychotes weddellii (assembly GCF_054177405.1). Lineage (NCBI taxonomy): Eukaryota > Metazoa > Chordata > Mammalia > Carnivora > Phocidae > Leptonychotes > Leptonychotes weddellii. The sequence continues at coordinate 77,304,491 of NC_138371.1, read as the reverse complement.
TCTCAGGATTTTTTGAACTGCTGAACAATTCTGTAATAATGAGAGTAAAAAAAAAAAAGTTGAAAGATATCAGGATAGAGAATTATATCCACTCTTTCTTTGAATTCTCCTTTTCAACTTTTTCTTTCCTTGCCATCCTTTTTTTTTAAACCCTAGGTGTCAAGTTTTGTGTATTCGTTTATGTAAGGGCAGAATTGACTGTGCATAGGCTCATTTGCTTTTTCTATGGTGCAGTTGGTGGGAATGGCCAGGCATCCGTGCATCATTACACGATCGAACAGAATCCTGGTTAGAATTTAGAGTTCCACAGACAGTACCATAGCCTATACCCTCGGATCCCACTAAACATTCTTTAAAACAATTTAAAATAATATTTTTGTGAATTATTTTGCATATAAAATATTTTAGAAATTCTTGATACAAACTTTCGGAATTTTCCAGTCTTCATCTTGACCTCCTTTCAGCTTTAACCATGGATATTGACTAGTTACCCATTAGCAAGAGTCCCCTTAAAGCTGCAAATCTTCAGGGATTCTGAAATCCAGACCTGGGATGTTTAAGCAGTGATCATTTTAAATATTTGTAGTAAGATTTTAACCGATAGTGTCATTCATAGAAAGTTACAACCACAGTCCTTTCTAAGGTCCAAAAATATTCACTGAACTCAGGAAGTAACTACTCAAAAACGCTGATTCAGGTCAGGGAAAATGTTTTCCATGTTCTGTATCTAAAAGCAAAGTGGAAAGATAGAGGATAATAGGAAAGGACACAGAGCAGATTAGGTGGGTGTGAAGGCAGAGGTCGGAAAAGATGAAGCGGCTCTCCTTCCTGACAGAGTATCCTGTGGTTTGCTTCCACTGCCCCGTTCAGACACCTCTAGAGTTTTCTCAGTGCTCCTGCTCTCTGGGTGTGCAGAAGTCTGTGTGCAAGCACGTTCATCTTAAGGAGATTAGAGACAAGAAAAATGAAGGAGCAAAAGATATTTCTTATCTTCTGAATCTTAAATTATACCCACTCCTTATGGTTCCTCTGAAGTTTGCATACTGGGAAAAACTTGAGTAGCACTTAGTGTTTTTGCCAAGATGAAAAATGACACTTTTGTCCTCAAATAGTGAATATACCTTAACTCACAAAAACTTTGCTCATGTAAAATATAGGGTAGAAAAAGCCCTTCATCTATAAAGTGCTTTCAAATTCTCAATGAGAGGTACTCTATTTTCATGATTCAGTCTCCTTACACATTCATTAATATTATTATAAAAATAATTATAATTTTAATAAAACAAAGTAGAGGATATATTCTGCCTGTCAACTCTCTCTGTGTTCAATATGCAATGGGTTACCTGGTAGTAATAAATTCCCTGGCTTATATTTTTAGCCAAATACAGAACTTCAATCTTTTTAATAAAATTTTTGCAGATAGTTTATGATTTGTATAATCTATGATTGATAATGTTGATTAATAAAACTCCAAATCGCTGTCTCTCTCTTACTCTCTCTTATACACACATACTCACACCCCCACCCCTGCAGGCGTACTCTTCAGGGCTCATTCTAATCTAATAAGGATTATTTTCAGGGCATTCCAGACATAATGTTCCAAATTATTATTCTATAATCCTTGTTCTTCTGCTGCAGATAAAAGGAGAGTGTGTTTAAAGAACCATTGCTTGCAAGTCTCTTTTACTTAAATGTTAAAACAGTAAAAAAAAAAAAAAGTTAGCTGTGAAATATACAAGAAGGTTCCATGGGATTCTGAATGTATTCTTCTAACATTCAAAGTGTTTATATATGTTGTGTGTGACCAGAATAACGGAAGCGGTAGAGAATACCATATTTTAATCAATTTTCAGAATTATTTTGAATAGGACTTTAACTTTAGAACTAATAAAAATGTAGCACATAAATGTCCAATAGCTAAAATATACTACCTAATCATTTGCTTTTTATGGAAATAGGGGTAGGAATAGTAAAATTATTATTTCCTTTACATATCTTTGTCAATTTCTCTTACTCTTAGGATTTATGGCTTCTCTTTTTACAATGAATCTACTTTTCAAAGAATTACTTATTCTTTGGAAACTTTACAAAGGCATCCTACATGATTTATTTTTATATTATTTACACCAAATGTGTAAATCATATACTAATGATGGTAGCATCTTTGTAGTTCTTTTTAAATATGGATGAAATATGAGGTTTCTTCCAAGGTACAAAACGTCATTAAGGGCTCAGGTGGTTAAAATCAACATGAAAAATACATGCTGCATTTTCTCCCCTTAAATGCAATAATGTAATCAGATTTCAAGTCATTTTACCTACCTCACTTACAGCTTTATGGAGATTAATTAGTTTTTAGACCCCAGTCACATGATCTTTTCTGACTGTCATTTAGCTGGCTGACTAGAACCTGTAAGCTGTCTCCTGCCCCAAAGGAGAGATTAAATTTTAGTATGTTTGTCTTCTTTCTTTGATTTAAAGGTGGATTTTTGAAGTTATGATTTAATTGTATTTTGCTGTTTGGAAATTTATTATAACCTTGTTTTGGTGGAAGGTAAATATTTAAATAACTATAAATAGGTAAAACAAGATATTGTCCCTACTTTGCTATAAAGACTTTTACTATACGGGCACCTAAAAACTAGTTTTTTATTATTTATGATAACAGATGTTACAAACATTCAGATGAATTTTCTGCAACAAATCTGTACCTCACAGAGGAGGCTACTCAGATAAGTTAAGAACACTGGTAACTGGTGGTCCCAAGGCAAGTTTCTAAGGTCAAAATGAATGTGGAATTTTTAAAATTACTTGGGAATTTACTAAGTAACAAACAAACAAAAAAAGAGTATGATTTGCCTCAGGGCGAAATTTCTGTTAAAAAAAAAGCCCACAAACACGGAAAAACAACAATCAAGAACAACAAAAACTTCATAATTATAAATTTGTTACTCCTTAATAACATATGTTCTATGATTAGTGTTACATGTATCACACTGTTGCTGATTAATCTGAGGATGCAAACTAAAAGCCTTAGTTCTCCTGTTAGGATACTTAGCTGTGGGTCCTCAATCCGGAGGAAAAAGAAAACAACAACAACAACAACAACAACAACAGTGTTAATCTGCTTTACAATAAGTGATTAAAGAAAGAAAAGAAACTTTGTCTGCTACAGTTGTTAAAACACTGATATTTCTAGCTGGGGTCCTAATTAAGGTGTAATGAGAGATTTGAAGTGCAGTGCAATCCCCTCATTCACGTCGCTTATCCAGTGAACCACAACTACACACAGAGTTTCCTGAAGACACAGGACCGAGTGAATTAGTTACCCTATAACTCCTGAGCCGTTGGTTCAGAACTGGAGCCACTGGGGCATAGATGCATGGTGAATGTGTGACTGTCTGGCTACTATTTGACTACAGATTTCCTTTCATGGGTACTTAACAATAAACAGTCACTCCACTTAAGAGAGAACTTGATTCCATAAACACATGGAATTTCCTGGCTCTTGAATGAAGACACCACAGGATTTTCACTGCTCAGGTGTTACTGGATGCAATGCTGCTTCAGGAATCAAAATTATCTATTTCGCTTGCCTGTGGAGCTGGATCATTGCCTTTGGCAGTAACCCCAGACTCCTGCAAATGATGAAGACATCCCTCCATGCCTACATAGAAATAGCGCCAACATGGATGCCATTAGAAATATTCAACTGAGTATATGCTGAGAAAATTGTGTCATCCATACCTTGCATGAAGAGGGAGGACTGAGAACACCAGTATAAGTTGAAGCCAGTTCCCTTGAATGAGAATTACTGAGTTATATAAAATCTCTTCAAGGACACCAATACAGTATTTTCAGGGGCTCTTTTTTCTTCCAACACACTGTTTATACACTTGTGCTTCCTGCCTGACTTTGGCAATGAGAAAATAATCACTCCACTCTATGCCTGCCTTCAAAGATTCTTTAAATAATTAGAAGAGAGATAAATTATGTGCAAGAATCTCAATACTCATCCTGGAGCATTTGTATAAATAATACATTTGATAAGCTTTATATTCATTTTCTTCCTAATGCCTATTGGAGAGTAAATTCCATTTCAGATTCCCATTTTGTAAATAACAAAACCCAAAGGCAAGAGATGGGTAACAGGATAGTCAAAATCTTCTATAGATTTATTGGTCCCATCATCCTCTATTATTCTTAGGAAATGCGTCCTTATGTTTGAGTTCTTTACCAGGAAACATTGGTTCCATACGTAGCTTATGACATTCTTTTGGTCCTAGGCATAGATATTCTGCATGCCATTATCCTATGTTTAGGTTAAAAATAATAGAAAAAATATTCTCCCATTGTCAGGTAAACATTATGTATCTAATTAGTTGTCTCCAGTGGTCCTATAACTTCAAAGTTAAAACTGCATAGTTACATTCTTTGTTGGCACCTGTGAGCTGCCCCCTCCTTCTCCCACAAAACAGACCTATTCCAGAAGGGGTAGACAGTAAGCACTCCCCCAACACTACCATCCATGGAAATTATCATAAATAAACAAATGCCTGAATATATCCATTTCTATCACCAGTAGGCAGCATTCCAGGCCAGGCATGTTGATCCTGGGTTTCTGTTCCATTGATAAAAGGGGATATGGCATTTTTGTTCCAGCCCAGAGCCATCCAATGTGCTCTTGTAAGGCAAGTTTCCATGTTGAGTGAATAAGGATCATTGTTTCCTACATAATGAGCCTCCCTCTCCTTTGGCTCTCAGTGAAAGGCTGCCACCACACTGGCTAAGAAATAGTCCTGTTTAACTGCCAAGTGTCTGCCGAACACAGTGTGGTAATGGGAATGATTTTCTTATCCATCATTACATGACTGGCACATGAATAATTTTGCCCACCAGGTCATCATGTCACATCATCCATGGTAACCAGGCTCGATCAAATGTAAAAACTACACTGCTCCCACAAAATGATCACTTTTACAAGAAAAATAAGGAAATGTCTTCATTTCTATTCCCCTCCACTTCTATATTGAAGATACTAGTTTTAGAGATGAATGGATAAGAAAAGCCAATAAAGTACATTGACTGAATTCATATCATAATCTAAGATATATATGTTTCCAAGTTTCACACCTGCTTTATACCTGTTTCTGGCTAGCATAGCCAAACTAAAGGCCTAGACATTATTACTAGATTCAGTTCACTAATATTTATTGCTCTAAATCCAATCGAAATTAGCATGTCAGCCCTGTATCAAAGCAGAAGACAGCAGTATTTATGATTATTAGTACAATATTGAATCATCCTGAACCAATTACTGATCCAATTACTGTGTCATTATTATCTTCTGAATAGGGCTTGATTTGTCTGTGATAAATATGATGCAATTAAACCACCTTTTTACATAATAAAACACTGCAGGTGTTTATTCTTAAGAGTTCACAGATACCAACAACCAATAGATTTAATTAAAAAAATCCTTGATATAAGTGTGAATTTCATTTAATTTTTCTAACTTTAATGTACTTTTAAAGTGTATCTTATTGAAAGATACAATTGTGTAATCTCTTGTCTGGCTATTATTTAGAAACTATACTAACTGTCAGACCAAACAAAAATTAACATATTTGCTTAATATTCTGATTAAAAATGTCACTTACTCAAGGCATATAAACATTAACTGAATTGCTAAAAAAAAGTTTTTAGGAATAGATACATTACAAAAAGAGACTGAGAATATCAGCAATTGTTTGTATGCAAGTTTAAAGTTAGTTTTTTCACTACATATTTAAATATGCTATTATTTGAATAACCCATACTTCAAAAAGTCTGAACATTAATAACTCTAAAAATCTTCATTTAAAAGACAAACATCATTAAATATAAAACATTAAACTTAATACTAAGTTTAAACACTGTTAAACAACCCAAGAAATTGGAAAACAACCCAAGAAATTGTTGTAGTTCTTGATGTATTTGTGCTCCTCACTCTTTCTGGCCCCAAATTTAAAAGCAACATTTATAATTAGAGGAGTAGAAAGGAATGCCCAATAACAGGGTTACAATTTTTTTTTTTGGATTTTACAAAAATATTTTGATGATTATAATAATCAGTTTGATATTATATTTTAAGGCACTATAATTCAAGTTAAGTTGGGGATTCTTTTGTAGAGGTGAACAACATCAATTACCAATTTTCTAAGACTAACATAAATCAAACAAGAATTTCATGACCTTATAAAAATTTTATTAAAAATAATAGATTCAGAGATAAAACTACCTCGACAGGTTCAATTTATTGCCACATGGACTTATTATACTATTTCTATTCTGTAATTCTATTGATATCTTTTGGGGCAAGGCAATTTGATACAAATCTTCATCTACCTATCCGGCTAGTAGCTGTTTAACTAATCTCACTTAGCAATGAAACAGTGGCTGGCCACCAATACCTTTTATAATGTTCTTCTATATGTGGTTATGTCATGTGTGTCAGTATTTACTGACTGCATTATTGCAATTAGCCAAGAATTTCAAAGTGGTTGCTAACATATAGCTTTTATCATACACCTCGCTGTTGGCCTGTCTAGGTAATTATAGAAAGTTTGTTTTGGCCTTAAGGCTATAATTGTACAAATTACAGTTTTTATCCTCTTTCATCTTCTGTCTCTGCTTCTGTCTCTGGTTCTCCTTCTCCCTTTCCCTTCCCCTCTCTTTCCATGAGTAGTTCTAAATAGGAGGGAGTTCCCATTTTTATTGCCAGCATTTCAATAATTGTAGATGTGCTCATGTAGAAATCAATTGATAATTCTGAACACCTACCATCAATATCCAATGTTCTTCATATTTTTCAAAGGCAAGAATAAACTCAAATCCATTCCAAGCAGTTTAACAAAAATGCACTTTTAAAAAATCTACAGTGTATATAGGGGAGGGAGACGAGTCTGTTGTGCCTTGCATAAAGAAGTATTAGAGATTAAAATGAACACTTCCATTAGTGCAGACTAAAATTTACTTCTGTAACTACAGAAATTCAATATAAACTAAGAGTTTGTAAAAAATTGAAAATGGGTACTAAGATTCCAGACAATATTTAATTTAACCTAAGCGTTAAAATAAAAGCAATAACACTGAGGATAAATTAATGAACTACAATTAATTATATTTACAATAAGTGGTTTGGGTTTGAAACCCCTACTCTCTGCACTGATAAAATAAAACCTACATCCTGCAGGAGCTAAAGTAAGTTAAATGAAGATGCTTTTAACAAGGTTATTACTTAAGCAATGACAGGTTTACAGATTTTAGCACCACTGGGTTTTCACAGGAGCTATAGCAAGTGCTAAAATAACACACACCTTCAGGTTCATTAAATTCACCAATGTGATGAAATAACTGATATTTTGCTATATTACTATAGTCCCTCAAAGAACCATCTATAAATAAGATACACTAATAACAACTGTTTGTGCTGGTAAAACAATGAAATAATTCTTCCAAAGTTTATCTGCAAGGGAAAAATAATGTTTAAGCAGCACTGTTGGCAATATCTAGTAGTTTTGATTTCTTTGGAGTCTCATATTTATTTATTTACCTAAAATAGGTATGTTCTGTAAAAGGTTTTGCCATGAGGCTGCACTCAGAAGGAAACTTGTAAAAAGGTGGTGTATATTAAGAGGAAATCGACTGAATCTCACCCCAAAATATTTACTTTATTGTCTGATGTTTACTAGGATATTTATGGAGGCTGTTTTATTCAAAAGAACTTATAAAATTCCAATAACCACTAGAAAGAGCAGCATCTCTGATAAATCCTTTACCGTAGTCTGTTGTGAGATGAGCCAAAAACATAAATAGTGGGTTTCTAATAAATCAACGGAGGCTGGCCTTTGGAGACCTAGAAGACATATGGACAGTAATAGAGTATCTCAGGTTGTCTCATGAGTGATTCCATCTGGATGAAGTCTTGGTGTTATTCACAGCCTACTTCTCCCCTAAAACACCTTCGATCTTATCCACAGCCTCCATCTCAAATGTCAGACCACCTGGGATATGCAGCTGTCAGGCTGAAAGGGGAGCTGCCTGGGACTGGTCCCGGACTGCTCATCAAGGAGGTACTGTCACTAGGCAGCAGGCAATCCTAGGTGCACAGGGCATGATAGCCACCACCAAAAGCCGGAGACACGCCTGGCTCAGGATGGGAGCTTTTAAGGGAAAAACAAAGAACTTAGCTGAAACCATGCATATTTCTACTATAGAGCTGGGTCTGATGTGGTATTCTTTCCTTCAAGATATTTTCTTCTTTCTTGTCAATATTCCTGCGGAGATCAATATATTTTGACTATGAAGAAATCAAATTATAGAATATTTGCAAGTGTATTTCTTCGTCCTTCATATCATTTTCAAGGGTTGTTTTTTGCCATATACTCTTGTATTGATATTCATATTTTCTCTTATTATTATTTGTTAAAGATTTATTTATTTGACAGAGAGAGAGAGAGCATGCACACCCAGGGAGGGGAGGGTCAGAGGGAGAGGGAAAGAGAGTCTTAGGCAGACTCCAGGTGCTGAGCATGGAGCCCTTTGTGGGGCTGGATCTCACGATCCTGAGATCAGGACCCTAGGATCATGACCTGAGCTGAAAACTGAGTCGGTGCCTTAACCGACTACACCACCCAGGTGCCCCTTCATATTTCCTATTACTAAACAAATTTAGCTTGATCAATACATGTACTCTGAGAGAACCGTTTCTTTACCATAACTGCGCTTGCTAGTTTCTTGTCTCTTCTCCTGTGCCTCTTTACCCCCTCCGTGTCGGCTCTGACAATTTGGGAGCGAGAGCACCCTATTACAGAGAGCGTTTCAGTTTGAGAAGTGACAAATAAGAATCCAATCAATTTACTATTTAGTGTTCCCTCCTTCCCTTTCGTGAACTCTCCCTTTAAGAAAGTAGCAAACAGAATTCCTGTGGCAGTGTCAATCAGTTGCGCTTTCTCCATAAGGCTAGATTATGTGACTGTGATTCTGATTTTTTGGGAGAAGAGTACTGAGGTTCTCTTCACCCCACTGAAAACAGTCCTGATTAATCGCTAATGATGGGTTCTACAAGATGACAAATGCCACATCTAGCTTATTTGCTTATATGCCTAAGTTTTAGCCATCATTCTTGACACTCCAAAATATGTATCTGATGAATGACTGAATTTGTATTTTCTTTTTTTTTTTTTAAAGATTTTATTTATTTATTTGACAGAGAGAGACACAGCGAGAGAGGGAACACAAGCAGGGGGAGTGGGAGAGGGAGAAGCAGGCTCCACGCAGAGCAGGGAGCCCGATGCGGGACTCGATCCCAGGACCCTGGGATCATGACCTGAGCCGAAGGCAGTCGCTTAACCGACTGAGCCACCTGGGCGCCCGAATTTGTATTTTCTGATTTTACTATGCAAGAGCAATTGTCTTCATGAATCATCAAGATCCAATGTGATCTTTTATTTGCTTTAAAATTTCTCTTTCCTAATTTCTTTCCCATACGCAGTTACTACAATCCTTTTGCTCCCTGTAAATGTCACGCTGTGCTTAGTTATTATTGTTGCTTCCTTTGTCTAGCCCCTTATCTACTCTATCTGGTTTTAAGATAGGCTCTACCAGTTAAATAAGTTATTTGCTGGTTGATTGGCTTTATGAAAAATAAGTCACATTTTTTTCAGGGGGGCAGCATAGCATAAAGGGTTAAAAGCATGGCTTCTGGAGTCAGGGGGAATGTGTTTCAAAGACAGCCCTGCAACAAAGAGTGGCACTGCAGGGTGTGCTTAGGTTGTCCTCAATAAGGACATGACATGACCTGCCTTTTTGGGTGGTAGAAGAACTCGTTGTGACAAGTGTTGAAGCACATGTCACATAGTTCAGTGTTACCATTCCATGGTATTTACTCTACACTTTGACTTGAACTGTAAGTTAGATATTACTGTCCTCATTTTATTCTTAGAAAACTAAGCCATGAGAGAGTTAAGTAATTTGCCTAAAATCACATTAATGGTGCAGTGGGGTTTAGGTCAAGATTAATCTGACCCTAATGTCTTTATTTTTTCTGCAAGTTGCTCAGGGGGCAACCTCCATGCCTCTTTTTTAGTTTACACTCCTTATACATAAATAGTCAGGAAGGCTACTGGCTCTTCCTTCAAAACAGGTCTAGAATCTGACCACCTGTCTCTACCTTCCTCTACTACTACTACCCTGGTTTAGCCTCCATCATCTCTTACTTGGGATTCTCTATTGGCCTCTTAACAAGTCTCCCTAGTTCTATCCTTGCCCCTTACCTTGTCTTAACACAGCCACCCAAATAATCTTTGAAAGCTATAAGGCCTATCATGCTGTTCTGCTGAAAATTTCACACTAAAACTTCATTTCATCCATTTCACTCAGTAAGAACCAATGTCCTTACAATGACCAAAGATGTCACATCAAGGGTTGACAGGTTGGCAACTTCGGCCTGCATGCCAAATCTGCCCACCACATTTTAATACACTGCAAGATTTATTTATTTATTACTTTAGAGGTGGGGGGGGGCAGAGGGAAAGAGAGAATCCTGAAGCAGACTCCCCCACAATTAGCATGGAGCCCAATACAGGGCTCGATCCCAGGACCCTGAGATCATGACCTGAGCTGGGACCAAGAGTCTGCTACCCAACCAACTGAGTCACCCAGGTCCCCCTAGTAGTATATTTTTAAATAATTAAAACAAGTTTTATACTATATAATATGTAAAAGTTATAAGAAATTTAACTTTCAGTTTCTATAAATAAAGTTATTTGGATTGTAGCCACTCACATTCATTTATGTTTTGCCTGTGACTCATTTGGCACTCCATACATAGGATTGAACAGTTGCAACAAAGACCATGTGGGTTGCAAAGCCTAAAATACTTACTATTCAGCTCTTTGCAGTAAAGTTTGCTGACCCTGACCGAAAAGATCTGACCCCTATTACCTCTGTAACCTCACACAGTCCTCCCCTATACTCACCGTGCTTTAGCTGAGCTGGCATTCCTGCTTCTGCCCAATGGCCTTGGCACTAACTCTTTCTTCTTCCTGGAATACCGTTCTCCTAGATTTCTCCTTTGTTAATTTCTTTGACCTCTTTCAGATATCTCCCATTGAATGGGGTGACCTGCACTGAGCACCCCATTTGATATTGTACTGTACACCCTACACTTTGTGGCCTCATTCCTCCCTACCTTGCTCTACTTTTCTTCTTCTGTACCACAGACCACCTTCTAACAGGCCATGTAGTCCACTTACTTAGTATGTTTGGGTTTTGTTTCCTGTCTCTTCTTGCTGGACTCTAAGCCCCATGAAGGCAGAGATACTTGTTTTGTCCAGTGATATATCCCAAGTTCCTGAAATATTGACGCAAATGCAATTGCACTCGGTATTTCTTTCTTTTTTTTTTTAAAGATTTTATTTATTTATTTCAGAGAGAGAGAATGAGAGAGAGCACATGAGAGGGGGGAGGGGCAGAGGGAGAAGCAGACTCCCTGCCGAGCAGGGAGCCCGATGCGGGACTCGATCCTGGGACTCCAGGATCATGACCTGAGCCGAAGGCAGTCGCTTAACCAACTGAGCCACCCAGGCGCCCGCACTCAGTATTTCTTGACTGTTGAATGTGATATTACCTCTTACTAAACAAAGTACTTTAATATTTGACTTCTGGTACCTCACTAGAGCTGCTATTTTGACTTAATATTTTCTCTCGGGTTCATTACACACAAAAGAAAATGTACTTAATTATGCAGTTAGCTAAGTAAATTGATGATGGTAGTATTAAACACCTTTCTCACTTTACCAAGAAGAAACTCATCCTTCTACTGCCTTACTCCAAAACACAGTGGAACAACTTTAAATTCTTAAATATGTAAATATTCCTGATAATTAATGCTTGTATAGTTTTTTTTTTTTTTAAAGATTTTATTTATTTATTTGAGAGAGAGAGAATGAGAGACAGAGAGCATGAGACGGGGGAGGGTCAGAGGGAGAAGCAGACCCCCCGCTGAGCAGGGAGCCCGATGCGGGACTCGATCCCGGGACTCCAGGATCATGACCTGAGCCGAAGGCAGTTGCTTAACCAACTGAGCCACCCAGGCACCCCAATGCTTGTATAGTTTTGAGTTGGATATACAGTTACTTTAATGTCTTTTATGTAAGAAATAAGATTGTCTTATTGTCTTATATAAGTATTCATAAGGAATAACATTAACAACATTATTTATATATTTTGAATAGTATTAAAGATATTAGATATTATAGACCCTCATATTAGCAAAAAAAATTAAAAAATGATAAATAATGGTTAAATAATGTATGATTGATTTTAAATGAGACTTTATAAAGTACTTAGGGAAAAAGAAAGTTTTTCCAAAATAACATTTCCTTCATTGTCTTCATAAAGCTTTTAAATTTAATTTTGGTCTGAGTTAAGAAAAATTAACTCAGTATGACATGAAATAAGATTTTAAGTGAAAATCTTAGCTTTTTCCTGTAAATTTAATTCAGCTGACTAATTTTCATTGAATGCTGCCTTACACAGTCCAAAATGAACAGAAAATTTACATGTGCCCGTAGTAAAAATGACTGATAATTGCATACAGAAACATGTTTTATATAAGAACATGAACAATTTCTTTCCACAAAGAATCCTTAGACGGAAAACACAATATATTAATTCAATTATTTGCCAAAATGTTAAAAACAGAAAATATAGCTATGGCATTCTACCAAGTATAAAGCCACTTTAACCTTCTATCTGCCCATATGTAATAGAATAAGATTTGATATTCAAAATGATAACAGAAACTTTAAAATCCTACAAGACCATTTGAATCATCTCATTACACTATTTTTACTACCTTAGTCAATTTCCTTTCTTTCATTTGAAAGTTAGCCATCTACCTTAGAATAAATAAAAGTGTTTTAGACAGGAGGGGGGCGGAGCAAGATGGCGGAGGAGTAGGAGACCTGGATTTCGTCTCCTCTCAGGAATTCAGCTGGATAGGGATCAAACCGTTCTGAACACCTACAAACTCAACAGGAGATGGAAGAAAAGAAGAGCAACAACTCTCTCATCAGAAAAGCGACCACTTTCTGGAAGGTAGGACGTGCGGAGAAGTGAATCCGAGGCGATATTCGG
>NC_138371.1:77266175-77290809 GCF_054177405.1 Leptonychotes weddellii | reverse complement strand
GTTGGCCTGGTGGTGGGTATTGAGGAGGGCACGTTCTGCATGGAGCACTGGGTGTTATGCACAAACAATGAATCATGGAACACTTCATCTAGAACTAATGATGTAATGTATGGGGATTAACATAAGAATAAAAAAAAAGTGTTTTAGACAGAATGTCTACTAATATGAGCAAGATAGAAGATATGATCATATTACACTGATCTTATCAAACATTTACCACTTGTTTATGGATTGGTAATAATCTATTCCTGCTGCCATTCAAATGGTCCACTATGAATGATCGAATTGCTTTCAAATAATTGATTGGCACCTCACATCCAGGTGTGATAAAAATGGGCACTAGGGGAGGAGAGCAACACATCTGGAAAACTGGATAGTTATTAGATTCTTGAAGAAATGGGCCCAGATAGCTCGATACTGGAGTTAGTGTGCATTTTACTCCAGTCATAATTTGAGTTGACATGATATGCTGTCCTAGGTCATTGGCTTTCTAGTCGATGCTGAAAATCTGTGACCTGGAGTTTATTTCAGTTTATGAACAGGTTTTTGCAAGTCCCCTAGCTTTGAAGAAAGCAAACTTCCCCCCAAAATTGGAAAACTCATTTACTCAGGGCATAAAGATTCTAAAGGCAGGTTTTAAGAGAATAGGTGTTGAAAAACAATTCTTATGAAAATAAGTAAAGAAAAATCCAGGAAAATGTTGATCTTGTTTAGTGGTTCAAAAGGTAATTTTATATGGATGATGTAGAAAAGACCATGACTTTATATCTATAGGATACAGTAAAAAGCTGTAGCACTGCACACATATGGGAAATTACTCAGTTCTAGTAGTAGAACTTCATGAATACTCATTATTGGCCAAGAGAGATAAAACACTGAAAACTGGCACTGGTTTGGGGAAACTGAGTCATAGAATAGACAATGGGAAATGCAAACTGTGGCATGAAAGAATGAATGAGGCAGGAGACCCTGTGGACACTTATCCTCAAAGCCTTATACATGGAGAAGGGTCTCAACTTTGGAAAGCTCAGGAAATCTACGTAGAGTCACAAGGGGAAGAACCAGAAAACCAACCCAGTTTTGCCGTTATTACAAATTAAAGAGATTCTCTATGGCAGATAGAAGCCTGTGATGCTTGAGGGAGGGTAACCAGGTCACATATATATGAAACCAGTGGCTACCACCAACTTCAACTTCTTCAAAATATACTCAGCCATAAAATATACCTTTTAATGTTTTAAAACAACTACCCTTTATAGTTCTGTTCTTTAAATTTTTTGTGGCTTTTATAGTAGATTTGTAAGGAAATTTGCTTAGTACCAGAGTTCTATTAAAATTGAGATTGTACTGTTAACAAAGGTCTTCTTTGGGACTGGGTGTCTTGGGGGATGGATCTCCAAAAATGTCATTTTTACGTAAAACACTGAAATAGCTTAGCTTTGGAGTGTGTGATCGAGTTGAAGAGTTTGAAATTCTTTTTCTTGAATATTTCTGTGCCTCTTTATCCCATTCTCCTCAATGTTCTGTGTGTAGTATTTCCTAGAAAAATAAATTCATCTAGTTTTCTAAGCTACAACTGGCTTTTGGACACTGGTTTCCTTCCAAGTCAATGAGGTGGATGTCCATTTTCCACACCTTCTCAGTATACACTGGGGTATTTCTTTCTCCTGCCATTCTCCACCTCAGCTGAAGAAGGGTGTCCTTGAGACACCTTTGAAGCAGGCTAGGAGGAAAGGAACTGCAGCAAGCAGGTAGTTACTCCACAAATTATTTTTGTAATCTCTGGTGAAAAGAGTGATTCTGGAGCATGGGGAATTACCTTAAAGACTAGGTAGTTTGTGGGAGCTATTGACCACAATCCTTACTATCTATCTCCAAATAGATTCCGGGGAACTAATTTCTTTGGGAAGGAAAAAATCCATTAGTATTTCTTTAAATGTTTCATTTGTTTGTTTGTTTATCTGTTTCCAGGAGATACAATTTAATGTCCAATGTAAAATATTTCATCCCGGAACTCCTAATTTTTTGCTTTGCTTTTCAGTGTGGTTTCATTTCCTTCTATTTGGCAGAATTCCATAATAACTCGGTCACCCCTCCTGAGAGGCATCCATCCTGGTATGCTTGCACCAGTTCATTTCAGTGTCAGCTGGTCCTAACGCATATACAGAAGAATGTAAATAATAGGATGATATAAATGGTGTATAGTGGAAAAAAGTCAAGATAAATTCAGGGAACACACTTAAGCAACACTTCAGAAGTTTCAAAAAATATCAGTAATGAGTTATTGTCAAAGTCACCATGTAGCTATTTGTTTTTTGATGACCTCTTAGTCCTCTGTTGTCCTAAATTTCTATTTTACTGAAGCTCCACACTCCCGTGAGCTTTCTTGACATGTTTTATCTGCTCTATTTTCCTACCTATTCTAATTTGCTTCCAAATACATTTTGGTATTTTTCAAGTTAAAAATATCCTTACCTTCTACGTTTTTATTGTAGATATTTTGTTCAATTATATTGTAATTAATGCCTTCATTTAGTGTTCTCTCAGTTGCTATTGCTACCTAATTATAGATGATATAGAATGTTGTTTGTTTTTGTATTAAAAAGTAGAAGTTAGTCCAGGGAAAGCACATCCTTGCATTGAGATAGTCAGCCCTAAGTATGTATTTGCATTTTGAAAAACAAAAATGGATTACTAACGGTAAGTATGTGAGAGACAAACACACACACACACACACACACACACACACACACACACTTAGGAATAGAGTGGATCCATATCTCTAGGATAACATTTATATTTGAGAAGCCTTTTGGAAATGTTTTGAAAATATCTTCTTTAGAACTAGTTTGCCTTTATTCTGTCAATGCCACATACTGGATATGATAGAGTGTCATATCAAATTTATATCCAGCTCCTCAGGTATTGAAAATTCAGAACTCTACCTGACAAGCCCAAATTAGTTATACTGAGAAAGAACTTGAAACCAAAACTTAACAATGGATTTCATATTCTCTGACTTTGGTAGGTTTGATTTTTTCTAATGCACTCAAATAATAAAACATTAGAAAGATAACAATGTACATATTATGTATAATATAGCATAGTGTTTAAATAATGCATGTAAAGTTTTTAATATCATGTTTGGCCCACAAAAGGTGTCCAATAAATGATGGTAATGGTGTGCTAATAGTGATTATGATTGATTATGATGATGATGATTAGTTCATGGAATCAGATTTTAATTCATGGGGAACTGATAGTTAAAATAATTTATAGTAATAAAATATCAATAACTAGTATATAAGTAGAATAAATATAAGAGATATGAAAGACTTGGATCTATAAGCTTATTATATGCTGCAACAGACATTTTATTTTCATTTTATTTATGCTAGAGATCAACCTCAAGAGAAAGTTATGATCATTCATATAGCAAGTTACCAGTCCTTAGGTGAAAATATAAGACCTGTGGGTTAACTTTCTGATCTGACTTTAAAAATCCATTAAATTAGCTCAAGTAATTCTAACACTTCAGGTGGTAAAATAGCTACAATCTTATATATCTCTACAATCTTATTTATTTGAAAGGGCATTACACAGATAACTAATATCAGGGCCATGTCTACATAGAGCCAAACCATTTGAGGAACAGAGAAAAGAAAGGTGGCCATCTCTGGGTGGTTGGTCTTCATGAATGATCCCATGTATTCAGATAGTTAGAGACTGTAATGGAATTGATACAATATATGGATGGCTGCAAACATTCCTCTCTTTACATAGAAATATTTGGATATTTTTCATAGCTTATCCAAAATACCAGTGGTATAATGTAACGTGTCAAAGCCATATTTTGCTCTTGGTATGGTCCATGTGTTCACTTGCCTGGCATGATGGTGACTTTAGTTTTTGGGATATATGCGTGCCCAAACCTCCAACTATGTCAGCAGAGTGGACTTGTAATTCCACTCTGGCAGCCTAACTCACTGTAAACCCATGAAAACCAGGCACAAAGATTTGCAGAGAATGACAGCAAGGATGGAACACCACACAAATTCATGCTGCACCTGTTATCAGAAATAAAGTTGCCTGTCTTTGCATCTTTCAATACGGCACCTTTCGCTGATAAATTTGTTGATCATTTTTTTTAAAGGAAGAACTAAACAAACAGGGAAATAAGGTGCTTGCAACACCCCCTGTTGAAAGATGCATTACTTACTCTGCTTGAATGGATTTATATTGGATAAATCTAGTACAAAGTGAAAACCCTATTTTCAGCTGAGACTTAAAGATGTTTTACTAAAAC
Source organism: Leptonychotes weddellii (assembly GCF_054177405.1). Taxonomy (NCBI): domain Eukaryota; kingdom Metazoa; phylum Chordata; class Mammalia; order Carnivora; family Phocidae; genus Leptonychotes; species Leptonychotes weddellii. Next base: position 77,286,503 of record NC_138371.1, on the reverse strand, counting down.
ATGCTTAAGCAAATGAATTTGACACCTCACAAGGAAGATACACACAGAGCTATCTTTGTAGAAGTTCAATAAATTGTGTATCGGCAGCTGAAGAAAGATGTTCTCTTTCTGATTTGCACTCATGGATTTGCATTGACTTCATTTAAAATTCACGGTATGCATAGTGGAAATGGTTAAATATGACTTTGGCTGATACCTAACAAGGGAAAGTAACTTTTTCTTTCCTGCTCAGTAGTTAGCCATGCTGCTGAAACTCCACGGGCTCACTCAGAAACCATACTTTTAACAGAAGATCCCTTCGTCATGTAAGTCAGTGAAAGACAGTGGAACGGGCCCCTTCAGCTGGCATCTCTCCACCTCACAGGATCCCCAAAGCTTTCAAATCCACCTCAAGCCCAGGCAGTGGCAAAGAGAGAGGAATTGAAGAAGCAAAAATAAATATTAAAGTACATAAGAATCAAATAGTACCTATTTAAATAGCAATTATGCAGTTGAAAACAAGATTATCACACCTGTACAAGAAAAGGCATGCAAGCCAAAAACATCTGCTTGGATCCACCTGCCAGGCACCTGTTTTGCTGTTTCAATGCCATTTGATTGCTGGAGATGTAGAGGCTCTTGTGAGGTAATGAGTGATTTTACATTATGCATGATTGAAAACAGGTGTTCTAATGCTGTACAATTCTATGCATGAATAATTCAGTTTGTTTAGAGCAAGATCTTTAAAAGAAGTACTGCATGGGCTTTATTATTTCTATAAACATGAAGGTTATTTTTTTTAATGTACAACGATTGTTCCTTTTCAGTCAGCTTGTTTATGGCAATTTTTGTGTAATTTTATGGATGAGGAATAATATCTTGAAAGGTAAAATTGATCATACTTAAAACATGTAAGAAGTAAAATTGAAAGGTCTGTTAGCAAGAGGAAAAACGGTATTAAAATTCAATGTTCTAAGTGAAAATGCCTGATTATTTCCTTCCTGCTTTGCCTGCTTTCTGATGGTAACAAAACATTCGTCTGAGAGCTATAATTAAGGAGGGGTGAACTATTTGGGAAAATAGAGAAATTGTTTTGTATCTCAGCCCAAACACCAAGCAGAGCCCAGACTTCCTTAAAGATAGAACTGATGTTAGCAGCCTTTCTTTTCTACTTACATATCATGAGTTCACACCCTCTTGTAACCCGCTGTAGGGTACCACTGAGAGAGACAACCTCTTTTGCTCCAATTCCCACTTCAAGTTTTGTCTACCCTGGTCTTCTGGAGTCAGAAGTGTTATTATCAGAATGTTGTGTTTCAAATAGCAAGTAAAATCCCTAAACTCCCTATGTTAAGATTTAGAACCTCACCAAGAAGATATGAGACTTGTTCTCTTAGAGACCGGAGACACTATGGTGTCTCAACCACATATCATGAAATATTTAAAATTTCTGAGGTGTGAGAGAAAACATATTTGCTTCAATTAATACTATCTAAGTAATGGCAAGACAAAGGAGACAGAATTATAGTCATAATCACATCACTGTTAGTAATTTACATTTGTTGAGTGTTTTGTACCATATAAACCATACTATAAGAGAGTTATTGACACATAATAATTCCTTCCTAAAATATACCACCTCAGCAAGTAGTCAGCTTTGAGCTTTGGGGTTTGGCTCCCTTCCCTCATTTTAAGAGCTGTGGGGAGCTTTGCAGGGGAATCTATTATTGAAAAGCTTTTCTGTTAGAAGTAAATTGTAAGACAGGTCCTTCATGTTAGGAGCAACACTGGGAAAGTCACAAAGAAAAATAGAAGATTTGGTATGAAGGAGAACATTTTCATTGCTACTGACACAGTGAATTGACATTATTCCCTCCCATGGGGATAAGGTTGGAGAGCAGGCCTTTACGAGTATTCACCAAGTATAAGCATTGGCCTCATAAACTTAGAGAATCGATGCCAGGAAGGGCTTCAGGAATCTGGACTAAAGGATATAAGTAAGCAGAAGATAGAAATGTTTGTCTGGCAATTCGGAGCTAGCATAAAATGACCTTTTTTCTCTAAAAGTTAAGATAGCAAAGCTTTCTTTCTGATTCTGCTAAATACTTATATAAAATGCTTTTTTTTTTTTACTATACATCTCAATGCTGATGGACATCTAAAATTTTAAATTGAATCATGAAACTGTAATTTTTGTTGGTCAAAGCCGGTTGAATATTAGATATTTCATATGGTTCAGTCCATCTGGGCTAAGGGTCCCTCAGTCAGTGGCATTCCATCTTCGTGAATACAATAAACCATAACTTTCATTGCATGAAATATGTAACTAGTAAAAAAAAAAAAAAGCACACTCTCTGATAGACAGCAACCACTTTATGAGAAGGCCTTGCAGCCATGGTAGAAGTTGGTGCCCCACCCCATACCAAGAGGTGGAGTTTACTCTCCTTGTGAATCAGCTCCTCTTAATGACCGCCTGACCTCTGACTGAGGCAGAACTTTGCGGCTTCTGCTGTGTCTCCTGGAATGATAACTGTTAGGACTTTCTCCAAGAATCCAGCCACCATGCTTGAGGATCTACATAGTGAGATCATGTGTAGGGTAGGCACCCTGGTCAACAGCCTTATCCATGCTCTCAACCAATTGCCAACATCAGTTGTAGCTATGAGGGAGCCAAATTGGCTGTCCTGCCCAAATGAGCCTCAAAGGCCTCCAGCCCAAGCCACCACCTGACTGCAAATGCTTAATTGATTGAATAGGCTGCAGACACTTTATTGATTGACCATAGCTGCAGATGCTTTGACACTCCTCCCATGGAGAATGGGGCCCATTTCCCCTCTTTGTAAAGTTAGGTAGCCTTGGACTGCTTTGACCATTAAGATAAGGTAAAAGTCCCCAGCCTACATTAAAGAGGAATGTTAGTTTCTGCTCTTTTCTCTGGGAATACTTGCTCTTAAAAGTCAGCTTCAATGTTAGAAATGAGACTCTTCAACCCACTGTGCGGTGAAAAGCCTAAGCTACGTTGGGAGGCTCTGGATGATGAGACACGGTCAGGAGCACTGAGGCAACAGATATGTGAAGGAAGAAGCCATGCTGAAAGTAGATTCATTAGCCCATGCTGCTCCCTATGACGCCACACGGATCAGAGATGAACCCAGCCAAGCCCTTTCCATGTTCCAGACCCATCGATTTGTGAGTAAAATAAAATGGTTATATTAAGCTGCTAAGTTATGTGGAAATTTTCTGTGAAGCAATAGATAACCAAACTTGCTTTATGAAATAATTTGCATTCAGTCCTAAGCAGGTATGTGGATTTTGAGAAAATTACTTAACCTCCCAGCCTCAATTTCACATTTCACATCTCAAAAATAGAGTACTGATATCATCTGCTTCCAAGGATTGTTTTGAGAAAGAAAATGTGAAGTTTACAGAACTATGCCTAATACATATAAGCCCCTAAACTTTGTGAGCCATTATAATTATTTATTATCCAGGGCTTTACAAAGAAATAAAATGTGTAGGAAGATTCTTTTGTTGTTGTTGTTTTGACAACTGAGCTGTTGTTTTATTTTATTTTCATTTAATTTAAATTTTATTAGTTAACATATAGTGCAATATTGGTTTCTGGAGTAGAATTCAGTGATTCATCACTTACAAATAACACCCAGTGCTGATCTCAAGTGCCCTCCTTAATACCCATCACCCATCTAGCCCTCCTCCCTCCAGCAACCCTCAGTTTGTTCTCTGTCATTAAGAGTCCCTTATGGCTTGTTTTCCTCTCTCCTTTTTTTCTTTTCCCCCTTTCCATATGTTCATCTGTTTTCTTTCTTAAACCCTACATGTGAGTGACATCATATGGTACTTGTCTTTCTCTGACTTATTTCACTTAGCATAATAATACATAATAATACACTCTAGCTCCATCCATGTTATTGCAAGCGGCATTCATTCTTTTTGATGGCTGAGTAATATTCCTCTGTGTGTGTGTGTGTGTGTGTGTGTGTACACCACATTTTTATCTATTCATCACTTAATGAAGACTTGGATTTTCTCCATAGTTTGGCTATTATTGATAAGACTGCTATCAACATTGGGGTGCATGTATCCCTTTGAATCTGTATTTTTATATCTTTTGGGTAAATACTTAGTAGTGTAATTGCTGGATCACAGGGTTGTTCTATTTTTAACATTTTGAGGAACCTCCATACTCTTCACCAGAGTGGCTGCACCAGTTTGCAGTCCCACCAACAATGCGAGAGGGTTCCCCTTTCTCTGCATCCTCACCAACACCTGTTGTTTCTTGGGTGTTGTTAATTTTAGCCATTCTGACAGGTGTGAGATGGTATCTTATCGTGGTTTTGATTTGTATTTCCCTGATTGATGTTGAGCATCTTCTCATGTGTCTATTAACCACCTGGATGTCTTTTTTTGGAAAAGTGTCTGTTCATGTCTTCTGCTCATTTCTTAACTGGGAATGTCCATGCCACTCTCTATAGAGATGCAAAACTCCTTGAGGTAATCCCAGCCTGTTACCTTCTGCTTTCCAATTGTTGGTTTTAACTAGCAGAAATTCACCTTGGGTGTCAGAAAGCCTGGACTGGAGAGTAGTTGGGCACGATGCAAATGTAAATTACTATATTAAGTGGCAAGTTTCACTCAGAGCACAAGTTTAAGGTAATTCTTTGTGCTTGTCTGAGGTGTCCAAAGGGTAGGTACATCCCTGTATTGATATTGAAAGATGGAGCAGTTGGCAAAGACAAATTCATATCCTAGTTTTCTTTAGTGCCAGACTCCTTTGAGACACCTGGTATGTGCCCATGAGCTGATATGACCAGTGATAGGTTTCCTGTGGACTAACAAATGGTTAGCAAGCCTATTAGAGTGTCTTTAGGGTATAATTATAATCCACATTTAATAAGGCTCAACATCTGCCAGATGTATGGTCAATGCTTTGAAGGCAGATCCTCAATAGTTGTTTGAAGCAGGTGAGTATTATTGATCATTTGAGTGTAAGCATCTGTACTAAATTGTCAGTACCGTTAGTACTTCAGTACTAACTGAGCAGAAACTCTGTTAAGAGCAGAAACTCTGTTTACCTTGTACATGCAGATAGAGTCTAAGCTTTTCTTAAATGAAGAAGCAGCATTGTGTAATGGTCAAGTGCCAGGGGCTTAACTCCTAGTTCACAATTTAGTAGCTGTGTGTCCTCGGATAAATTGACCTCTTTGTGCCATAGTTTCTTCATAGAGTAGGGATATGAGAAGTATCTACTCCTTGAGATCTTATGAAGATGAACTAAATGAATATTTGCAAAGTGCTTAGAACAGAACCCAGCACACTGCAAGTGCCATGCAAGTATTAGCTAAATAATTTTTCTTAATATTTGTATTTGGAGATGAGAAAATTGAGTTTAGACGAGTAGCTTAAATGCCCTTCATAGCAACGTCATAAGAGGACACATGCTACAGAAAAAGAAAAGAAATAATTATTCAAATACTGCTAAAAGTATTTGGGTATAATAAAAATGAAGTTTGAGGTGAGAAATTAAGGATTATATAAAGGTGTTTATATCATTGGGAAGTGGTGCACCTGGGGGGCTCAGTCAGTTAAGCATTCGTCTCCTGATTTTGGCTCAGGTCATGATCTCAGGATTTTGAGATCAAGCTGAGCATTAGGCTCCATGCTCAGCACGGAGTCTGCTTGAGATTCTCCCTCTCCCTCTCCCTCTGCTCGTGCTCTCTCTCTCTCTCTCTCAAATAAATATCTTTAAAAAAAGATCATTGGAAAGTGCTATTATATGGTGGTATATATTAAGATGAAAAGGTGAGATAAAGAAAATCCAGAGCTGCCCAAAGTTATGGTTGCTTAAAATGATTCAAATTAAACTGGAGTCCTCGGTATATTGTTGTAATTCAGAAGCAAATCTAACTACGGGCTTCATATCTTTAAGTTTGGAAAAACTTAAATGAAGTCAATATAATCGAAAACTTCATAGAAGTGTATTATAAAATTGAATTATAGCATCAAGGTTTTACAGTCCTGGGTGAGGTAGTTTTGCAAGGAATTTAGCAGAAATGCAAAAAATAAAATGCCCCATCCTCAGGGCACCTGGATGGCTCAGTCAGTTGAGCGACTGATTCTTGATTTAGGCTCAGGTCATGATCTCAGGGTCATGAGATCAAGGCCTGGGTCAGGCTCCATGCTCAGTGCAGAGTCTGCTTGAGATTCTCTCCCTTTCCCCCTGTCCCTCACCCACTCCAGGCTCTCACATGTGCATCCTCTCTCTTCTTCTTCTCTCTCTTTCTCTCTCTAATAAATAAATCTTAAAAAAAAATAAAGATAAAATGCCCCATCCTGAATTGTTAGGGGTCAGTTGACGAATGAGGATATAAATATTTAAGGCATCCCAAGGATAGGATAGGCAGGACCAGTTCAAGAAAGGGCTGGAATAATTGTCTGGAGCAAATTCATACAGGGGATGAGAAGTCTACAGATGGAAAGAAAAGAGTGTCCTTTTGCTTTCCTACACAGAGAGGGTGACAAAGAAATAAGCACATTTTTAAAAAAATTAATTAAATCAATGTAAAATTGCTATCTAGTCCATTTCTGAGAAATACCTGCTCATCAAGTTGGAGTTGGTTCTACTCCCCACACCAGTCTGGCTCACTGCTTCCTTCTATTCTCGAATCATCTGTCCTTTCCCAGTTGATTGCTTTCTTTGAAATCCATCTCTGACTGTAATTCCTTCAATTTGCTTATACATTGCAGACTATATCTGTATCTATATCAATGAAAAGTAAAACTTTGGTGTATAGTAAGCATGAATGCCAAGTCACAAATTGAGGTGTATAAGGAATTTAATTTTTTATAGAAAAACTGAATTTTGACTTTCCTTTCACTATGTATTGCAAATTAAATTCTTACTGAATAAAGTTCCCCATCTCCAAACTCATTTTTTCTAAGGTTTTATTTATTTTATCAGAGAGTGAGTGAGAGTGAGCATGTGCATGCAATGTGTGCAGGGGTGGTGGTGCGAGAACAGAGGGAAGGAGAATCTCAAGACTCCATGCTCAGTGTGGACCCCTACACTGGGCTCTATCCCAGGACCCTGAGATCATGACCTGAGCTGAAATCAAGTTGGATGCTCAACCGACTAAGCCACCCAAGTGCCCCCCCTAAACTCAGTTCCTGAGAAAGGAATACCTAGTATTAAAACAATATGGTAAGAGATGGATGGGGCAAGAGGAAGCTAGTCCAGGTTGTCTGCATCCAATCACAGTGACATTATTTGAGATTTAGATCACTAATGTGAACTCTGGTCCTCAGCACATGCATGTTGCTCTTTTCTCCTTATTTACAACCATGCCTCTCCAGGACAGCTCTCTAGCAAGAGATACTGAGCTCTTCTCTGGCTTGTGGACAACCTTCACCTGCTTCCACTATGGGATTCCTGGAAACTTGCTGCAGCCAAGATCTTTCTACCTAGATGTTCCATGACGCCATTTCTATGCTACTGCCCCTTTACTATACTGGGTAATGGGGAACTCTGGATCTTGCTGGCTCCCTGGACTTTGTTTCAGTTCTGAGGCACATTCATCTTTCTCTGACATCCCAACCCTAATGCAAAGTTTATATTATCCCTACCTTCCTCTCTGCCTTTCCTCAACCTGTAGAATATTTTTTTATTATTATTATTATCAGAGGAGAACTGCTCTTACATATTAGGAATCAGTCCAAGTCTTTCTGGTCAAAATTTTATTGCACAATTCTTTAGTGTTCACAAACACAATAATCTGATATTCTCCGGTATCCCAAAGCCCTTTTCAAACTGATATTTTCTGTTCTGATTTATCAACCCTCTCTTGGCACAACTGATGCCTCCTAGCCCAGCAGACAAGGGAAAGGTCATTGATTCCAGGGGATACCAGGGAAAGCACATCCGTTAATATTACAAGCTGATCCATCTATTCATAAATCAGCAAATCCTAACATTTCTGGACTTGGCTATGACTGACTTCTTCACAATTTCTCCTATATACTTTCTGAATTTTCTAGAGCGCTCAGCACCAATCCTATTTCACACCTTCGCACCTTTACTCATGTGACTCCTATCCCAAACAACCTTCCTCTCCCTCTTTGCCTGGGCAATTCCACACTTACACAGTAAAGTTTAATGGAAAAGAGCATGGTCTCAGTTAAGACCTCAGATATTTAGCTTTACCACCTACTTCATGTAACTCCATTACTTAACCTCCCCCTACCTGACTTTCCTCATCTGTAAAATGGGTATTAGGAGTGCCTTTCTCAAGGGTTTGTTATAGGGATTAAATAAAATAATATATATGTAGTACTTAAAATGGTATCTAGCAAATAGTAAGCACTCAATAGCATTGGCTATTTTCACTCACCTTTCAAGACTCACTCATGCTCACCCTCCTACTACTCCCATTCTTGTGTCCTTGGCGGTCATTAAGGCTGCAGGCCATACTTTAGCCCCTGAAGGTGGAGAAAAAAAGGATCAGGGCATTGACTAGAAGGGGCTTTGGGTGAACTTTCTCAGAGAGCATTTTGTAGAGTAACCTTTTTTTTTTTTTTTTTAAAGATTTTATTTATTTATTTGACAGAGAAACAGCGAGAGCAGGAACACAAGCAGGGGGAGTGGGAGAGGGAGAAGCAGGCTTCCCGCTGAGCAGGGAGCCTGATGCGGGGCTCCATCCCAGGACCCTGAGATCATGACCTGAGTCGAAGGCAGAAGCTTAACGACTTAGCCACCCAGGTGTCCCTGTAGAGTAACCTTTTAATAATATATTTGCTGCAGCTTTTTTATGTTAAGAGTCTTGTTTCCTGGGGCGCCTGGGTGGCCCAGTCGTTAAGCGTCTGCCTTCGGCTCAGCTCATGATCCCAGGGTCCTGGGATCGAGCCCCGCATCGGGCTCTCTGCTTAGCAGGGAGCCTGCTTCTCCCTCTCCCACTCCGCCTGCTTGTGTTCCCTCTCTCACTGTCTCTCTCTGTCAAATAAATAAATAAAATCTTTAAAAAAAAAAAAAAAGAGTCTTGTTTCCTTCTGTAACCACACATAATATTATAAATCCCACTTCTGCTACATTAGCACACTAGGATTGGTGGGGGAATGAATGTGGAAGGAAGAAAAGGAGATTTGTACCCAAATACTACTAAAGCTAGTACTGCTACCCCTATTTTTTCCAATAAAGGGGGAAAAAAAGGTTAATGGAGACAGAATGACATATTCAAGTTTAGAGGCTATATGATAAGTAGTTAAATCATGACTCAGTTCAGCTCTTAAGACTTCCATCATCTCGGTGTTTAAATGTAATTCCACTTCTCTTGGGAGTGTACTTTCTTTGAAGAATATAAGTGGTATCTAGTCATAGAAGACAGAGAGGATTTTAGTTCTAGAAATTGGACCCTGGCTTCTCTCACTGCTCTGCAGGACCTGCCTGGCCTGTTTGGGTTGTAATCTCAGTTTCTTAAAGACTTACTATTAAACTCATTGACTTGAATCTTGTCCCAAGGTTTCAAATTTCTTGCCTCAGATACAGTTCTTATCTTAAGGCAAACCCTTCATTTTCTTTGCACAAAATTCCAAGGCCTGGATATCATCTCGTCTTTGGGTAACATCTTCCAGATTTGTTTTAAGCTGATTGCATGTTGCTGAACAATCAGATTTTCTACCCTAAGCAGCACAAAACCAAGTGATGACAGCGCTGGCTCCTGGCCACCAGCAATGGGATGACGCCGCACGGGTCTTTGGTAGTCATGATTGGGTCTTGGGTGTTCGCAAATGGCTACATACCCCTCAAGAGTGGGAAAGGGAGTCTCTCTCTCTCTCTCTCTCTCATTGTGACACACGGTGTGGGAACTCATCTGTGTTAGGGCTGTTTTTGCCATTGCCGTACCCCCCCCCACACTCAATCTACCTTTCACAACCCTACATTTTCATACACTTATATTTCTCATGGAGACCCGCTGAGTGTTTTAACAAACTACTTGAAGTCTGAAACAAATAATACATTATATGTTAAAAAAAAAAAAAATAGGAGGGGAAGAATGAAGGGGGGGAAATCGGAGGGGGAGACGAACCATGAGAGACTATGGATTCTAAGAAACAAACTGAGGGTTCTAGGGGGAGAGGGGTGGGGGGATGGGTTAGCCTGGTGATGGGTATTAAAGAGGAAATGTACTGAATGGAGCACTGGGTGTTATACACAATGAATCCTGGAACACTACATCAAAAACTAATGATGGAATGTATGGTGATTAACATAATAAAAAAAAAAACTACTTGAAGAAATGGAGTGCCAGGGGAAATGTAGGCAGAACTTGGCATATGTGTTTGGGAAATATGAAACCTAAAATGTGAAAAATCTTGAGATCGGTTTTATTTTTCTGGTCTAAATGTTCCATTCAAGTTTCCCTCTCTCATTCCATTAGTTTATCATCTCCTGAGCTGCATTTACCGATGCTGTATGTCAGTGCGTGACAGTGATTCCTGCAGTCTTATTTTTCTCAGTCTACCACAGTAGGGGCTACCTGTGGAGGCAGAAATGTGTACCAAGAACAACCCGCTTTATTCAGCCTCTCTGTACCTTAATGCAGAATTCAGGGAGGTCCTAGTGGCTTTCACCATACAGAATGGAGCACTACCAGAAGAGAACATGGGGGAATGAGAAAGTGACAGTCAAGCAAAAGGCTCACTGAGCTTTATTAAATACGTGCCAGGAGCAGTGTTCTGGGATAGAAAATGCAAAGGATACCACAAATAAAACAAAGCCCCCAACTTTCAGAATTTCAGTTTGAGGAAAGCCAGCATAATGAAAGCTTCCTGGAAATACTGAACATGACCTACAAAGTATCAAGTTAGTTCTAGAGGCAACTATTTCTGTAAAAGATTAGAAAGTAAGATGGCTTGAAATGATGAGAGGATGCTTTCAAAGTCTGGAACCTAAACTGGGCTGTGAAGAGTGAACAGGAATGAGATATTTCAGAAGCCAAGAAAAGGACATTCCAGGTGAGAGGGAGACAAGAGCAAGATTTCAGAGTAGAGAAGATTGAAGGATGAGTGTGGGAAAACTGAGGGATTAAGTTTGGCTGAAGGGCTCACACAGGTGACAGTGCCTACCCCCTAGTAGGATTCAGGAAACATCTGTGAAATGCATGGGGAAGGGTTAAAAAGATGGGTTGATGTCACATTACGATACATGGCTATTTTCTCTGTACTTTTTCTAGTTGGTTAAAGGTGATAATGTGATTGAAGCTAAACATGGAATCTGAGCTTAGGCTTTCTGAATATGTGTCAAACTTTAATCTTCATCAGCCATGTACAGAAAGGGGGTTATAATCACAAAGAGAACGAGGTGAGATTTTAGATGTACGGGTCAGATTAGAGGCATCTGCTTTTGCTGGAAAAGAACTAAAGTGTGTGAGGAACATCTAAAAAAACCTGCTTGTAAATGGGTCTCGTGAAAGCCAGAACTCTGGAAACATTCTTTTCCAGTTTTGCTAATGAGTGGGGCCAACATTTTGACTGCAAAAGTAAGAGGGAGCAGCACCCTGCATTAGACTGGCCTGTTTGGTCCTCTTCTCCACTGGGTTCTAAACTCCCCAAGGTAGGAACTAGCTTCAACGTTGTAACCCTAGCACCTAGCAAAATCCCTACCACATACTCAGTGTTGACTGGGTATGTGTTACTTGAGTTAATTTATTAAAACATGTGATGTGGTTCTTTAATTCAGAGCAAGTCGAAGTTCTTTAACTGCATCAAATCAATAAAATGATGAGCTAAGGCAAACTAAGTTTACACAATGGATATGGTTGGATTACCCTATGTATGAATTAAACTATAAATGACTACAACTGAATAACTTACAGTGGTGTCACCAATTTCTCCTCAGGTGTGGATGAGAGAACAATATCTAGTTTGGACCCATCTGAATTTCTCCACTTGGTATGTTTTCGAGAAATTGCTGATTCTATGGCTGGTTCAGAAAGGGGTCATTCCCCAGTGTTTGCAGATTTTCCAGATTTTTGTAATTGCTCAAAGTTTATTTTTAGAACATTCTTGAAATTCCAAGGCATTTTGTTCTCTCCAGTGCCCTGAAACATGATTTTTATCAATCCCTTATTGTCCTGGAAGTGACCAGTTTGTCTGTGTGTAACAACAGCCTTCACCTGGAATCTGTGTAATTACCATAGCATCCCTGATACTGTTTTTTGGGGGCAGTACCAGGAAGGTTTTGCTATATCTTGACCCTTTTCATGACAATTTCTTGATCGGAGTTTAAAGATCATATCCAACATACTTTCCAATCGTCTAAATGTGATGCAAAAAGTATTTAGAAAAACGAGTAGGGCAAAACAAAAACCCTGCAAAATATTTTTATATATAATGTCTCTATTATTTGTTTAAAAAGATACACATCTTACTGTAATAAACTCAAAGCAAACAAACAAAAAATAAAAATACCCCAAAGTCAAACATAAAGTTATAAATATGCACATGTGTATAAAACAAATGATCAACTATAATTTCACTTTAAAACTAGAATTAAAAACAAAAACAAACAAACAAAACCCCTGGAAATGCTGAAGAAATTGCTGAAGTCCGGGTGCATTTTTTATTTTTTATTCACATATAATTGACCTACAATGTTATATTCATTTCAGATGTAAAACACAGTGATTTGACAATTCTATACATTACTAATGATCACCGTAGTGTGAGTCCCATCTGTCAGCATACAACACTATTGCAATATTATTGACTCTATTCCCTATGCTGTATTTTTCATTTCCATGACTTACTCATTTTAGAACTGAAAGTTTCTACCTCTTAATCCCATCACCTATTTTACCCATCCTCCACCCACCTCCTCTCTGGCAACCACCAGTTTGTTCTCTGTATTTAAGAGACTGTTTTTGTTTTTTAGTTTCCACATGTAAGTGAAATCATATGGTATCTCTCTCTCTCTCTCTCTCTGACTTCCCTTAGCATAATATCGTTTAGGCCCATCCATGTTGTCAGACATGGCAAGATTTCATTCTTTTTTTACGGCTGAATAATATTCCTGGTGTGTGTGTGTGTGTATCTCACACTTTATCCATTCATCTATTCATGAACACTTGGGTTGCTTTCATATCTTAGCTATGGTAAATAATGCTGCCATAAACATAAAACATGTCTTTTTTTATTAAGTGTTTTCATGTTCTTTGGGTAAATATCCTATAGTGGAGTTATTGGGTCATATGGTATTTCTATTTTTTTTTTTTTTGAAGAACTTCTATACTGTGTCCACAGCAGTCACACCAATTTACATTTCTATCAACAGTGCCCGAGGGTTCCTTCTTCTCTACATTTTCCCCAGTACTTGTTATTTCTTGTCTTTTTGATACTAGCCATTCTGACTGGTGTGAGGTGATATCTCATTGTGGTTTTGATTTGTATTTTCCTGATGATTAATGATGTTGAGCATCTTTTCATGTGTTTATTGGCCATCTGTATGTCCTCTTTGGGTCTATTCAGAACCTCTGATAAGTTTTTAATCAGATTATTTACTTTCCTTTGGTGTTGAGTTGTGTAAGTTTCTTTATATATTTTAAATATTAATCACTTATCAGATCTATCATTTGCAAATATCTTCTCCATTTCGCTAGCCTTTTCATTTTGTTGATGGTTTTCTTTTCTGCATAAAATTTTTAGTGTAATATCATTAGTTTATTTTTGCTTTTGTTTTCCTTGCTTGAGATCTATCCATAAATATGCCAATGTCAAAGGGAATACTACTTATGTTTTCTTTTAGAAGTTTTATATTTTCAGGTTTCACATTTAGGTTTTTAATTCCTTTTGAGTTTATATTTGTGTATGGGGTAAGGAATTTTAATGCAATTGCAAATGAGATGGTTTTCTTAATTTCTCTTTCTGCTACTTACTAGTGTATAGAAATGCAACTGATTTCTATATATTAATTTTGTATCCTACAACTTTACTGAATTTAGTCTAATGGTTTTTTGGTTAAATCTTTAGGGTTTTCTATGTGTAATATCATGTCATCTGTAAAGAGTGACAATTTTGCTTCTTCATTAATAATTTGGTTGCCTTTTCTTTCTTATCTGATTGATGCATCTAGAACTTCTAGTACTATGTTGGTAAGTGGTAAGGGTGGACATCCTTATCTTGTTCCTGATCTTAGAGGAAAATCTTTTAGCTTTTCACCATTGAATATGATGTTAGCTGTGGGTTTTTCATATCTTTATTGTGTTGAGGCATGTTCCTTCTAAACACGCTTTTTAGTTTTACCATGAAAAAGATGTTGTATTTTATCAAAAGCTTTTTCTGCATCTATAGGAATGATCATATGGTTTTATAATTTCTCTTATTGTTAGTATGGTGTTTCCTATTGACTGATTTGCAAATATTGAACAACATTGCCTCCCTGAAATCAATCTCATTTGGTGGAAGGGAGAATGATTGTTTTTTAGTATGGACATTGTGGTGAATTTTTTTTTAAATTATTGTTGAATTCATTTTGCCAATATTTTTTGAGGCTTTTGCATTTGTGTTCATCAGAGATATTGGTCTGTTTGTTTTCTCTCTCTCTTTAGAGTGTCTTTGTCTGATTTCGGTGTTAGAGCAATAATGGCCTCATACACAGAATTTGGAAGTTTTTCTTCCTCTTCTATTTTGTAGAATAGTTTGAGAAGAACAGGTATTAACTTTTTAAATGTTTGGTGGAATTCAACTATGAAGCCATATGGATCTGGGCTTTTATTTATTGGGAAAGATTTGATTACTGATTCAGTTTCAATACTAATAATCTGTTCATATTTTCTATTTCTTCTTGATTCAGTTTTGGGAGATTGTAGGTTTCTAGGAATTTATCCATTTCTTCTAGGTTGTTGGCATACATTTTTTCATAATATTCTTTTATATTCCTTTATATGTCTGTGATGTCAGTTATTTCTCTTCCTGCATTAATTTGAGTTCTCTCTTTAGCAAAACTTGTCAAGAAAAGAAAAGGGTTATCAATTTTGTTTATATTTTCAAAGAAACAGCTCTTGATCTTTTTTGTCCCTATTTCATTTATTTCTGCTCTGATCTTTATTATTTCCTGCTTCTACTAGTTTTGGTCTTTGTTCTTTTTTCTAGCTCCCTTGGGTGTAAGGTTAGGTTATTCATTTGAAATTTTTCTTGTTTTTTGAGGTAGGACTGTATCATTATAAATAAACTTCCCTCTTAGAACTACTTTTGCTACATCCCAAAGTTTTTGGACTATTGTGTTTTCATTTTCATTCATCTTCCTGTATTTTTTTTAATATATTTGATTTTTTTGGTTAATCCATTCATTATTCAGTAGCAGGTTGTTTATCCTCCATGTGTTGGGTTCTTTCCAGATTTTTTCTCATAATTTCTAGTTTCATACCATGTGGTCAGAAAAGATACTTAATAGGATTTTAATCTTCTTAAATTTATTGAGACTTGTTTTGTTGGCCTAACATGTGATCTATCCTGGAGACTGTTTCATGTGCCATTGAAAAGAATGTATTTTACTCTTTTTGGACAGAATGTTCTCTGTATATCTGTTAGGTCCATCTGGTCTAATATGTCATTCAAAGCCACTGTTTCCTTGTTATTTTCTGTCTGGATAATTGATCCATTGATGTAAGTGGGATATTAAAGTCCCCTTCTATCATTCTATTGCTGTCAATTTCTCCTTTTATGTCTATTAATAAATTGCTTTATATATTTAAGTGTTCCAGTGTTGGGAGCATAGACATATATATATATAATGTCATATTTTATACCTTTTTAATTTGTGTATCCATTGACTTATTTTTATAAATATAATTGATTTTTTTTGCCCCTTTTTTGTTTAAAGCTCCACACTGGTTTTATAAGTGATTATTCTATCTTTATGATATGTTTGCTTTTACCATAATTGTTTTCTTTCATAATTTTCTTCTATTTATGGCCTTTTCTTTTCACTTAAAGAATTCCCTTTAACATTTCTTGCAAGATTGGTTTAGTGGTGATAAACTCCTTTAACATTTATTTTTTGGGAAATTTTTTATCTATCCTTCAGTTCTGAATGATAACCTTGCTGGGTATTCTTTTGTTGTAAGTTTTTTTAACTTGTAGAACTTTGAATATACCATGCCACTCTCTTCTGGCCTGCAAAGTTTACGCTGAAAATCAGCTGATCGCCTTATGGAATTTCTCTTGTAAATATTTTTTTTTTCTTGATGTTTTAAAAATTCTCCTTATCATTACTTTTTGTCCTTTTAATTATTGTATGTCTTAGTGTAGACCTCTTTGGGTTCATCTTTTTTTTTTTTTAGATTTTATTTATTTATTTGACAGAGAGATAGAGAGCTCAAGTAGGCAGAGTGGCAGGCAGAGGGAGAGGGAGAAGCAGGCTTCCTGCTGAGGGGGAAGCACAATGCAGGGCTCGATCCCAGCACCCTGGGATCATGACCTGAGCCGAAGGCAGACGCTTAACCCACTGAGCCATCCAGGCACCCCTGGGTTCATCTTGTTGGGTGTTCTCTGTGACTCTGGATTTCTGTTTCCTTCCCCAGATTAGGGAAATTCCTGTTACTTCTTCAAATAAATTTTCTGCCCCCTTCTCTCTCTTCTCCTTCTGGTATCCCAGTAATATGAATGTTATTACACCTGACTTAACCTATTCTCATTTTTTTGCTTTTCAACTTGGTCGCTTTCCATTATGCTGTCTTCCAGATTGCTGATCTGTTCTTCTGCATCTTCTAATCTGCATCCTCTAATGCACATTCCCTTTAGTGCATTTTTTCATTTCAGTTATTGAATTACTCATCTCTGATTGGTTCTTTTTATGTTTTCTACCTCTTTGCTGAAGTTCTCACTGAGATCATCCATTCTTTTCTCAAGTTCAGTAGGTATCCTTATGATCATTACTTTGAATCCTTTATCATGTATATTGCTTATCTCCAGTTCATTTCACTTCTCTACAGTGATTTTGTTCTATTCTATCATTTGGGACATGATGCTTTCTCCTCATTTTGTCTTTTTTTTTTTTTTAAAGATTTTATTTATTTGACAGAGAAAGACACAGCAAGAGAGGGAACACAAGCAGGGAGAGTGGGGGAGGGAGAAGCAGGCTTCCCGTTGAACAGGGAGCCCCATGCGGGGCTTGATCCCAGGACCTTGGAATCATGACCTGAGCCGAAGGCAGACGCTTAACAACTGAGCCACCCAGGCGCCCCACTCTCCTCATTTTGTCTTAACTCTGTGTTTGTTTCTATGTATCAGGTAAGTCAGCTACATCTCATGATTTTAAAAATAGTGGCCTTGTGTAGAAGAAGTTTCGTAATGCTCTGTAGCTCAGTCCCCCTGGTCTCCAGAGTTAGGTGCTCTGGTGGCATCCCTTGTGTGGACTGTGCGTGTCCTACTGTTGTGGCTGAGCCATGATTGCCTTCAGCCCAGCTGGCTGTTATGACCATTTTGCTTGTGGCGCATTTGGCAGGATTTGGCCCCTGTACCATTGAGGGGTCTGTCTGGAAGCTCCTTGATTGGAGGGGTCAGAAATCTGATTAGGTATCTGCAGTTAGCCTTCTTGCTACAATTGCAAGTACACCATGGGGCAAGGGTTGTTCCCTGCACAGCCAGCTGGAGTCTGGGATGCAGGAATTATGGGCACGCTGGGGTGTGGGGTTCTTTGCCTTCCTTCCCAGGGAAAGAGTCATTTTGGTGTGGCACAGGTCCCTGCCAGGGCTGCCTTCAGGGTGTGGTAGGACAGGAGCAGCCCTGGAAGGATGCCTACCCACATAAGTAGATTAGATGGGGCTGGTCCACAAGGGAATGCCAGGGCAGAGCACAACAGGGCAAGTGATGCTAGCAAGGTAGAGAGGGTTAGAACTGGCTCCAGCAAGAGTCGGGCTATCTAGGCAGGGGTGTGGGAAGAGAAATGGCACCTGCCAGCCCTTCTGTTCCTGGAGAAATCTTCTGAAGATCTCTTCCCCTTCTATACATATTCTAAGATTAGTCAATATATTTCCTTCACATGTACTGCAGGTGCTTTTCAAACTGCTGCCTTTATGCTCTATCTCAGGCAAAGTTATTTATTATGCTGATTCTTTAAGGGCACCGGCTCAGTTTTCTATTGCCTTTTGACTCTCCGGGCTTTAAAGATCCCAAAGTTAAACCTTCCTGGTTTTCAAAGCCAGATATTATGGGTACTTATATTCCCAGGGTGAGTCCCCAGTGCCAGAGATGACTGGAGTGGGATCTGCTCCTCTCAACTCCTCCATGCTTGTGATGTCCCTCCCATTTGTGGTTAGTCCTGTGGAGGATTTGGTTCCCAAACCTGTCTCATCCTTCCTACTATTTTTGATGTGGCCGCCTCTCTATGATTAATTGGGGAACATCTGCTCTGTCAGTCTTCAGGTCATTTTTAGAGTTAATTTCATAGAGATAGCTGTTACCTCAGTGTATCTGTGGGACAAGATGAACGCTGGATCCTTCTACTCTACCATCTTTTCCTGACTACCTGAATGTATTTTAAATCACTCTTAGACATAAAAATTACTAAGAATATCTCTCTCAAGTAAAGATTATTACAAAAATTAAGAAACTAAAGTCAATATTTTTTTAGATATGCTATAAAAAGAAAAGATGTACTTTTTCTACCTACCTACTTTGGCTCTTAATGATTTTTAATTATAAATAATCATGTATGTTAAAATGAACTTCATTACATTTCATAATAAAATTCTCAGTTATTTCAAAATAGGTTTACATTTAAATTATTGGAATGCTTATTCCTGGTTCTTTTACCACAGTCTATTTTTGAGTTATTTATTTGGAACTAACTCTTGGTTGGCTTGAACCAAAAAAGTTCATGGGCGCTGAATTTTCTGAGCATTTTAATGTTTGAGAGTTCTTTTTTTTTTTTCATTCCTGTTTCATTTAAATAGTATTGGATCTGCATTTAATATTTTCAGAACTTTTACGCATTGTTCCACTGTCTTCTGGCATTAAATTAATGAGAAGATAAACTCTCTGAAGGAAGATAGTTTTGTCTGTTTTTTTTTTTTTTTTCTTTTTTTCTTGTGTCCTGAATAAAATCTTATTCAGGGCAGTGCTCCAAAAGCATTTGTGGAATGAACAAATTAATACTAGCTGATACTAGTCTGGATTTTATTCCTATTCAGATGCCTAAAAAAATCATTTAATAATTCTTAAATTTCAATAGCTTAACCAGAATGTATTTAGCACTGACTTTCCTTATACACATATTACTGCAACACAAATGGGTCTTTCTTATATTTCAAGAAAATATTCCTTTTTGCTCTTGTAAAAATAGAAAGCTAGACAAATTCCTCTATAAAAAATGGATGATAATGGTCTACCCTGTGTATTTAATTTAATACAAATAAAATATTACATGGTTGTAGTTATTTGATCTGATACATACTATCCATATAATTCTATCTCAGACTTCATATTTTTACTATGTGAATGCTATTTACAAAAGATCCACATAGGAAACTATACTTAGTTTTTTTTATCTTGAACAATTTATGTTTTTTCCTGGAGTTAATCCTTATCTTACTTTTTGCTTGCTTAGTTTTTCTTGTATTAATTACTAATTCTTCCCCAAAATCTTACCCTAGTGGAAACCTCATTTCAATATGTCCAAACATATCAATTGTCTATCCATTGCATAATCTTTGGCACATCCCTCCCTGAGCCCGCTAATCTGGACTAGATGTTTACTCTTCATGCTTGCTGCACAGCTATCATCCTAGGTCCCCCTCACCATCTGTCTGAAGATTCAATTTGCCTTCTTTTCTTAGATTTTATTTCTGTGTCTCTCTTGGATTACCCTCTTGTTTGCCTATCTTTCAGTAATTTCCTGAAAAGGATGTACTTAAATGGCCTGTTCACTTTGTTTGCTTTGATTGCTAGCTGTCCTTAATGTTTAATGCCTGTAAGTTGCTCAGTTGTAGTTTTCTTCAGTTATATTTTATTTATATACAGTGCAATCTAGCTATATCCATCATATGCATTTAACTTGCCTCAGTTTCTTTTTTTTTAATGTAGTTATTTTTTTATTGCTTGGGAATTGGAAACTAAGATCACAAAATAGTACAAAAATGTACTAAGTACACCACATTGAAAAGAAAATTTCAGAAGTTGGGACCAGATACATCTGGATGATTTTCTTTTCTTTTTTTTTTAATTTAATTTTATTATGTTATGTTAATCACCATACATTACATCCTTAGTTTTTGATGTAGAGTTCCATGATTCATTGTTTGCGTATAACACCCAGTGCTCCATTCAATATGTGCCCTCTTT
>NC_138371.1:77222746-77265675 GCF_054177405.1 Leptonychotes weddellii | reverse complement strand
AAATGGCAAGATTTCATTCCTTTTGATGGCTACATAATATTCCATTGTATATATATACCACATCTTCTTTATCCATTCATCTGTCCATGGATATCTTGGCTCTTTCCATAGTTTGGCTATTGTGGACATTGCTGCTATAAACATTGAATTTATAAAACCTGACATAAATTTGTATATATAACTAAACATCATTAACTGGAATCTTCTGTTAACTCATTGAGCACTTCTATATGTTCACATCTCTAATTTGGTAACACTAAATATTCTTGTATTATCTATATGGTCCTGACTTTATTAATATTGTTATTTATTCAATAGTCTCATTGCTTCTGTGCAATCACAAAGATTTTATACAGTCTCCCTCACTGTTAGTAGTACGGGTCATGTATACATTCTTTTATGTTGTTTACATTTATTTGTAATGATCTACTCTCAGCTATGCAAAATTTCAGCTAGCTCTTTTTTTAAGTTATCTCTGAATTGCTCCAGTTTAAATTCCTCTGTAGTGTGAATCGCTCATAGGAAATATAATTTTGATCTTTATATTTTTCTTCTAGACTGAGGTCTTCATCTGCTTTTTTCCTGTTCTATTCCTCTATTTTTCACTTTAAAGTATTTTTGCATACTTGTCTTTGCCTTTTCATTTTCCTTGCTTTGGCTTAACAGAGAGTCTTTATTTCAAGCTTTTATTTTGTTCTAATATAATCTGGATAAATTCTCCTGTACCTTTTGCCATCTTATTTAAGGATAGATTGTCTTCACTTCAGAACTACACTGTGCTTTTTCTGTAGTCAGAGGTTTTAAGAGTAGCTGTGTGTGTGTGTGTGTGTGTGTGTGTGTGTGTAAGAAGAGGACTGAAGGGGAGAAGGCAGAGCTCATTTGGAGTATGTATGTGTTGCTGGAGGTTGTAGATTCTGCTCTTAGGTTTTGACACAGCAATAGTAGGGAACATGGGAGCAATGATCTAGGACACTGAACCAATCAAACAACACTCTCTCCCCCTTTCCCCTGTCGCCCCTGTTTCTTTTCCTGGTTGAACTTAAAACATGTTTCTATCATGGATCCAGGTCCACTTGTTAATTTCTTCTGTTTCTTTGCTACTTGAAGTATTTATGGGCCAGCAACACAAGCATCACATGGGAACCTATTAGAAATGCAGCATCCCAGGCCTCACCCTGGATTTCCTGAACCGGAATCTGCATCTAATAGGGAATATATTAGGATGCCTATGGCGCCAATGTTGATAGCTGGCGGACAGGAGGTCACATAGCATCTGGGGCTTTTTATGTGCCCTCCCACTTTTTCTTCTTCCAAAGGTATTATCCTATTTCCCTTTATATTTCATTCTAATAAATTCCATTTTATTACCTGAGATATTTAGCTTCGTTTGATTTTTTTTTAAAAGATTTTATTAAGTAATCTCTACATCCAACCTGGGGCTCAAACTAACAACTCTAAGACCAAGAGCTCCATGTTGCACTGACTAAGTTAGCCAGGCAGCCCTAACTTCATTTGATTTTGATTATTAGCTGCTACCTCTATGATTTCACTCCTCCCCCAAAATAAGATTTTATGTAATGGGGGAAGCCCAGGTGGTTCCACCTTGTCCCCTGAGATCTTGTCACTGTAGGTAGAAACTTCTTCCAGTAGCTTTTCTGTGATCCCCTCTGACCCAGGCAGCTAGTCACACCTTCAATCTAAGTTGGATACTTTCTTTAAATTCTGCACATTTGGGATGCCTGGGTGGCTAAGTTGGTGAAGTGTCTGCCTTTGGCTCAGGCCATGATCCCAGGGTCCTGGGATCAAGTCCTGCATCGGGCCCCCTGCTTCTCTCTCTGACTGCCACTCCCCTTACTTGTGCACTCTCTCTCTGAAAATAAAAATCTAAAAATAAATAAATATATATATACATACTGCACATTCACATTGTCTCCCCAGCACTATCTCTGGGTAATGAGAAAGAAGGCATAGCAGCCCAGAAAAACTACAAGCTACATAAGAATCTTGCATTTTCTATCTTTGGCTTCCATATCACTCTTATCCTTTTCATATTATCGTTGAGGTGGTCATGGCTGTGGAAGTTTTCCTTTTTTTCTAGGAGTAGAAAGGAGATACTGTGGGAAAGAGATGCTGTGTTTTACTTTTACTCTATCTTTACCCTTAGGTCCCATCTAAACTCATTTTAGAATTACTGGGTTTTTTTTTATGGAAGCACAATCTTATTAAGACAAATGAATGTTTACAAGTGTCGTCCTCATCCCAAGGAACACTGAAATAAAAGCAAAAAAAAAAGGATGCATTGTGAAATTGAAATCTAAGTGTTTTATCTTGACAATGCTTTAGCAATTGGATAATGCTGGTATTTTTAAGGCTTATGTATTGATGGCACTCCATTACTATGGGTTTTGCTGGCAGGTACTTTTTACTTATATCTCCTCACTACACTCCTTTCAGCCCACTCAAAAATGCCCAGTGAGCTGCCCTTACTAAAGTTGTGTTGTATTCACAGCCTGGTGAGCTGTAAACAGTATTAGTATGAGCTTCCATACATTTCTTTCAACCTTTACCAGGAAGGGCAAACCTCCTAGGGTGAAAGATAATTCTGTTTTTATGATCACTCCTGCTGAATTGTGCTGTATTGTGTGTGATCTGACTGGAATGGTGCAAATCAGTAATGTGACACAATACCTCTGATGCAGAGTAACAGAACACAGAAGGACAAACAAAAACTTAATGTTGTTTAGAGACAAAAAGACCCAGGAGCTGTACACGATAGACATAGCAATACATGGAATTGCAGCAATTCAGGATAACATTAAGTAGCTCACGGATTTCATGTTCTTTGTTAACTGGTGAGGAAAACAACTAATTTCAAAATATAAAATAAGTGATGTTAGGAAAGGGGGCTGAATGAAAAGGAAAGGGGAAAAGAGGAGGGGACAGGAAGAGATAAGGAAGATGAGCATTTTCAAAGCTTATTTGATTGAATGATCACAGTCTACTTGAGAGCACAAATAAACTTAGGCAAAATTTGCAATCTGAAATCATAAATTGTTTTTATACTGTTACTTCTCTGGATTAAGCTCAATTGATCAAACATTGAATTTTAAAAATAATTTATTGAAATACAGTTTATATACAATGCTATATTACTTTCAGATGTACAACTTAGTGATTTGAAAATTCTATGTTATGCAATGCTCACCATAAGTTTAGTTACAATCTGTCACCATACAATGTTATAACAATTGATTTTATTCCCTATGCTGTCCTCTTCATCTGTCACTAATTTTATAACTGGAAGTCTGTATCTCTTAATCTCTACCAATTTGCCCATTCCCCTATCCTCCCATCTCTGGTAACCACCATTCTATTCTCTGGGTCTATTTCTGCATTTTTTTTTATTGTTGTTGTTCGTTTTGTTTTTTAGATTCCACACATAAGTGAAGTTGTATGGTATTTGTCTTTCTCTGCCTGACTTATTTCATTTTAGCACTATACGTTCTAGGTCTATCCATGTTGTTGCAAATGGCAAGATATCATGCTTTTTTGTGGCTGAGTAATATTCCATTTTGTATATGCACCACAACTTCTCCATCCATTCACCCATCAATAGATACTTAGGTTGCTTCCATATCTTGGCTATTATAAATCTGCAATAAACATAAGGGGTATGTACATCTTCCTAAATTTGTGTTTTCATTTTCTTTGGGTAAATACCCACTAGTGGAATTATTAGATCACATACTATCTCTACTTTTAAATTCTGGAGGAACCTCCATACTGTTTTAGACTGTAGTTGCACCAATCATGCATCCTACCAACAGTATACAAGGATTCCCTTTTCTTCACATCCTAGCCAACACTTGTTCATTTGATATTAGCAATCTAACTGGTGTGAAATATCTCACTTGCATTTCCCTAATGATTAGTGATGTTGAGCATCTTCTCATGTGTTTGTTGGTGATCTGTATATCTTCTTTAGAAAAATTTCTATTTCAGGCAAGTCCTCTGCCCATTTTTTAACTGACTGTTTGGGATCTTTTGGTGTTAAGTTTTAAAAGCTCTTTATATATTTTACATATTAACTCCTTATTGAATATATCAATTGCAAATATCTTCTTCCATTCAGTAGGTAGCCTTTTTGTAGTATATCTTGAAATCTGGGATTGTGCTACCTCCAGCTTTGTGTTTCTTTCTTGAGATTGCTTTGACTGTTTGGGGTAATTTGTGATTCCATAGAAATTTTAGGATTATTTGTTCTAGTTCTGTGAAAAGCTGTTAGTATTTTGAGAGAGACTGCATTGAATCTGAGATTGCTTTGGGTAATACGAAGATTTTAACAGTATTAATTCTTCCAATCCTGAGCGTGGAATCTCTTTCCATTTGTTTGTATAAACTTCAATTTTTTTCATCAGTATCTTACGGTTTTCAGAATATAGATCTTTTACCTCCTTGGTAAGTTTTTTCCTAGATGTATTATTCTTTTGGTGCAATTGTAGATGGAATTGTTTTCTTAATTTCTTTTTTTTAATATTTTATTTTATTTATTAGAATGAGAGAGAGAGAGAGAGCATGAGAGGCGGGAGGGTCAGAGGGAGAAGCAGACTCCCCACAGAGCAGGGAGCCCGATATGGGACTCAATCCTGGGACTCCAGGATCATGACCCGAGCCGAAGGCAGCCGCTTAACTGACTGAGCCACCCAGGTGCCCCTGTTTTCTTAATTTCTTACTGCTACTTCATTACTAGTGTATAAAAACAGATTTATGTATATTGATTTTTATATCCTGTGACTTACATGAATTCAGTAATTACTTTTAATAGTTTTTTGGTGGAGTCTTTAGAGTTTTCTATATATAGTATCATGCCATATGAAATAGTGATAGTTTTACTTCTTCCTTACCAATCTGGATGCCCTGTCTGATTGTTGTGGCTAAAACTTCCAGTACTATTTTGAATAAAAAAACAATGGTGAGAGTGGACAGCCTTGTCTTGTTCTTGATCTTAGAAGAAAAACTATCAGTTGTTCCACCATTGAGTATGATGTTAGCTATTGGTTTTTCATATATGACTTTTATTATGTTAAGGTATGTTCCTTCTAAACCCCCTTTGTTGAGGTTTTTATCAAGAATGGGTGTGTGTGTGTGTGTGTGTGTGTGTGTAATATGTGCCTTTTGTTTAGTTACCCCCTTTGTGGATTTCTGTCAAAAACAAAATTGGTAAACACATGAATCCTGCAATGTCAGAGATGGAAGGAACAAAAATGATCATTTCGTCTAGTCTAGTTCACAAATTGGTTAAGAGGTGACACCAACTAGGGACCCAGGAATAGGGAAGTCTTCCTTGTGTGCTAAGGTAGAAGAATAGATCAGAGAAGGAAGTGCTACAAGATAGAACTGACAAGCAGCAGCCAGTGAGAATGTGAGAAGATAGTGTATTGGCTATCTGGATTTCATTTGTCAAATATCCAAGCTCTGCTAGGTGTCTTTTCTCAGCCTTGCTGGCTAACATACAATACTTATCTAATTATGCTCTGAATCAATCATGAAACTATTGACATTTGGGACTGAATAATTCTTTGTTAAAGGGGCTATCCTATGCATTGTAGGATGTTTTGTAGCATCCCTGGTCTCTGCTCCCTAGATATAAGCAGCAACCTCCAGTTGTGACAACCAAAAATGCCTCCAGACTTTGCTAAATATCCCCTGAAGACAAAATCACCCCAGTTGAGAATCACTGCTCTAAAAAAATTTAATATGTAGTTGTATTGATTGCTACAAGCTGAAGGGATAGAAGAACCTAAAAATAGGTTTCTAGTCTTAGAGCAAAATTTATTGAATTATTTTGGAAATGTTTTATGGCTTAATACTATATCAATAAATGTGATGTGTATTTTTCCATACACTTAGTAATTGCATTAGTAAACAGTTCTCTAAGCTCATGCAGAATGTTTGAAATATAAGCAGAATACTTTATTTTTGGCTGCCACTATCCCTTTAAAATTTATTTAGTCAGAGAAAGCCTTTCCCTGTCACTAGAGAAGTTCCAGCAAGTCCATTTCTCCTCTGGGTATTCACTGATAATAAAAGTCCTCTGGGTGCTTTAAGTCACAAACCTAGTCTCAATTCAGAAAATAGAACACTCATTCTTTGTAATAATCCTGATTCTTAAATTGATCTGGCACT
The DNA here is from genome assembly GCF_054177405.1 of Leptonychotes weddellii. Classification (NCBI taxonomy): domain Eukaryota; kingdom Metazoa; phylum Chordata; class Mammalia; order Carnivora; family Phocidae; genus Leptonychotes; species Leptonychotes weddellii. The sequence goes on along the minus strand of NC_138371.1, from coordinate 77,259,489 downwards.
AAATCTTCTCTCCCCCAGGCCAGGGTTTACTTGTGGCTAGAGGAAAATGTAGGGCAGTATGGGCTTCTTGTTGGTTTCCCCCTACCATCCATTCTCCTTCTCCTCTAGCATTCTGTTACTTCTGACTCCTCATAGGTCAAAATGAGATGCAAGGTATTGTGGGGAATAGTGTAGCCCCCTGTGGCAGGTGCTATTGTTTATCAACACTGAGACCCTCTGGTGGGCAGATGTTTAAAGCTAATGGTCATTTCATGGGCACATTTATTAATTCTTCCTGCCCTGCAGGGTTTCTCTGACAATATTTTGTGGCATGGATATTGCATTTTTATTCCTGTGCCACTACTTCTAACCTCCTAGGCTTCCAAAGTCCACTGCTCCCAAACTCTCCCTGCTGGAGTCAAGACTTGCCCTGGTCCTCAACAGAAATCCCAAGGGCCATGTGTAGGCCCTCTTCTCCATGTGGACCCCATCGGGTGCATTGGAATACTCACATCTTCTGGCCCAGGAACACTGTAGAAATACAGCCCCAGCCCGTGCCTAGTCACAACTCTTGACTGTGGGGGGTGAACATAGTTATTAAACAGCCATAGGCATCAGTATTCTAGGTCTTTCAAACAAGGATCCCTATGTAAGGAAAGGTCTTATTAGGCCTGAGGCAACACACCCAACCCAGCTCCCAGAAGTGTTTAATGGCAGTTCAGCAGCGCTTTTTAAAGACACACTATAAAATACTACCTTCATTGTGAACTCTTGACTCTGTTTTGAATCCCAAAGATGAGGTGAGTCTCCAAGAATCTGGTAACTGGGTCCTGGATAACCATTTCAAATTTGATGATGTCTCTGACTACATCAAACTGTTATTTCGACCTTTTGATCTGGCTATGTAAGTTTTAGTTTTCATCCTAATGATTAAAATAATACAAGTATTTTCAAAAATCCACCAAAATCTGTCTTGATCTCTATGTAGCCATCTATAAAACAACTGGATTGTACCAAATGATATTTAAGCTTATAGAAGATTTAAAATTCTGAGTATATGCTGTAAATTTCCAAACAAACTTGAATGAAAAATTATTTTCCTTAGTTATTTTCTTAGTATTAGTCCCATTTAGGGATCTTAAAGCATGGGCAGTAGTTTAATCAATCAATACATATTTAGTAAGTACCTGCCATGGACCAAGAACTGTACTTTAGAGTATGTGTATGGTGCTGTACAGCTTAATTTACTTCTCTCAATATATTTTTAAATCTATCAATTTCTATAACATTCTCCATTGTGTATTAGGATAAATTAACCTGCCCTTAAAGCACCTTACAATGGTAGGGAGACATCTCATGTGAAAGTACAATGATCATATTACCAAAGGCTCTGTAAATCTTTAGGACATATATAGAGTTGTATTCTTTATTAACTAGAGCTGTCACTGGAAGTTGCTAATTCTTTACTTAGCTGTATCTTAGATTTGTAACAGTTAACAACAGTTATTCCCCAGTTCAAGCAATGTCTCCAGGAAGTATTTTTCTAATTTCCCCAATTTTATTTTTATGTTCCATAGTACTTATTGCCATGATGTGTAGTAAGGAGAACCAAATAATGAAACTAATGGCTTGAATGGAATTACTCAGTGTTCATTAAAAATGAATCCAATTCCATCCTAGGAAAATGACAGATGCAGATATCTGAATCTTTCAAAATAGTTGTATACCACTTAAATTCACCTCTATTTTCTCCAGATGCAAAGCAGGCTAAAGAGATTAGGATCATTTTCCCATTTTGACATTGTGAAAATTCTTGACTTGCCATTCAGATGTACTTCTGGGAGACTATAGAAAAAGATGGGCTGTCTTTGGGGGAGAAAAAGGAAAGTTTCCATGTCTAAAATTTTAATTTTCACATTCTGATCCACAAGATTTCTCATATCATTCCACATCCTTCCTCATACACATTTCCTAAATAATAAAAACCTAGTGATAGCTAATATGTATTGAATGCTTAATATTTTATGTATATTATTACAACAGCATCTTGTAGATATTATGCCAAATTCCATACTGTCTTTAATATTCAACTCATTTGTTTTCATTTTGAGGTCACATTTACACAACCTAACCAGCGTGTGTGACAATGAAGTCAGCACAGCATTAGGCTGGGAGACTTCACTGAGGAATCACTTCTGTGGATTCTGTGGGGTTCTCTGTTTTGAAGGGAATGTGGTGGCCAGGAGCTATTGACCAGTAAGTGTGTAGAAAAACATAGAATGCATCAGGGAATAGAACCGTTGAAGCTCTCTCTGGTCCTTTGGTTTACTATCTACAGAAGAAACCTAAAATATATTCATAAAGACAAGAATTCACATTTGCTAGATTTGCTTTCTGTTTACATATTAATATCCTTTCTTGACCGCTGAGGAAATTAGAGTTACAAAATATAAGATGACCTATATAACCAAAGTACTAAGATATTAATTTTGTTAATAGACATTCATGGGTTTCACAGAGACCTCTTTGATATACTTCTAGTCTGCCTATAAGGATTACTGCTGTTTATTTCCTTGCCCTTGGAAGTCTGTTAGATGATGGTGCTGACCTCATGACCATGCTCCCACGCCTTATATACAAAGGCTGGTCTGTGGGCTGGGGAGTAAATGAGAACCCTGTCAGGGAAGGAGTACCACATTTAAGTCCATTTATTTCCATGGGAAGATAGAGGGATGGGGTGGGATGTTGACTGGGGAAAACGGGAAGAATAAATTCTGCATTCGTGACAATTTGGTTTTGGTATATGGATCACCAGGGTTTTCCCATCTGCCTTCTCCCAACCTGTTCCCACTTCCACCTTGGAGTTGTTTTTTGTTTTTGTTTTTTTTTTTTAATTAATCACTTTTTGTTTGTACCGTGATTTCTCCCTTCCTCCCTTCTTCCTTCCTCCATCTCCCCCTTTCTCCTTCCCCTCCCCCTTCCTATCCCTTCTTTCCTCCTCCTCTTCTTCCTTTTTCTTCTCCATTAAGCTCCTTCCCTTCCCCTGCTTTTATTTCTCATATGCATGGTATAATTTGTAATTGGACACTTTCTCCTCCATCCACTAATTAATTTATTTTTAGACTTTGCCTCTGCAGTAGATGAAATTCCTTCTAGTTAAGAGCAGATCAGTCTTAAGCAGAGATCAGTCTTAAGCAAAGCATGTAGAACAGTGGCTCTACTCTGGAAGAACAAGAACAGAATTTCTTCCACAGCAGGTAGGCAGATAACTTGGTTGCTAAATATTAGTAGTTTAGGGCCTTCTTTTCTCTGAACAAAGTCTTGCTTTCTCTCCAGAAATTCTTCCCACCACATAATGGAAACAACTGGTTCAGTTAGGAATTTATAAGTGAATATATTACTTTATTGGTTGTGAATAAAGGCTCTCTCCAATGGAAACTGATTTCTGTTTCATATGGGTTCTGATGCTTGTGCCAGAGGCATTTACTCTTCATCTTGAACACAGGGGTGACCAAGATCAGTACGTAGATCTATTGTACATTGTTGGGAAAATAGACCACACACGGGAGAAACCAGTTACAGGACACTTTACAAGGCAACATGTCAACAAGTTGAAATCAATTCGACACAGTACAAATTGAATACAGAAATGCCCTTACCTGCATCATTTACAACTAAATGGCTCCAGTGAGTCAAGAGCATAGCAAAGGTTACAATTCCTGCATTAGTTAGGGTTAACATTTACTGAAGGGAAGATAACAGAATTTGGTAGCAGAAGTGCCATGTTCAAATCCTGCTTAGCTATGAAAACTTTGGTAATTAAATTTCAAGTTGATAATTGGTGAAATGAAAGTAATAACAGCAGTACTGCTAAAGTTCGCTAATGCATCTTGTGGAATAAAGGAGAGAATCTTAGTGTTGACTTAAATGATGAGTAAATGCACATCAAATAAGGCAATATTAAGTCTTCATTCTTTTTCACAGATTTGATATTTAAATTTTAATTGTAATGGCCTTTTAAGCAAAATGATTTGTGAAATTTGATTTATACTATATACTTTGTCATATGGGAAAGTTTACCTAAAATGTTGGTAAATGTTTGCTTTATTCTATAAAGTAAATAAATTACAGCCACCAGGAATTCACTTTTAATTATAAAGAATCCTAGAGTGAAACTTTTTATATTTTTTAAAAGATTTTATTTACTCAAGAGAGAGAATGTGCATGAGCCAGGGGAGGGGTAGAGAAGCAGACTCCCCCCTCCCCCCCCAGGAGGATGCCCAGGGAGGGACTCAACCACAGGACCCCGCCACCATGACCTGAGCAGAAGGCAGATGCTTAACTGAGCCACCCAGGCACCTATATGGTGAAGATTTTTATAAAATAAGCCCGTTTAGTTTTTTATAGATCAACTTTTCTCCAAGTTATTGCAGAGCTAATACTGCAACACCTATAAACAGCTTAACAATTAAACTACCAATTTGCAACAGCATAAGCTCTTGTTTTAAAGGAAATAGGTTGTCATTTTAACATTTTAGAAATTGCCATGTATCAACTTTCCAAAATCTAGTCTTTCTACAGAATATTCAGACATGGAGATAAAACTGGCATTATACAAGGAAAAAAAAAAAGTCTACTTGAAATCCTTATTGAACATTGTGGGAAAAGACTGACTGCAAATCTTCAGATAATCATATGTAAATGTAGCTAAAAAGATCACTGTACATTTAGTGTGAAGGTGGCTTCCATTAGATCCGTAACAATGACAATAATGTAGTGGCAAGTAGCTACTTGATCAATTTTTTTTCTTAAGCATCTCAACTTAAAGTAGTACCATACATTGCATGTGCAATTCATATATCCAGTGTCTTGATACATTGCATATCAAGTATGTATAGGTTCTGTGGGGAAATTATAATTACAGGATTTTTTTTTTTTTTAAGACCAAGCAGATAAAGTTGTCATTAAAAGGAATGGAGGTGTATCGAGGCCTTTATAATCACAGATACTGAGTTTGTATCTGCACTGTGTGGAAAGTATTTTGTAGCATTTCTTCTTGGTATGATTTCCTTATAGATCTAGTCTGAAAGCCATAAAAAGGGCTTATAATGGGGGGACAAGAAGGGGTGTCACTTGTAATGAAGACACTCATGTTTGTAATATGCGTACTTTTAAATGTTGGCAAGTGTTATAGTCTACAATGTATAGTAGTACAAGTTCTAATAAGTTTTAGAAAAAAGTGGCAATATAAATCTCTTTAGAAGTTTAATTAAATAAATAGTAATGGCCAGAGAAAAGCCTTGTGCTAATTCTGAAAAGGGGATTATGTCCGTAAGATTAGTATTATCACATTAAAAGTGTGGGATGTCCATTACTATTTGATATCATTTTTTAATGTTTTAAGATGATTTGCACATGTAGGATAAAGTTTTTGGTGTAGTTCAATACTCTGGGAAGATTTTAATCTAGAACATCTCACCTCCATTTTTATTGTAACAAGTTAGCAGAATAGGATCATTTGACTTGAAGACCCTGTCCAAATGGGCTTTTGCATAGTCACTGAGATTTGTTCTGAAGGGTCAGACAGTGAGCACCCAGACCGATGGCATGAACCAGGTGTTAAAAATGAAGGCTGTGTGTGTAGTTGAGCTCTTGAAGGCAATGGCTATTGCTGTCAGCTGCTGTGATTGACTATGCTACTTGTTTAAGTTGTTCTTTCCCAAAAGGCTCCTTGAGGATTACTTTGTGGTCCTTATTGACACCTTTAAACTTTCAATAGCCATTATACTTACACCTTTTTTTTATCCTGTCATAACATTTTCCATCAGAATTATATTGATTTTGTGAAAAATAATCCTCATAGTGACTGAATTTTTCTATTTATGCCTGAAAAAAAGCTATTAAAACGCTTGCACATCTCTCTCAAGGTGATACTATGCATTTAAAATACTTTTGTAATAATAAATACCACACAGACATATGTATCCAGTAAAGGGTTTCCATTTTCATGACACTTGCTTCTCAAGAACAGACATATTCCTTAAAGGGGCAAAAAAAAAAAAAAAAAAAAAAAAAGTTGCCAGCTCTGAATTGATTGACAGTTGTTTACTTAACTCTCTCCTTTTGAAAGCCTGCACACCTATTTCAACCTTGAACAGTTTCCAACTGTGGTATACTGGAACATTTTTTCATTTATTAAGTTCAGTGTTGCCAACCCAAACAAAGTATAATCAGCGATGATCCGAGCAGACCAAGCTGTCTAGCACCATACAATGTATCTGCATACTAATTTCCAAATTCCCTCACATTTCCAGAGAACTAATGGGATCATTTTCATTCTGTTACAGCAACTCAACAGTTACTGAATCACCATCTGTGTTTTCGTTAACCTGAATCAGATATGAATTCTGTTATTGCAAGGTAGAGCAGCTTGTTTAATGATTCTTAATCTTTTCTTTAATTAAATCATGCAGCCAACCTGAAAAATCTATCTTAATGCAAATTAGGAGCTTTTTTGGCATTCGCTTACAGTAATGCACTAATAAGGTTAATTTATGAAGGTTCTCTTCCAGTCTGTACAGATGATATTTGTTCACTGCATATTTTTAGCATATTGTCCCTTTTTGTAATATTTTAAGTAATAAAAACATAGTTATTTTTCACTTACACAAATGAGAGATACTGTAAGCAGCACTCTGTTAACCAAAACTAAATACAAAAAATATAAAGAATTCTAGGTAAGGGGAGAATACATTTTGTTGAATTTCAAATGCCAGTTCTCTGGAAATAACGGTATCTCTTTAACCATTTTCAGTTTTTTAGATACGAGAAGAGAGGGAGCTGAATAATTAGATGAGGAGTTCCCTTTAACTTTTTTTTAATCCTTTTGGATAGGGGTTAGGATTATTATTTCCCTTACTTTTTATATTACTATCAAAACTTACCAAAATGCAATTCACAACAGTTATGTAACTGATAATTTCAAAATACCTTGTCTAAATTCTCTTTTCAATGAGGTATTAATATTTTTATAATGCTAAATTCAGGGTAAACACACAATTACAGAGCTGGAAAAGATTATAAGAAATAGTACAGGATAAAATGAAATAGCAACTTGTAGGAACAGTGGGATTAAAAGTTAATAAATGAAAGAATAATACTAACCTTATCATTCTAATTACCTAGGAGGCTTTTCTTCATGACCCTGGCTCTAATCATATTATGTGGCAAATCATGTCACATCATGATCAAGACTTATAGGTGGTTTCTGTATTTACTAAGTCTCTTCTAAATCTACATGGAATAAAAATCATCTGCGTGAGTTTGTCATGGTAACTGAATTTCAGAGCCACGTATATGCAAAGTATGTTACATACATGTAAAATCATGAATATAAACAAGATAAGATATCTACCTTCAAACTAAAACTTACTGGAGGGGTTATTAACTTTGCACCACTCACAAGGTTTTCTAATGTGATTTCAATACTGTGACATCAGAATTCCCTGAAGTATTTGTATCTCCCTTGCATACTTTGGCCAATGTGCATGATTTTCCTCTAGTTAGATGGCCCTTGACAAAGAATAAGACTAACTTTTGTTTCACATTATACTTTGGAATGTTCTTCTGTATAGGAGAACATGTTTTGTGTTTTGATCCCATCATTTATTCCCAATCTGTAAATGATTGTCTGATTAAGTACATTTTAATATCACAACCTATTTCTTTACAACATAACTGGGTATAGGCTATTTCCAAAATGAAATTTTCTTACTTGTTACTTACATGGAAAATTAAGGTTAACTTTTCTTTAAATGCATTTTGGGAGATTTCATTATGGAATTCTGAAGTATGAGTATGTCATCCATCCCCCAAAGCACTGGGAAACAGTATAAGTAAAAGATGACTGCGGTGGCCTTAAAAAAGAAAAAGTAATAAATTGTAGAATACATTGCTTTGGTTACGACCAGGCCCCTAAGCTTACCTCCTTTATCTATAGTATAAATATATGCAAATCTTGACCCATGGTTTCATTTCTCCTAGACTTTGAAAAGATAAAAACAAGCTGATTAACGAGGTAACAAATGTATTATTGCCTTTAACTTCCAAAGTCCAGTATGGCTGTTGACTATATTTATTATACCTCCAGGTAAAATTCAGTCCAGAGGGAACTGAGCCCAACAGAAAGCATCAGTCATTTGAAGAATAATTACATAGCTTAATTATAATTAGAATCAAAGCAAGATACTAGTATTCAATTGCCACCAGCAAGTGGGATAAAGTATTTCAAATACTTTGGGTCAGAGATTAGAAGTTATATAAGCATTAAAGTAGAGATGTTCTTTGGCATGAGTGAGATTCTTGTATTTGAAACCAAATGACACAGAAATAGCTTTATGTAGCAAACTGGTAAGTTACATTGCCTTTTCGCTTCTTTGAGGCAGAATCTATAAAATACTGAATTATTATCTTATGGCAAAGCTGCTATTTTAAGAATTTTAAACTAATATTGACTGCTGTCAGGTCGGTTTCTAGATTTATTGACTTAAGAAGTAGATATAAACTGAGGTGAAGGCAAGGTCAGGTCAATATTTATCTTGTGAATCAATAGATTTTGATACTAATAAAAAAAATGAAGCTCAATAAATATATGTGGTTGATAGAAGAAAAAGCAGATCAAAAAGTTTGCAATTTTGAAATTTCCTAAGCAAATTTGACTTGCCAGTTTCAAATATTACGGGATAGCCTATGCCCTAAAGGTATACAGGAGAAAATAATTCTGACAAGTAGTCCTGAGAACTTAAGCTATGTAATAGACATGTGCAATGATCCTGTCTAAGACAAATGTTTTTCAATCATATTGTATTATTAGTTATTAAGTTCTGTCCTCATTTTAGCTTTTATTTATCTGCCTCAGAAGAGAAGGATACATATAAGAGAATGTTTCATGGGATTAAGAATGTAAAGTGGGATTTTGTACAATTTTTAACCTAATGTAACTTGAAATGTAGTTCTTAGAATGAACTATAATTGCTTGGTTTACTTATATCTTAAGTCATCTCAATTCATCTCTATAGCTCCAGTGTGCTCCAAGGTACCTGTCTTACGCTGTTCAGGCTTCTATAACAAAATGTCACAGTGGGTAGCTTCTAGAGAGCAGAAACCTATTTCTCACAGTTCTGGAGGCTGGAAATCTGAGATCAGGATGCCAGCATGATCAGGTGAGGGCCCTCTTCCAGGTTGTAGCTTTATCCTGGTGGAAAGTTGGCAGCCCTCTGGTCTCTTTTATAAGGACACTAATTTCATTCATGAGGCCTCTGCTCTCATGACCTAATCACCTCCCAAAGCTCTATTGATGAGTATTGCATTGGGTTAGGATTTTAACATGAATTTGAGGGGGACATAAAAATTCAGATCTTAGCACTGGCATACTGTAATACAAAAATCTTTGATTAGGGAACAGATTTATTATTTTTCCATAATTCCTGACTTTAGATTGAGACCCTTCAATCTCCCAAATCAGTTCCAGGCAATAGAAAGTTGGTCCAATCCACTGAAGGCCACCTATGGGTAAGGAAATATATAAGAAAATTCTACAAACATAAGGTCTCTTCTCTCCAGGTTCTTGCCATCGAATGTGAGATGACCAAGCATATCAGACATGGAAGACTGTTTCTGAAGGATTATAGAGTTAGATAAGAATTGTCATATTATTAAATATGTGCATGAGACCCAGAGCTATGAAGTATGGTCACACTGGGGGAGATTTTGGGGTCCTAAATAAAATGAATTGGGAGTAGACCCATATTCTAGTCTGTATCAAATAAGTAAAACCCAAGATAACAGAAGAAATGAACAAATCCCTATCTTTGTCAGAACACTTATGAAATATTTTGAATAGAAAATTAGGTTTGTCTGAGCATATTTTTCTGTGATAACATCTTACTTATTAAAAGTTTAAGCTAGACTATAACCTTCAATATTCTAGAAGGTCACGTTTTTCCCTAGCCCACAGGAAATTTTTGTCTCTAACTTTGTCAGAGTTAATAAAGCTCTTTTTTACAAAAACCACCTTCTATTTTGCATATTATATACCACCTCTAAACTTTTTTTATGGGCAGAGGATATGATGACATACTATCACCTTCAGGGCCAAGTAGTTTGCACATAGTAGGTCCTTATTCAACAAATGTGGGTTGAATAAAACTTCATGAGAAATTTTATTGTAATATCACTACTGTCCTCAACTGGAATTGGTTGTTAATGGATTCCCTGACAAAATTTTCCATTACCTAGATGTCTATGAGAAAAGATAGCACTGCATTGAGTGAACCATCTTATGTGTTTCCATAGCATATCACAATTTAAACAAATATTTGTCTACTTGCTATATTAGATTATATTAAGAGAATGGACTACATTTTCCTTTTTTGGTACCTATAGGGCCAAACACACTACCTTCTGTAAAGTGGGGACTGTCTTTTTTGAAATAGAATCCTTATATAGAAACTCGTGATAAACGAATTCTTATAATTTTACCAAATGAGGGAAAATTGTTAGCATTGTTTCTCTTTGCTATAAAGATACCCATTTACTTTGTGAAAGTAGGAGGAAAAGATAGGCTTTTTAACATGTCATCTTATTTTGTTTCTATTGACAGATTTATCAGGATCTTTTGCACATAGCGGATTAAAAGTATGAAAAATTCTTCTAGGTATACAGGCTCAAAAATTCCACATTTTAGTGTGGATGCTACAATGCATGCTTATTTGAATAATCCAAACACTAATCAGGTTTGAACGCACTTTTAAAGAGAAGGAACACAGCAACCTGGACAGTGGTAAGAGTCACCAGAAAGGAGGAGGAGGGAGGACCCCTGGAAGAAGACAACCCTTTCAAGGTATAGAAGTTTATTGCTAATCTCACAACCATTTCTAGTCCACAACATCCAAGTACTTCTATCAAATCTGGGAGTTATGCTTCACCAAGAGGCAAAGATTATGCATTTCCCAAAGTGTGGTCTATAGGTAGGGTGACACGCTGTCACTGAAACCTAAATACTTATCAATAGTTAAAGGGGCTACTCTTAATAATGTTTACTATTTGTATTAGGAGTAATGGTGAGACTATCTACTCAGCCAGGATAGATCATTACCCTGAAAGCACCACTTGTATTGGAATTATTGGAATGCTCATCTGCTAAGAAATAAGCTAGGGTAGGAATAACCAAGTATAAAATGAGGAAGCATTTTTTTTTATCATCGATTGTGATATATGCAGATTTCTATATTTAAGATGAACACATTACAATTATAACTTAAATGCCTAAGTATTATATGACCCAAAATAAAAAAATCAAACATGGTTTCTCAAAGCTGAAAGAACTATTTCTCATCTAGAAAAAAAGGGCAGCATTTGTTTGATATTTTGATGAATTATTAATTTTATCACAGCTAAGATGACAGCTAATATTAGAACATTGAATTATTAATTTTCAAATGTGCAATAAAAAGCAGAATAAACAAACTGAGATGTGTTTTACGTATGGGCTGCATTGCTTACATATTCTACTTAAGAAAAATATCAAAGGAACCAGAAGGAATTAAAAATCTTGTCACTTTTGATGAATTCTTTTACTCAGTACTTTCTGTGCCACTTTGAAATATAAGGCACAAATAACATCTGATAGTAAATGTGATTATTGAATGCTAAAGATCAACATTATCCATATCGCACATCTTTGTGTAAAAATTCGAAGCAGGATAGCTAAATTACAAAGCAATAATGAGAAATATCTGTGGTCTTAAAGAATTTACCTCTAATTTTCACAGGATTACTTTGAGAGATAAAAATTTTCTTCAGAATAGCTTTGTTATTTTTTTAGGCACTATTTATTTTTTTCATGACAGTTACTCTTGTTACTTCAAGGAACAAAACTCAAAGAGGTCTCAGTCTTCCTCAAATGTACAATGTTGAAGGTTCAGTCCAAAAACAAGGACAGACTCGATGTAGCTCTGTTGCACTGGGGGCCAATGGCGATGTCCTGTCAAATATCTCTTCAAAAACCTCCCCTGAACTCTTGATCCTTCAAAGCCTTAACACTTGATTCCTGAATAAGAAAGTGTTTCCACAGTGTTTCCACATAAGCATTTAAGCAGTATAGAACAGAACCACCGCTCAGAGCAAAAGGACTGCTAGAGGACATGGAGAACTGACTGTACGGCAAACAGACTGATGGACATTTTTAAGGTATAATTTCTTGTTAGAAGAAAGCAGTTGTTTATCCCTGGCCTCACAAGGATTTAACCCAGATGAAAAATGAATTTATATCCATTAAAATGTTCTTTATTATATCATTTACTATTTAGGCACATGGGTCAGGGGGTGCAAAAAAAAAGTTTCACAGTACTGAAGTAGGACCCCAAGTAGAAAATGATTGGACTTATAGCTCATCTAATTTAGACAAGAATGATTGTCACCAGAAATGCTTTTGTGATAATATTCAAAACAGTAATGTTTAAACACTACTTTTATACCCCACATTGCCATGTATCACCCCACTGAGGGTTCCATGGAAGCTGGTAGGTTTTATTAATAAATTGTATTATGGCATCTAATTTAAACACATGCTTTATTTGTTATATACATCAAGTGACAAATTTACTAATAATCCAAATCATGTATGAAACAAGAACTAGGACCTCTTATCAACTCTGTAAAATAGATATTACAAATCATCTATTTTTAAAAGATTGAATAACTGCCCTAATATTGCATAACTGGGAAGAAGCTGAGGTAGAATTCAAATTTATTTTTCAGATAATACATCACAAACTATTTTAAATTATTAAAGTGTCTGAGAACTTCATCTTAATTATTTGAAGCCGTTTAAACAAATGCTAACTAAATCCTCACAATAACCTCTGACTCTCTACTATTACTTCAGTTTTACTTGAAAGTGGGACTGAGTATGAGAGGGTAAGTTGCTCATCACTCATAGGGCTAGACTTTGAACTCAGGATGTCTGACTCTCTCAACTGTGGTGTTGTATTCTCATGTGGTAGATTAGGCATATAGAACACAATATACTACATAATCTTGAAAATATTAAAAATTAGAGGCCAGAGCGATTGACAGGCTCCATGGCTCCTGAATCCATCAGGAAGAGCTTTCAGTTTTCCTGAAATGAGAATGGAGTCAATTCCCTTCTAGAATGTGGTGGGTTCTACTTTCCTCTTCATTTTCATTAATTGGGTGCAGCCTCCCTCTCTTTTCCCAGCCACTGACAGGAGTCAACAAGGAACCCCAGTACACTGAGTGTTCTAGAAAGACCTATGATCCTTGGTAATAGGCTCATTAATACTTTGGTCCTGATAGTCTCAAGGCCTATTCTTTGGTGGTCTTTATTCACATCTATCTCAGTTACCTTAATGAGCCCAAGTTCTAATTCCCTACCCTCCATTCCATACCCGTCTGCATATCTGCCCCCATTTCTATCCTTCTGATTTCTGAAATCTTTCCACCAGGTCCTCTTTGACTCCTGGCCAGTCTTCCAGCCCCTTCCTCTAGATCCATCCTCATCCTCTTCTCTGAATGTTCCTTTTTCCTTCTTGTTATAGAGGAACTCCAACTCTCTCCTGAGAGTCATTTTCCTCTTCAGCCTTTTCGAGTGGTACCTGAGTTCTCTCCCATACTCATTTTATCATGGGGCATGAAGCTGTGGTACATCTTTTCCTTGCTCTGCTACTAAACTCTTTTCCTCCACCCACTTCCCAGAAAACACCCAGCTTTGAGTCTCTGATCATCTGACTGTCTCACTCAGGACCTCTCAAGTTGCAGTCCTTTACAGATGTTGTGGGTCTCTTTTCCTCACTGATTAAAGGTTTAATTTGTAAGCTTGCTCTCATTTTCTTCAACTTTTCCAACATAATTCCTGAGGATGTCAATGTCCACATAGTCCTAGAGGATTCTTCCAATACCCTGACCTCTCCATTCGTTGGCCTCCTCCCTTCCAGTGATTTTAGTCTCTGTTTTTCCTCAGTCATCCACTCTCAAGGTCATATGCTAGATCTTGTCATTACCAATAACCCAACTCCTTCCATAATATCACTTTAAAGCCTTTCACTCTTGCATCACCATGGCCCACCTTTATAGTTAGTTTCTCAATTCCAACAGTTCTTCAGACATGCTTAAACATCCCATCATATTTTCCTTTTCACACCCTTGAGCCTTTATTTATTATCTTATCCAGCTTAATTCCATGGCCCGTTATTATAATCACTTCCTTACATATAACCTCATTTCTCTTGCCATTTTCTTTCCTCGTGGCACTTAATTGGCAAAGCCACAACCTTAATAAAATCTAGTAGGCCCTTAATGTTGTCAGGCAGTCATACCGCTTTCTCCTAGTGCTTTCATTCTCTTATATTCCTAAATGACTACTTATGACCTACTCTTGTTTCCTCAACTTCCAACAACTTATGCTCACATATAACAGTCTTACTTCCTATTTCACTACAAAAACTGAAGCAACCAGAAGAAACATGGGCTTATTTGGCCCCCAGTTTACCTAAAAACAAGCAAATACTTCTTTTTACTTTGCTTTTGAACTACTTGGCCCTTTCTCTATTTTTTCTTTGTAGCAAAACTCATCAAAAGATGTCTATATTCACTGTCTCCAATGTTTCTCCTCTTTTAAACTCACTCGAATCAGTCTGTTATACCCACCATTCTGCCAGAATGAAATATCAATGACCTCCACCTAATTATATCTGGCACCTAATTCCTAGACCTCCTTTTATTGAGCCTAGCAGGGGCAATAAATGTGATTTTTCTATTTTCTTTGGAATACTTTCATTTGATTTCTAGTGCATCACATCTATTTTTTTCTCACCTCAATAGTTTTATTCTGTTTACTATGTTGATTCTTCATCTTTTCCCAGATCCTTTTTGAACACCTATTTGTCTCCCACTATACTTTCTCCAGTGATTTTCTCAAGATTTATGGCTTCTAATACTATGAATAAACATTGCTAAATGTTTATATCCATCCAAGACCTGTCACATGTACTGCAAACTCAAGTCCAACTGCATGGTGTTTATCTGTTTAAATATCTTCTAGGCAAATCAGATTTAACATGCCAAATTGGAATTCCTTATCATCTCCCAGTTCTATACTTTTCCTCATTTCTCTTATGGATATTTGGTTAATATTTATTCCTCCCCACCCCACCTCCCCTTTTTTTAAATTATTTTTTACTCCACATCTAATCCATTAGCATATTCTATCAGTGCTATATTCAAAATATATCCAGATTACAGTTGCTTTCATTCTTAGGCTTCTAGTCTAATCCCTATCTATTATCACATATATTATTATAATAGCTTCAAAACTGGTTTTCCTGACTTTGTTCTTGTTTCCTATAGCATAAATTGCTAGGCTTATATTTTACTTGAAGGTAGGTGCCCGACCAAGGACTAAAATTCCCAGCCTGTAGGACATAGACAGAACCATGTGAATAATTCTAGCCAATGGAAGGCAACTGAGTTGGTCATATTTTTGAGCTGAGGTTGTTGATTATGCATTACTCATTTCTCATGTTCCCTTCCCCAGAAGCTACAGAGATCTGTTGTGGAAGACCACTGTATCACAAGATGGAAGGAATATGGATCCATATGTCACTAATTAGAAGAGAGTGATCCAAGAGAGATACCTATCCAGGAACATCTACGTTGGGTTTTGTGTGAACAATAAACACACAATTTTAATAAGCCTTTGATATTTTCAGATTGTTACAACATATATTCTCTCTGATGCATTTCCTTACAGCCTATTCTCCACTAAGCTGTCTGAGTGATCTTGTTAAAACATAGCTCAAATACATCACTCTTCTGCTCACATACTTATTCTAGTCACACAGGCCTCTTAGCTATTCCTGGAATGCACTAACTGCTCTTCCACTTCAAGGCTTTTTACTCATTCTTTTCTATGCCTAGAGTGCACTGCCACTAATTTTTTGTATGCCTGCTTCCTCATCTATTTTGTCACCCTCTTGGCCTTTCCTTGGCTAATTAAAATGAACTTACTACTATCTCACACAATATTTTATCTGCTTTGTCCATTTGAACTCCCACACCTAGGAATATACCTAGAACATTGTAGGAAATCAGTAAATATTTGTTTTTTTAAATGGAAGAATGAATTGATTCAACAAATTCATTACAGTTTTAATCTATTGAAACATTCAACGTTCATTGAGTTCAGTACATATGACGTTCTCTGGCTTAGAAAACCCTAACCCACACACATATACACACCCCATCCTTTGCCTCTAACTTTTTGGGTATCGTTTTAATATCATTTCCTAAAACCAGAAGCTCAATTCTCCTTTTTTGATGCCTTTCTTCCATTATCTATCATGCTCTGCTCATGCCATCACACAAATTTTTATATAAAAATTTTTATATTTTTGTCAACTTAGCTATTAGATTATGACAGACACGGTATGATGTTTGGAATATGCTTACATTGTCTGACTTGTGATCTTATACTCCTGTATTTCAGTATGAAAAGAACATGCCTTAAATGCATATTATTGCTGGTCCAAAGAAGAGAGATATGTGGAACA
Source organism: Leptonychotes weddellii (assembly GCF_054177405.1). Lineage (NCBI taxonomy): Eukaryota > Metazoa > Chordata > Mammalia > Carnivora > Phocidae > Leptonychotes > Leptonychotes weddellii. The sequence continues at coordinate 77,242,882 of NC_138371.1, read as the reverse complement.
GATTTGAATTCAACCCACATACTGAAGCAAATCCAATTAAGCCTTGCCTAGATTACCCTAACTTTGGAGACCTGCAGATTGTGACTGAGAAATAAGTGACTGAGTTTGGAGATGGTTTTTATGTGTAATTATTGTGAAAAGAACTAACTGATAGAGAACTAACTGTCCTTTTTTCATTCTTTTCTTCCCCCAAATTTTGAAAATATTTTATTTTCAGGCCAGGGAAGAAGTTTTACTTCTATATTTCTGATGAAAATACTAGAAATTTTAGAGGAGGGCAGGGAAAATGACAGAGTAGGAGGATCCTGAGCTTACCTTGTCCTAGGGACACACCAAAACAACAACTACTGTTACAACTACCTCTGAAAATGATCCAAATCCTGGCAGAACAGATCTTCTACAACTAGTCATAGAGAGAGACTACATCCAAAAGGATAAAGGGAGCAGAGATGATGGGATCAGGAACCAAATCCCTGGCACAACTGACCAAAAATGGGAGACACATCACAAGCACCAAGAAGTGAGAGGATTGGATCCCATACTAGGTATGCCTGGCCCTGGGGATGCACACTGAGAAGATGAGTCCCCATAACATCTGGCCTTGAAAATCAGCAGGGTTTAACTTCAGGAGAACCCAGGGGGCAATAAGAAACGGAGTCCCCAGTATTTTAAATAACTATACTGGAGATACAGCCATGAAACAACAGCTTGGAAAGCACCTGGAATACATGTGAAGATTTACTGACTAATTTTAGGACATGTGCTAAAGGGGCAAATTTCCCCTTTCTGCACATTTCCCCAAGAACAAAAGTTTGGTATTCCATTTTCTTGTGCTCCTCCAGCCTAGATAGCTGGATGCTTATGGGAGCCAGTTCTAACATTCTCCATTTACACTGATGGCATGTGAGCTTCCCTGATGTTACCCTCCAGATCTGTCCCACCCAACCTGCCTGCCTTGGCAGGTCACCCTCCAATGTGGCTCCTGCCTCACTAAACCAGCAGGCAGCCCCAGCTGGTACTGGTGCCCCTCCAAAATGATTCCTGCCCTGGGGGTTGGAAGATAACCTGATATGCCAGCATGCACACATTTCTTGCAGCCAGGCCCTTTTGCTGGCTGAACAGGGAGCAAGCCCTACCCTTCAGTGCACCCATAGCTGTCAGAGCTGTTGAATACAAACAGCCAGGATGTAGGTCAGCCTTGCACACTAGCAAGCTCATAGTACCTGTATCTGGGCTTCAACAGTGCAAGGAGAAAACTCTGACCAGTGTGCCCACAGTAGGCAAAGCAGGTCACTGCACTCAGCTTGGCCAAGTCCCAGCCCAACCACCAATGTGCCCACAGCAATCATAGCAACAACAGGGGGTTATATGCAGCCACAAACATCCCTGGAGACATCCCTGGAGTTCCTAATTCTGGAGACTGGGGAATTGAGATATAGGGCATCACAGAAACTCTACTACACAAAGCCAGTACTCTCAAGACCAGGAGGACATAGCTGACCTAATATATAGAAACAAATACAGAGAGTTAGACAAAATGAGGAGACAGAGGAATATGTCCCAAATGAAAGAACACGAAAAAAAATCACACACAAAAAACTAAAGAACAGGAAGATAAGCAATAAGACTTAAAGAGTTCTAAACAATGGTCATAATTGATACTGATTTTGAGAGAAGAGTGGATGAACTCAGAATTTCAACAAAGATATAAAAAAGTATAAAAAAATAATCAGGAGCTGAAGAATTCAGTAACAAATGAAAAATATGCCAGAGGGAATCAAAAGCAGATTAGAGGATGCAGAACATATCAGTGATGTGAAAGACTGTGTACTAGAAAGCAACCAAGCTGGACAGTAAATATAATAACAAATGAAAAAGGAACTCAGAGATATCAAGCATAATGAACTTCATGTTATAGGAATCCCAGAAGGAGAAGAGAGAGAAGAGGGCAAAAACTTATTTGAAGAAATGATAGCTGGAAAATTCCCTTATCAGGGCAAAGAAACAGACATCTAGGTCTAGGAATCACAGAGAACTCCTAAAAAGTTGAATCCAAGAAGGTTGGCACCAAAACACATCACAATTAAAATGTCAGTAATCAGATAATCCTAAAAGCAATAAGAGAGAAGCAATAGGTAATGTACAAGGGAAACCCTATAAAGTTTCCCTTAATTTTGAGGAGAAAATGAAGTCCAGAAGAGAATGGCATGAAATATTCAAAGTGATGAAAGAAAACGAAAACAAAAACAAAAACAAAAATCTACAACCAAGAATACTATACCTGGCAAGGTTATCATTCAGAACTGAAGGAGAGATAAAGAGTATTCCAGATAAACAAAAGTTAAAGGAATACATCACAACTAAACCAGCCTTAAAAAAGGTTAAAAATAATTCTTTAAGTGGCCCTGGGTGGCTCAGTCAGTTAAGCGTCTGCCTTCAGCTCAGGTCATGATCCCAGGATCCTGAGATCAAGCCCCATGTCAGGCTCCTTGCTCAGTGGAGAGCCTGCTTCTCCCTCTCCTTTTGCCTGCAGCTCCCCTTGCCTGTGCTCTTGCTATCTCTTGCTATCTCTCGCTATCTATCAAATAAATAAAATCTGGAAAAAAAGAATTCTTTAAGTAGAAAGAAAAGGCCATAGTTGGAAGAAAATTGTAAAAGGAAAAAATTCACATGTAACAGCAAACATAGAAAAAGATTAAGTACTTATAAAGCCAGTATGGAGGTTAAAACAAAAAAGTGGTAAAATTAAGTATATCTACAAAAATTATTTAAGGGATACACAAAGTAAAAAGATAAAAAGTATGATATGTACATAAAACATGGAAGGGGGAATAAAAATTTAGTGCTTTATAATGTGCTCAAACTTAGAACATCAACTTAATGTAGACTGCTATACCCAGAGGATGTTATATATGAACCACATCATAACCACACATCAAGAACCTGTGATACACATACACACACACACACATAAAGAGAAAGGAGTCCAAGCATAACAATAGAGAAAGCTATCAAACCATAAGGAAAGAGAGAAGAAAAAAAACTATGAAAACCAGATAACAATTCATAAAATGGCAGGAATTGCATACCTATCAATAATTACTTTAAATGTAACTAGTCTAAATGCTCCAGTCAAAACACATACAATGGTAGAATAGATTAAAAAAAAAAAAAAGGACCCACCTATATTCTGTTTACAAGAGAGTACTTCAGACCTAAGAACATATAGAGACTGAAAATGAAGGGATGGAGAAGGATATTCCATGAAAATGGCAGGGAAAAAAAAAAGACAAATTAGACTTTTTTTAAAGATTTTATTTATTCATCTGACACAGAGAGAGACAGCGAGAGAGGGAACACAAGCAGGGGGAGTGGGAGAGGGAGAAGCAGGCTTCCCGCCGAGCAGGGAACCCAATGTGGGGCTCGATCCCAGGACCCTGTGATCATGACCTGAGCCAAAGGCAGATGCTTAATGAACTGAGCCACCCAGGTGCCCCAAGACAAAATAGACTTTAAAACAGACTGTAACAAGAGACAAAGAAGGGTGTTACAAAATGATAAAAGTGTCAATCAAGTAAGAGGATATATCATTCATATATATATATATACACACCCAATATGAGGGCATCTAAATACGTAAAGCAAATATTAATGGACACAGGGAGAAATTAACAGTAATACAATAATAGTAGGGGACTTAAACACCCTACTTACAACAGGGGATAATCAAGACAGAAAAATCAATAAAGAAACAATGTCTTTGAACAACATATTAGACCAAATGAACTTGATAGCTACACACTGAAATTCCATCCAAAAACAACAGAATACAGATTATATTCAAGTACACATGGAACATTTTCCAGGATAGATCTCATGTTAGTCCACAAACAAGTCAATACATTTAAGAAGATTGAAATATATCATGCATCTTTTGTGACCATTCCAGTATAAAACTAGAAATCAATCACAAGAAAAAAATACTGAAACAAAAAAAAAACAAACCCCACAAACACATGCAAACTAAACAACATACTGTTAAATAGCCAATGGGTCAATGAAGAAATCAGGAAATCAAAAAATACATGGAGACAAATAGGAAAGTATCCAAAATCCTTGATATACAGCTAAAGCAGTTATAAGAGGGAAATTTATAGCTATCCAAGCCTAATTCAAGAAATAATAAAATCTCAAACAATCTAACTTTACACCTAAAGGAAATACAAAAAGAAGAACAAAGCCCAAAGTCAGTAGAAGGAAGAAAATAAATGTCAGAGTAGAAATAAATGGAATGTCTGCTAAAACACAATAGAAAAGATCAATGAAACCAAGAGATAGTTCTTTGAAAAGATAAAATGTATAAACCTTCATCCAGACTCATAAAAAAAAAAGGATCCAAATAAAAATCAGAAATAAAAGAAAAGTAATATCCAATACTACAGAAAAACAGAAGATTTTGAAGAACCACTGTGAACAATTATGTTCCAAACAATTGGACAACTTAGAAAAAAATGAATTTCTAGAAACACACATAGACAATCTGAAAATACCATTACTAGTGATAAAATTAAATTTAACCCCCCCAAAACAAACAAAAAAACCACATCCAACAAGGAAAATTCCAGACCCAGACAGCTTCACAGGTGAATTCTACCAAATATTTAATGAAAAATTAATACCTATTCTTCTCAAACTATTCAAAAAAATAAAAGATGAAGGAGAGCTTCCAAATACATTCTACAAGGCTTGATATAAAATGAGACAGAGACTACAAATAAATAAAACTACAGAATTACAGGTAAATATCCCTAATGAAAACAAATGTAGCAAACCTCAACAAAATATTAGCAAACTGCATTTATCAATACATTAAAAGGATCATTTACCACAATCAAGTGGGATTTATTCTAAGAATGCAAGGATGGTTCAATACTCACAAAACAATCAACAGGAAACATCACATTAACAAGAGGAACAATAAAAACCATATGATCATCTCAATAGATGCAGAAAAGCATGTGACAAAATTCAACATCCATTCATGATATAAATCCTCCACAAATATGAGAAACCCACAACTAACATCATACTCAATTGTGAAAAACTGATAGTTTCTCCTCTAAGATCAGGAACAAGACAAAGATGTCTACTCTCACCACTTTTATCAACATAGTATTGAAAATCCTAGCCAAATCAATCCAGCAACATACATACATACATACATACATACATGCCTTCCAAATTGGAAAGTAAGAAGTTAAATTGTTAATATTTTCAGATAATACAATACAATACATGGACCCTAAAGACTTTACCAAAAAACTATTAGAAGTAACAAGTGAATTCAGTAAATTTGCAGGATACAAAATACAGAAAAACTGGTTGTATTTCTATACACCAATAACAAAATAGCAAGAAAAGAAATTAAGAAAACAATTCCACTTACCATCATACTAAAAAGAATAAAATTCCTAGGAATAAACTTAACCAAGGAAGTGGAAGACCTGTACTCTGAAAACTATAAAACATTGATGAAAAAAAATTGAAGATAACAAAAACAAATGGAAAAAATATCCCATGATCAGGACTGGAAGAATTAGTATTGTTAAAGTGTCCATACTACCCAAAGCAATCTACAGATACAAATACAATTCCTATGAAAATGTCAACAGCATTTTTCACAGAACTAGAACAAATAATCCTAACATTTGTATGGAATCATAAAAGGCCCTGAATAGTCAAAACAATTTTGAGAAAAAAAGAATAAAGCTGAAGATATTGCAATCCCAGATTACAAGATACACTACAAAGACATAGTAACCAATACAATATGGTACCAGCACAAAATTAACATGCAGACCAATGAACAGCATGGAGAGGCCAGAAACAAAGCCACATTTATATGGTCAATTAATCAACGTAAAGGAGAAAGAATACACATGGGGAAAAGACAGTCCCTTCAATAAATGGTGCTGGGAAAACTGGACAACTATATACAAAAGCATTATATTAGAGCACTTTCTTACACTATACACAAAATAAACTCAAAATGGATTAAAGATCTATATGTGAGATCTGAAACCATAAAACTCCCAGAAGAGAACACAGGCAGTAATTTCATTGACAATGGCTAATGTAATGTTTTTACAAATAGGTCTCCTCAGGCAAGGGAAACAAAAGCAAAAATAAACTACTGGGACTGTATCAAAAAGTTTTTGCATAGTGAAGTCAACAAAACAAAAAGGCAACCTACTGAATGGGAGAAGATAGTTGGAAATAATATATCTGATAAGGGGTTAATATTCAAAATATATAGGAACTCATGCAAATCAATACCAAAAAACAAATTATCTGATTAAAAATTGGCAGAAAACCTGAATAGACAGGCTTCTAAAGAAGACATACAAGTGACCATAGACATGAAAAGATGCTCAACACCACTAATCATCAGGAAAATGCAAATCAAACCCACAATGAGATATCACCCTACACTTTTCACAATGGCTAGAATAAAAAAGACAAGAAAAAACAAGTGTTGGCAATAATGTAGAGCAAAGGGAACCTTTGTGCACTGGTGGTAGGAATGTAAATTGGTAAAGCCACTGTGGAAAACAGTATGGATATTTATCCAAAAATTAGGAATAGAATTACCATATGATCCAGTAATTCCACTACTTGGTATTTGCCTCCAAAAAATGAAAACACTAATTCAAAATGATATATCCACCCCTCTGTTTATTGCAGCATTATTAACAATAGCCAAGATATGAAAGCCACCCAAGTGTCCACTGATGGATGAATGAAAAAATAGATTTATACACAGGCATGCACACACACACACACACGAGTATTACTCAGCTATGAAAAAGGATGAAATCTTGCCATTTGTGACAACAGTGATGGACCTAGAGGGTATTATGCTAAGTGAAATAAGTCAGACAAAGAAAGACAAATACCATATGATTTCATTCAAATGTGAAATATAATAAACAAAACAAATAATCAAAAAGCAGCATCAGACCTATAGAGAACAAACCAATGGTTGCCAAAGGCAGGGGGAAAGGGGAGGAGGAGATACATGCTTTCAGTTATGGGATGAATAAGTCACAGGAATAAAAGGTACAGCATAGGGAACATAGACCATGATATTTTAATAGTATTGTATGGTGACAGATGATAGCTACATTTGTGAGCAAAGCATAATGTATAGCTATTGAATCACTATGTTGTACATCTGAAACTTATGTAAATTGTGTGTCAACTATAATCAAATAAAGATATATATATATATATACATATATATATAATAAATTTTAAAAATGCCATAAAAATACTAAAGTGGAAATGCCATATGATCTAGTAATTCCACTGTTGGTTTTTTTACTCAAAACAGAAACTGTAATTTGAAAAGATATTCACCTCTCTCTCTCTCTCTATATATATATATATCTCCATATGATGGAATATTACTCAGCCATAAAAAAGAATGAGATCTTGCTATTTGCCACAACATAGATGGGAATACAGGGTATTATGCTAAGTGAAATAATTCAGAGAAAAACAAGTACCATATGACTTCACTTATATGTGGAATCTAAAAAACAAAACAGAAACAGACTCATAAATGTGGAGAACAAGCTGGTGGTTGCCAGAGGGAAGGTGGGTGGGGGGATGGGCAGAATAGATGAAGGAGATTAAGAGATACAAACTTCCAGTTATAGAATAAATAAGTCTTGGAGATGAAAAGTACAACATATGCAACAAATCCATAATATTGTAATAATGTATGGTGACTCTACTTATTGTGGTAAGCATGGAGTAATGTATAGAACTGTCAAATCACTATGGTGTCCACCTGATACTAAATACAACATTATATGTCAACCATGGTTTAATAAAAAAAAAAATACTACACATTTTACTGTTTTAAGCTAAATCACTGAGGAATGGGAAAAAGATGGGGTAAGTCACCTATGGATCCTTTAATTTATATAAAACCCTCTTAAATACCCCTTCTGTGAAATTGTTCCAATCAACATGTACATTAAAATGGCTAAAGAGGTTTCCACTTGAAACACAAAATCAAATTTTTTCCACTTGTGACCAAAACCCACATGTATCCTTTGGAACTGGGGATCAACAGAGTGGAACCACTCAGTTGGAGCTTATAAATGTTGTCAGTTCCTGAAGCTGCTGATTGCATTCTGGGAATCCAGGAATGTTTCAGGATAATAGCTAACTGCATGGAATTGAAAGGTAAAGACTAAACTTCTCTTACACATGGTACAGTCTTTGTGAGAACAGCCTATCATTTATTTCCTCAAACACATTCAATACAACGTTTTTGCAGCCGAGGTACCTTCAGCCATGCAAAGCAGGATGTTATTCTCTTGTATCTGCTGCCAGAGGGACTGGAAGAGCAACAGCCTTAAAGGAAATGTAAACATCTTTCATTTAGCTAAATGGAGTGTGAACTAGAGTTGCTATATTAAAGAAGGAGCCAAAATAGACAAACATACACATGCATGCATACACACATGTGCATACACACACATACACACACACACACATACACAATCTTCTAGCTCTCTCTTTTGATTCTACAAAAATTTGAAAGACAAATTCACATTTCTATCAGTTTGTCTTTTTATACTGTATAAAGATCACCTTATTGGAATTTACTCTTGCCATGTGGTTCTTATATTTTAAAAATAGCAAACATTTATATAGCTCTTGCTATATGTGAGCCATTGTTCTAAGCATTTTATAATTAATTCACATCATTTTTAACATAACCCTCTAAGGGAAGTAATTTTATTATCCTCATACAGCTCATGGTATAACTATAACACAGAAAACTTAAGTGATTTTCCCAACATCACACAGTAAATGATAGAAGATTTGTTTCTAGAATCCATGTTCAAAAAACTGAAAAGCTTGTACATATTAAATCAATGCAAAAATCAGGCTGCAGGTTTTTTTTAAATGTGATTTATTTAAGAATGATGATTTCAGATCTCACTGTGTAGATAACTTAGTAAAAACAAAACAATTTAAAGGCTAGGATTCTTTTATCTATCTATTCATCTGTCTTATTTAAGTCTAATTATGAAAACCATTTACCTTTTTCTGTACACATCTTATTTAACTAACTGTAATGTGAATTCATCACACACATAGACAAAGCCTCACTTGAGGTATTAAGAGTGAGAAGGGAAAGAAAAGAGAAAAAAAAAAATGCTGCCCAAATTAAGAAAGACAAATTACACAATAGTTATTTGTAAAACAGATCCATTTTTTTCAAGTACTATAAAGTCAAAGGAAAGATAAAAGACAGCAAGATAAATTCAGCAAGGTTTTAGCAATAACCACTATCATCTTTAGATCATTATTGGAGACTTAGCTCTATCTAAAGAGTGAAAGTGTGTATGTAAGAAACTTATTTATAGGTAGTTGAACATTCAGTATTTCAGATGTGTTAAGTACTTTACACATGATGTGGAGTACAAAGATAAAGCCACAGGGACTAAATAAGAGTTCTGGTCCAAGATGGCAATGTAGGAAGACCCTTTACTCACTTTCTCCATTGACATGCCAAACCAACACTGATTTATAGACCAATTCCTCCTGAAGAAAAACTGAGGACTGACTGAACAGTTTCTTCACAGCCAAAGACAGACCACACAGAGAACAGCAAAAGAGACAGAGGTACAGTAATGAAGGGAAATCCTCAGTCTGGAAGCTGCCAACTATTGTGGGGAAGGATAGGGCTGAGGGACCATGAGCAGATTCATCTACCCTGGGGCACAGAAAAAAAAAAAAAGCTGCTGTTTCAAATAGTAATCAGTATATAAAAGATCCAGCCTTAGAACTCCACCAAATAGGGGGGAGCTGCTGGAAATCTATCTGGGTCAGAGGGGCTGGCAAGCACCACAGGTGATGTTTGCCCCCAATCTTGATAGAGCAGAGAAGAGCAGTGTTCCAGGTGCCACAGCTGGCCTGCCACCTCACAAGCCCCAGACCTCTAGCCCACACCAGCCCTAGCCATAGCACAAAGGCAGCCCACAGTGTGGCACACACCAGGACACTCCTTGTCAGTGCTCATTACACATTACAGCTCCAGTCATTGTGCCAAGGGGAAAGAGACACAAAGCACCCCAGAACACTCCAGGTGCATACCACTTTGGCTCCAGATAGCTTGCTAGGGCACCCCTGGAACACAGCATTCTGGGACCTCCTGACCCACGACTGCTTTGGCTCCAGCTACCTGGCCAACGTGCCTCTTCTGTGGAGCACCCCAGGACCCCCATCCTGTACCACACTTTGGCCCCAGCTAATCTACCAAGGTGCCTTGAGTGTGGAGTGCCCCAGGACACCCCAGCCCATGCTCCCTTGGCTCCAATCACACTGCCAGGGCACTCCCTGTACTAAGGACCCCAGGGTACCCTGGCTTGCACCCATTTCAGCTTCAGCTGTCCTCCCAGGGTGCCCTCTGTGTGCAGAGCATTGGCACTGCCACAGTGCCCATTTCAGCTACAACTGGCCTGCCAGGGTGCCACCTGAATGGAGTACCCTGCCTTGGCTCCACCTGCCCTACCAGGGTACCTCCTGTGCAGAGCATTTGGTACCCCCTGGCTCATGCCCTGCTTCAGCTCCAGTTACCCTACCAGTGTGCCCTTTGTATGGAGAGCCATGGGATATCCTGGTTGCATCTACTTCAGCTTCAGCTATACTGTTAGGGTGCCCTCTGTATAGAGAAACCAGGGACTTCCTTGGCCCATGCCCACTTTAGTTTCACCTGTCCTGCCAGGGTACACTCTATGTTGAGAGCCCTGGACCCCCAGGCTTATACCCAATTCAGCTTCACCTATCCTGCCAGGGTATCCTCTGTGCAGAGAGCCCTGATTGCCCAAGCCCATGCCCACTTCAGCTCTGGCCATCCCAAAGAAACCCTAACACAGTGTGTCCCAGGACTCCCAGCCCACCCCAGCCACAGCTCCAACCAGCCAGCCAAAGTCACCTGGTATGCACACTCTATACAGGGGTTGACCATACATGAGACCATTCTTTCACATTTAGGAAAAGTATTTATTCTGCCTAATTCACAATTACAGAAAGTCAAGCAAAATGGACAGACATATGAATATGCTCCACAAAAAAAAAGAACAACACAAAACCCCAGAAAAATAAATAAAATGAAGAGAAGCATTATGTTTGATAAAGTGTTTCAAGTAATGATCATAAAGATGCTCACCAGACTGGAAAGAGGAGTGGGGGATCTCAGAAATTCAACAATGAGATTGCAAATATAAAAAAGAACCAATCAGAGTTGAAGAAGAATACCATAACTAAAATTTAAAACAAACAAACAAAAAAACACTAGAAGGAATCAACAATAGATTAGTAGATGCAGAAGAATAGATCAGTAATCTGGAAGACAGGGTAATGGAAAGCACCCAAACAACACTAAGATAAAAAAAGAATTAAAAAAAAAAAATGAAGATAGGGTAAGGGATTTCTTGAACAACATCAAGCAAAGTGACATTCACATTATAGGGGTCCCAGAAGGAGAGAAAGGGGCAGAAAACGTATATGAAGAAATAATAACTGAAAAATTCTCTAACTGGGAAAATAAAAAGACCTCTAGATCCAAGAAGCTAAGAGACTTCTGTAAAAGATGAACCCAAGTTTGTCCACATCTAGACACATAATGATTAAAATGTCAAAGGTTAAAGTTAAAGAGAATTTTTTTAAAAATCAGCAAGAGAAAAGCAAAAGTTATATAAGGGAAATACCATAAGTCTATCAGCTAATTTTCAGCAGAAACTTTGCAGGCCAGAAGAGAATGGTATGCTATATTCTTTATTTATTTTTATTTATTTTTTATTTTTTAAAGATTTTATTTATTTATTTGAGAGAGAGAATGAGAGAGAGAGAGAGAGCACATGAGAAGGGGGAGGGTCAGAGGGAGAAGCAGACCCCCTGCTAAGCAAGGAGTCCGATATGGGACTCGATCCTGGGACTCCAGGATCATGACCTGAGCCGAAGGCAGTCGCTTAACCAACTGAGCCACCCAGGCGCCCGGTATGCTATATTCTAAAACCAGAAAGTAAAAATAAATAAATAAATAAAAGAACAACAACAACAACAAGAAAACATACTCTGCTCAGGATAATTATCATTCAGAAGTGAGAAGGGATAAAGTCTTTTTCAAACAAAAATTAAAGAATTCATCACCAAAAAATCAGACTTACAAGAAATGTTAAAGGGACTTTAAGGGGAAAAGGCCATAATTAGAAGAAAATTATGACTGGAAAAATATAAAATATGACATATGCATAAAACTTGAAGGAGGTCATAAAAAAGTTCTTTTAGAATGTGTTCCAACATAAATGACCATCAACTTAATATAGACTGCTATATACTTAGGATTCTATATATGAACCTTATGGTAATCATAAAACCAAAATCTATAACAGATACACAAAAAAATAAATAGAAATTCAGGTATAACAATAAAGAAAGCCATCAAACCACAAGAAAAGAGAAAAAAAAACAGAATAACTACAGAAATAATCAGAAAACAATATGGCAATGAGTGTATATATACCAATAATTACTTTAAATATAACTGGTCTAAATTGCCAATTAAAAGACACAGAATGGCAGAATAGATAAAAAGCATAACTTATGTACATGCTGCTACAAGAGACTCATTTCAGACCTGAAGACACATATAGAGTGAAAGGGAAAGGATGCAAAAACATACCATGCAAATAGAAGCAAAAACAAAAATAAAACAGTAGCAATACTTAGGTCACACAAAATAGACTTTAAAACAGAGTGAAACAAGAAACAAAGAAGCATGTTACATAATGATAAAAAAGGTCAATTCAACAAGAGGATATAAGAAATGCAAATATCTATACATCTACTATGGGAGCACTTAAATACATAAAGTAAGTAATAGCAGACATAAAGGGAGAGATTGACAATAATACAATAATAGTAGGAGAGTCTAACACCCCACTTATATCAATGATAGATCATTTAGGCAGAATATCAACAAGGAAACAGTGTCTTTGAATGACACATTAGACCAGATGAACTTAACAGATATATAGAAAACATTCCATCCAAAAACAACAGAAGAATACACATTATTTTCAAGTTCATATGAAATATTCTCCAGGCTAGATCACATGCTAGGCCACAAAACAAGTCTCCATAAATTTAAGAAGACTGTAAATGTATCATGCATCTTTTTGGACTACAACTATACGAAACTAGAAATTGATCACAAGAAAAGAAAAATGGAAAAAAATAAACACATGCAGGCTAAACAACCTGGTGCTAAATGGCCAAAGGGTCAATGAAAATCAGAGGAAATAGAAAATACATGGAGACAAATGAAAATGAAAACACAGCTATCCAAAATCTGTGGGATACAACTAATGCAGTTTTAAAGGGAAATTTATAGCAATACAGCTATAACTCAAGAAATAAGAAAAAATATCAAACAATCTAACCATACACCTCAAATAAGTAGAAAAAGAAGAACAAAGTCCTAAGTTAGTAGAAGGAAACAATAAAGATCAGAGCAGAAATAAATGAGACTTTAAAAAATTAGAAAAGATCAACAAAACCAAAAGCTATTCTTTGAGAAGATAAAATTTATAAAGTTTTGGCCAGACTCATCAAAAAAGAGAGAGGACCCCCCAAAAATACAGAAATGAAAGAGAAGTAACAACTTACAGTACAGAAATACAGTGGATTATAGGAGAATATAAAAATTACATGTCAAAACTGGACAACTTAGACAGAATGGATAAATTCCTAGGAACATACAGTTTTCTAAAACTGAGTCAGGAAGATATAGAAAATCTAAAGAGACTATTACTAGAAATAAACTTGAATTGGTAATCAAAAACTCCAACAAATGTCCAGGACCAGATAAATTCCCATGTGAATTCTACCAAAGATTTAAAGAAGAATTAATACCTATTCTCCCCAATCTATTAAAAAAAAAAAAAAAAAAAAAAGAAGAGAAAGGAAAACTTCCAAACACATTCCACAGGCCAACATTATCCTGATGCCAAAACCAGACCAAAAAAACACTACAAAATAGAAAAACTACAGTAAGTATCCCTGATGAAAATAAATGCAAAAATCATCAACAAAATATAAACAAACCACATTCAACAAAACATTAAAAGAATCGTTCACCACAATCAAATGATATTTATTCTGGGGATGCAAGAATGGTTCAGTATGCACAAATCAACCAACATGATACACCACATTCAGAAAACAAAAGATACAAATTATATGGTCATCTCAATAAATGCAGAAAAAACATTTGACAAGATTTAACATCCATTCATGATAAAAAACCCTCCACAAATATGAGAAACCCATAGCAAACATCATACTCAATGGTGAAAAATGGACAGCTTTTCCTCTAAGATCAGGAAGAAGAGAACGATGTCCACTCTCAACACTTTTACTTATCATATTCCTGGAAGTCCTAGCCACAGTAATTAGACAATAAAAGCATCCAAATAGAAAGGAAGACGTTAAACTGTAGATGTTAAACATTTGCAGGTAACATGATGCTATAGGTAGAAAACTCTAAAGGTTCCATCAAAAACCTATTAGAAGTAATTAAATAGGTAAGTTGCAGGATTCAGAATTAGTACAGAAAAACCAGTTGTGTTTCTATACACTAAAAATGAAGTATCAGAAAGAGAAATTAAGAAAATGATTCCATTTACAATTGTACCAAAAAGTAAAATACCTAGGAATAAGATAAAGGAGGCAAAATATCTAAAAAACCATAAAACGCTGATGAAAGAAATTGAAGTGCACACAAATGGAAAGGCATCCCATGCTCACAGATTAGAAAAATTAATATTGTTAAAATACCCATACTACCCAAAGTAATCTACAGACTCAATGCAAATTATCAAAACACCAATAGCATTTTTTACAGAACCACAATAAAACTACTAAAAGTTGTATGGAACTATGAAAGACTCCAAATAGCCAAAGAAATCTTGATAAGCAAACACAAAGCTGGAGATATCATAATCCCAAATTTCAAGATATACTACAAAGATGTAATAATTAAAACTGTAGGACAGTAGCACAAAAATAAACTCATAGACCAATGGAACAGAATAGAGAGGCCAGAAATAAACCCACACTCATTGTTAATTAATCCATGACAAAGGAGGCAAGAATATAACATGGGGAAAAGAGAGTCCCTTCAATAAATGGTGCTGGGAAAATTAGATGGCTACATCAAAAAGCATGAAATTGAATCACTTCCTTATACCATACATAAAAATAGACTCAAAATGGATTACATATCTAAACATGAGACCTGAAACCCAGAAGAGAATTCCCTAAAATTCCCAGAAGAGAATATAGACAGTGATTTCATTAACACTGGCCATGGCAATATTTTTATAGATATGTCTCCTCAGACAAGGGAAACAGAAGCAAAAATATGCTATTGGGATTATATCAAAATACAAAGTTTTTGCACAGTAAAGGAAACCATAAAAAAAAAAAAAAAGGCAACCTACCAAATAGGAGAAGATATTTGCAAATAACATATCCAGTAAGGGGTTAATATCAAAATAATGAAAAACTTATACAACTAAAAAAAAAAAAAAAAAAACCTTATACAACCCAATAGCAAGAACCAAATAATCTCATTTAAATATGGACAGAGGGGTGGGAGGAGCAAGATGGTGGAGGCGTAGGAGACCTAAATTTCAACTGGTCCCAGGAATTCAGCTAGATATCAAACCATTCTGAACACCTACAAACTCAACAGGAGATCGAAGAAAAGAAGAGCAGTAATTCTCTGAACAGAAAAGTGACCACTTTCTGGAAGGTAGGACATGCAGAGAAGTGAATCCAAGGCAATATTTGGGAATATAGACTGCACGGGGAGGGAGCCTCCATCTGCCACTTCTGGCAAGTGATAGAGCAGCAGAACACAAAATCGGAACTTTTAGAAGTCTGCTCCGCTGAGGGACATTGCTCCAGTGGCTAAGCTGGGGGTGGAACACTTGCTGGGACAGTGTGGTCTCAGGACCCTTGGGGTCACAGAAAGACCCAGCGTGCCTGAGTGCAGCAGAACTCCCAGGTATCAGAGTGGGGAAGGGGCTGCAGAGACGGAGCTGAGGCTCAGGCTTTCAGCTCGGGGTTGCCATAAACCATGATCCACGGCATAGTCGGGCCACTGTTCTTCCAGCAGGGACCCAACAAGTGGCAGATCTGGGGAGACACCCCTTCCTCCCCCAGGAGGAGTGGCGTGGGAGCACACCGCAGGGATCGGCTGGGTTTGGAGACTCCACATGGGGTCAGGTGCCAGAGACAAAAACACTCGGTCACAGGCTGGGTGAGCACGGAGTACAGCTGGAGACCAGGGAGACGGGAGTGACTGACTGCTTTTCTCTGGGGGTGCACTGAGGAGTGGGGCCCCGAGTTCTCGGCTCCTCTGGGGTGGAGATTGGGAGGCCGCCATTTTCATTCTCATCCTCCAAAGCTGTAGGGAAAGCTTGCAGGGAACAAAAGCTCCCCAGAGCAAACCCGAGCAGATTACTTAGCCTGGCCCCTAGCAAGGGCAGGGCAATTCCGCCTCCGGCAAAGACATTTGAGAATCACTGCAACAGGCCCCTCCCCCAGAAAGATCAGCAAGAACAGCCAGCCAAGACCAAGTTTACTGATCAATGAGAACTACAAAACTCCAGCACTAGGGGAATACAGCACATAGAATTCATGGCTTTATCCCCATGATTCTTTAGTCTTTCAAAGTTAATTTTTTTTAATTTTATTTTTTTCTTTTACTATTTCTTTTTCTTTTCTTTTTTGAATTTTTCTTCTTTCCTTTTTCAACCCAAATCTTATCAATTCCTTTTTAAAAATCTTTTTTAATTTTCATTTTTACAGTCATATTCTATCCCTTCATTGTATTTAACTTCATTTTTTTGTATACATATAAGGTTTTCTTTCTTTAAAATTTTGGGATACAGTTTCTTCTAAAAGACCAAAATATACCCTAAATCTAGTGTATGGTTTTGTTCTAGTCCCATGCCTCATCACGTTCTCTTTTTAAATTTTTCTTCTTTCTTTTTTCTACCAACTTTTCAATTCTTTTTAAAATCTTTTTTAATTTTCATCTTTACAGTCATATTTCCATCCCCTCATCATATTTACCCTTATTTTGTGTATCTATATAAGTTTTTCTTTCTTTAAAATTTTGGGAGGCAGGTTCTTCTAACAGACCAAAATACACCCAAAATCTAGTGTGTGGCTCTTTTCTATTCACCAGCTTGATCATATTCTTTTCTTTTCTTTTCTCCCCAGTTTCGGGTCTCTTCTGATTAGTGCATATTTTTCTGGGGTTGTTGTTACCCTTTTAGCATTTTGTTCTTTCATTCATCTATTCTTCTCTGGACAAAATGACAAAATGGAAAAACTCACCTCAAAACAAAGAACAAGAGGCAGTACCAATTGCCAGGGACCTAATCAATATGGACATTAGTAAGATGTTGGAACTAGAATTCAGAATGATGGTTATAAAGATACTAGATGGGCTTGAAAAAAGCATAGAAGATACTAGAGAATCCCTTTCTGGAGAAATAAAACACTAAAATCTAACCAAGTCAAAATCAAAAAGGCTATTAATGAGGTACAATCAAAAATCGAGGCTCTAACTGCTAGGGTAAATGAGGCCGAAGAGAGGATTAGTGATATAGAAGACAAATGATGGAGAATAAAGAAGCTGAGGAAAAGAGAGAAAAACAACCACTGGATCACAAGGGGAGAATTCGAGAGATAAGTGATACCATAAAGTGAAGCAACATTAGAATAATTGGGATCCCAGAAGAAGAAGGAAGAGAGAGAGGAGCAGAAGGTATATTGGAGCAAATTATACCAGGGAACTTCCCTAATTTGGGGAAGGAAATAGGCATCAAAATCCAGGAGGCACAGAGAACCCCCCTCAAAATCAATAAAAATAGGCCAACACCCCAACATCTAATAGTAAAACTCACAAGTCTCAGAGGCAAAGAGAAAATCCTGAAAGCAGCTCGGAACAAGAGGTCTGTAACCTACAATGGTAGAGACATTAGATTGGAAGCAGAACTATCCACAGTGACCTGGCAGGCCAGAAAGGACTGGTATGATATATTCAGAGCACTAAATGAGAAAAATATGCAGCCAAGAATACTATACCCAGCTAAGCTGTCACCGAAAATAGAAGAAGAGATAAAAAGCTTCCAGGACAAACAAAAACTAAAAGAATTTGCAAACACAAAACCAGCCCTACAAGAAATATTGAAAGGGGTCCTCTAAGCAAAGAGAGAGCCTAAAAGTAACATAGCCCAGAAAGGAACAGAGACAATATACAGTAACAGTCACCTTACAGGCAATACAATGGCACTAAAATCATGTCTTTTAATAGTTACCCTGAATGTAAATGGGCTAAATGCCCCAATCAAAAGACATGGGCTATCAGATTGGATAAAAAAAAAAAAAAAAACACTGATATGATGTCTGCAAGAGACTCATTTTAGACCCAAAGATACCTCCAGATTGAAAGTCTGGGGGTGAAAAACAATTTACCATGCTAATGGACATCAAAAGAAAGCTGGGGTGGCAATCCTTATATGAGACAAATCAGATTTTAAGCCAAAGACTATAATAAAAGATGAGGAAGGACACTATCTCATACTTAAGGGGTCTATCCAACAAGAAGATCTAACAATTGTAAATATCTATGCCCCTAACATAGGAGCAGCAAATTATATAAGCCAATTAATAACAAAATCAAAGAAACACATTGACAATAATGCAATAATAGTCGGGGACTTTAACACTCCCCTCACTGAAATGGACAGATCATTTAAGCAAAAGAACAACAGGAATAAAGACTTTAAATAACACACTGGACCAGATGAACTTCACAGATATATTCAGAACATTCCACCCCAAAGCAACAGAATACACATTCTTCTCTAGTGCACATGGAAGTCTCCAGAATAGATCACATCCTGGGTAACAAATCAGGTCTCAACCAGTACCAAAAGCCTGGGATCATTCCCTGCATATTTTTGGACCACAGTGCTTTGAAACTAGAACTCAGTCACAAGAGGAAAGTTGGAAAGAATTCAAATACATGGAGGCTAAGGAGCACCTCTTAAAAATTAATGGGTCAACAGGGAAATTGAAGAATTTAAAAAATATCATGGAAACAAATGAAAATGAAAACACAACTGTTCAAAATCTTTGGAATGCAGAAAAGGTGGTCCTAAGAGGAAAGTATATAGCAATACAAGCCTTCCTCAAGAAACAAGAAAGCTCTCAAATACACAACCTAACCCTACACCTAAAGGAGTTGGTGAAAAAACAGCAAATAAAGCCTAAACCCAGCAGGAGAAGAGAAATAAGAAAGATCAGAGCAGAAATTAATGAAATAGAAACCAAAAGAACAGTAGAACAGATCAATGAAACTAGGAGCTGGTTCTTTGAAAGATTAATAAGATTGATATACCACTGGCCAGACTTATCAAAAAGAAAAGAGAAATGGCCCAAATAAATAAAATATGAATGAAAGAGGAGAGATCACAACCAACACCAAAGAAATACAAACAATTATAAGAACACATTATGAGCAACTATATGCCAGCGAATTAGATAATCTGGAAAAATGGATGCATTCCTAGAGATTTATAAACTACCAAAGCTGAATCAGGAAGAAATAGAAAACCTGAACAGACCCATAACCAGTAAGGAAATTGAAGCAGTCATCAAAAATCTCCCAACAAACAAGAGCCCAGGGCCAGATGGCTTCCCAGGGGAATTCTACCAAACATTTCAAGAAGAATTAATACCTATTCTTCTGAAACTGTTCCAAAATATAGAAATGGAAGGAAAACTTCCAAACTCATTTTATGAGGCCAGCATTACTTTGATCCCAAAACCAGACAAAGACCCCATCAAAAAGGAGAACAACAGACCAATATCCCTGATGAACATGGATGCAAAAATTCTCACCAAGAT
This sequence comes from Leptonychotes weddellii, assembly GCF_054177405.1. Taxonomy (NCBI): domain Eukaryota; kingdom Metazoa; phylum Chordata; class Mammalia; order Carnivora; family Phocidae; genus Leptonychotes; species Leptonychotes weddellii. The sequence continues at coordinate 77,222,803 of NC_138371.1, read as the reverse complement.
ACTAGTCAATAGGATCCAACAGTACATTAAAAGGATTATTCACCATGACCAAGTGGG
>NC_138371.1:77203306-77222246 GCF_054177405.1 Leptonychotes weddellii | reverse complement strand
AGCCATCAAAAAAATGAAATCTTGCCATTTGCAATGACATGGATGGAACTAGAGGATATTATGCTGAGTGAAATAAACCAATCAGAGAAAGACAATTATCATATGATCTCACTGATATGTGGAATTTGAGAAACAAAACAGAGGATCATAGGGGAAGGGAGGGAAAAATGAAACAAGATGAAACCAGAGAGGGAGACAAACCATAAGAGACTCTTAATCTCAGGAAACAAATAGAGGGTTGCTGGAGTGGTGGGGGGTGGGAGGGATAGGGTGGCTGGGTGATGGACATTAGGGAGTGTATGTGCTACGGTGAGTGCTGTGAATTATGTAAGACTGATGAATCACAGACCTGTACCCCTGAAACAAATAGTATGTTATATGTTAATAAAAAAATAAAAATGGACAGAGGGGAACGCCAGCGTGGCTCAGTTGGTTAAGCATCTGCCTTCAACTCAGGTCATGATCCCAGGATCCTGGGATCAAGTCCCGCATTGGACTCCCTGCTCAGTGATTCAGATGTGTTTACATCTCCCTGCCATTCCCCCTGCCTGTGCTCTCTCTTTATCTCTGACTGATAAATAAAATCTTTTAAAAAAAAATGGACAGAGGACTGAAATAGACACATTTCCAAAGAAGACAGGTGGCCAACAGACACATAAGAAGATGCTCACCATCACCAATCATGAGGGAAATGCAAATCAAAACTACAACGAGATTTCACTTTTCACCTTTTAGAATTTCTAGAATTAAAAAGACATGAAATAAAAATGTTGGTGAGTTATGTGGGGAAAAAATGAACCTTTGAGCACTGTTGGTGGGAATTTAATATTGGTGAAGCCACTGTGGAAAACAGTATAGAGTTTTCTCAAATAATTAAAAATAGAAGTACCATATGATACAGTAATTCCACTACTGGGTATTTACCTAAAGACAACAAAAACATTACTTTAAAAAGATATATGTACTCCTATTTATTGCAGCATTATTTACAATAGCCCAGATATGGGAGCAGCCCAAGCATCCATCTATAAATGAATGGATAAAGAAGATGGTACACACACACACAAAGGAATATTATTCAACCATAAAGAATGAAATTTTGCCATTTCCAACAACATGGATGGACCTAGATGGTATTAATGCTAAGTGAAGTAAGTCAGAGAAAACCAAATACCATATGATTTCACTTACATCTAAAAGAAAAGAAACCACAGAAAAAGCAAACCAATGAGTAGAATATAATTAGACCTATAAATATAGAGAAGAAACTGATGGTCGCCAGAGGATGGGTGGACAAAATGGGGAAGAGGAGTAGGAGATACAGACTTCCAGTTATGGAATGAATAAGTCACCAAGAATGAAAAGTACAGCATAGGGGACATAGACAATGATATTGTAACAGTGTTGCATGGTGACAGATGGTAGCTATACTTATGTAAGGATAGGGTAAGGTATAGACTTGTCAAATTACTATGTTATAAACCTGAAACTAACGTTAACCTTGTGTGTCAACTATATTTCCATTAAAAGAAATTTTAAAGGTAATGTTACATGGGTCTGGGTGGTTCAGAGGTGTTTACAACTTTTAGGTCTGATTTCTCATCCCACACTGGGTAAGTAGAAAGCTACTGTAATGCTATGATTTGAGGAATTCCAAAAAGCAATAATTACTAAGATTTCTTGAAAACTAGTTTGTTCTGAGTACTATTCCTAGCACATTGCTTATATTCTCTCAATCTTTACAACACCCCCCTGCAAGGTAAATGCTGCTGTTATGTTATCAATTTACAGACAAGGACGTTGAGGCCACATGTAGGTTGTTATATAGTTAATACGTATACCCAAGGCAATTTGGCTCCAGAAGTTGTGATTGTAACATCATGCTATCTCTTTTCCCAAGCCTTTCCTTCTCTGTTCCTTGCCTGAGGGACTGCATTTTTCAGTGTCAGTGCTTTAAAAACAGGGCAAAGAGACATCTGTTGAATGCTAATATTTCACTAAAGAAAAGGATGCCTGAGGGGAGCCTGGGTGGCTCAGTCGGTTAAGTGTCTGCCTTCTGCTTAGGTCATGATCCCAGGGTCCTGGGATCCACATCAGGCTCTCTGCTCAGTGGGGAGCCTGCTTCTCCCTCTCCCTCTGCCTGCCATTCCCCCTGCTTGTGTGCTCTCTCTCTCAAATAAATAAATAATCTTTAAAAAAAAATAAAAAGAGGGAAGGATGTCTGAGAAGTATGCAATATTATAGTGGAGAACTAAGTTGGGAAAAGCCAACTTAGGCTGCCAGAATGACACATCAAGGCAGCAAAATCAAATGAGAAGAACCGATAAAGGCAATTTTCCCTATCCCATAATTACTTCCATGATTGGCCTTAACAGCTATTGAAATCCTTTCAAGCAACAAGCTTTGGCTCTCTCAAGTCCTGTGACACAATCCTCAGCTAGCATGGCAGTCAGCTGCAGCTTCATTCTTTATTGCTAACTGGGGGTTAGAATTAAGTTTTCAGCCCTTAGAATATTAGCTGTATCTGTGGGGAACCCAAGGAACCTGTCAGCCAATGGAACTGGATCTTCACCCCTTGCCACTCTCCCCCCACTAGGATTACACATTCTTTATGATTCTGTTTGCCTGATTTCCAACTTTATTTCAGTCAATGCATCCCTGGGGAAATGAAGCATTGCTTTGAACACTTCATCACTTAACCGGTCCAGAAGTCTTTCAAAAAGTCACACAGCCTCTTTCTGCCATCTCACCTCTTTCCACAGTATAGAGCTACCAGGAATCCAATCTTCCTCCAAACTAACCATCTCAAAATGTAGTTCACTCCATGCCTAAGTTTTGAGCATTTCTACTGCTTGGCAAATACTGTCTTTTCTCACCTACCAGATCATTCTCCTTAGAAAAGAGACCACATAAAATGTTATCCAGGTTCTCAAAGGAGAGCTGACTTGCATCACAGCCATATGGGTTGTCTTATTTTCTGGTTTCTGATGGTTTCTCATATTCTCATCTTTCATGCCTCCCCTGGTTCCTTATTTGGGTCCCCAAGTACCTCAGGAGTGCCCAGCCCACACAAGCTGTGACAGGCTTTACTTCTGTCACTAACTGGAAACATACAGAAAATCTACACTGAAGGAAACCTTTTCAAGTTGAACTTCTGTCAAGCAATTGGAAAAGCATGTGGTTTTGTGGTAAGATTTGTCAGAGTGAGTTGTGGAAGTGGCTAAGTGTTGTGTGTAGTAAATGACTAGTTCTGTGCTCACAGAGTTGTGTGAAGGGTGCTTCGCTCTTTACCCATCACTTTCTGATCTCTTTCAAAGCTTAGAAAAATCCCTCAGTTTTTAACAATATCACAAGCTTTTTATTTAAGAAAGTATTGTTATATGTAGAATAAAAATTACCACGTGCTTCTATAAAAAACTACAGGTTTCTGATGGAAATTATTTGAAGAAAAGCTCAGGTGTTTGATCAGTGTAGGACTTTTTGGTAAAGAATCTCAGTGCTATTATCTTTTCTCTTATAGTTTAATTCAATAAATAAAGGTCAGGTTGTATGCTAGAGGCTTACATGTTGGTTTATAATCTAACTTGGGACAAAAAAAAAACAACAAAAACAATTATATATCTAAGTTCTCAGATGACCAGGTTAAATCACATATGACAAGCAGGCAAGGAGGAAATCTGTGTGGGACAGTCTGGTAAATTGGAACAACTAAAAGAAATTCAATATGGCTATAGAAGGTGGGAGAGTGACAGTGATCACATGATCTGAGAGAGGAGCGAATGCTCCAGAGAGTACGTGAAAGCTAGGGACATTTTCCTGGTCAATGAAAAACTATTGTAAGGTTTTAAGCAGTATCATGACATAATCAGATTTTATTTATCTTTAAGGGACTATGCTAGTTTCCATAAGGGGATAAGTAGGAGTAACAAGGAAAGAGATGTGGTGGCTTTGCCTAGGTTGGTGACAGAGGAAAAAAAAAAAATTGAATGGAGAGAATAGGAAATTGACATTGTTCAGGAGGTTAAATCTTTTAAATATAAAGGATCCCCATTCTCATGGTCCAGAGCAAACACACCTCACCAGTTTCAGCTAAGACTAAGTCTGCCCCTCCATTCATTACAGTCCAACCACAACGACCTTCTTTCAGTTGCTCAACCTCAAAAGCTCTTTGTCATTCTTGGTCTTTTTCATATATATTTCCTCTGCCTAGAATGCTCTCTTCACCCCTGTTGCTCCAATTTAAGGTCATCCCTCCAGGAAGACTGTCCAGAGTCACTAATCTAGAGTTGATATTCCCACCACACACTAATTTTTATATGTGTGTGTCACTCTTAAGTACTTTGCTATGGGGCAGGGTAGTCTCTTCCATTACAGTAGAGACCTTATCTACCTTGCACTTTACTGGGTAGCCAGTGCCAGGACACTGTCCCCACAAATTAGATACCCAATATATGTTTGTTAAATAATACAAATTCACTGCCTGAGTCTACTTAAGTCTATCTTAAATATGTCCACCATTGCAACATCAGTGTGACCAAAAAATTTGTTCTACTTGGATTACTGCTGGAAATAGATGCTTGATCATAACTACCTCCTGCTTACAGGTGGTGATCATAAACTTTAATTGGTAATACAGCAACTTGGTCTACATTCCTGTGGTTCTCAACTGTGGCTGCACAGTTGCATAACTTGGGGAGATTTTAAGAGTACTATTGCCCAGGTCTCTCCCAGAGCAATTGAATCAGGATTTCTTAAGAGTGGAGGGCACTGGTATTTTTAGATGATCACAATGATTGTGATTACTACTGTATAATGCATACTCAGTTTTACCTAAGAAAATATCATGGATATACAGATCTAGTGTCAAAATACATTGCTTTAACCTACTAAGTTCACAAAACCATGGACTGCATCATTATCGACTTTGCAATTCATTTGTTCAACCATTCTCAAACATTTATTGGGTAGCATTATGCACCATTAGTACATTAGGTAATTGAGATGCAGACATTTTCAGGACTGAGAGCAACTAGAACTACTATTTATTTCCTACCTGGGATAACAAAACATAGTGGCTCCCAGATCCATAAAATGTCTGACTTGTGTATGCAAAACCACTTCAGTTATCAATATTTCCATTGACTTCACTTTGAAAAGCCCTTGTTTTTATGTTTTGTCTTCTAAGCCAGTGATGCTCAGGTTTATTTTTTCTGTTTATATGTACTTTTGCTGTATTTCTATGAAGTATATTATCTTTTTAAGTGCTATTACTTTACACATAATCATAAAAGAATGTCTGTTAAGATTCATCAGTCTGCTCCTGTGATTTTTCCCTTATTTAAACTATAATGGAAATTACAAATAAATTACTGAGAACAGTTGTTACTTAGAGGAGGAAAAAATAGCTTATACTTCTGCACAGAAATTGTGCTTATTAGAATATGGAAAACACTGTTGAATTCACTTTTGGTGTTTGCTAATCAACAGAACCCTTATACTCTTTAGTGCTAATTTGCACTCAAATACAAGGAACTCAAAGCTGTACTGATTCACTTTGCTTATAACCCTTTGTTACTTTGTAGATGGATCTCGGATGCATAGCAAAAGTAATGGACCCTTACAAGAAGATTTCTGTCTGTGTAAATTTGACTTAACTATGTGTTAGTGAGAGGTATGTACCAAGACTTTGCTTTAAACCTCAGGACTACCTTTGGGTTTCCTGAAGGTTTTCAAGTTGTAACTTAATTGCAAACATTACCAATGGAATTCTTTGCCATCATTTTGGGGGCCCTTCCAGCACTGCTATGCAAAATAAAGAGGTACTCCTTACCTTTCCACATCATTTGTGATGGTTTTATCCAACCCAACAAATTCTCAGGCCTCCTTCCATTCAGAACCCTGTCTCTTTCATTCCTTCAGGCCATTTTTTGTTTCTTTCAGTCATGTGAATTCTCTGCATGGGATGGGACTGAAGGATGTTGTAATTATAAAAATAATAGGCACCATCTTTCCATTTTTTAAGACTTGATGCAAATTTCTGCCAAGTTCCAGAGAATTGTCTTGACCAATGGGTGTTTTCTAAATGTTTTAAAATTTTTACAGTTCCTCTCTTTTTTTCTTTACATCAATTATTAGTAAGAGCTCTATTATAAGAAGTACAGAAATGCTGGTTATATCTTAATTCAATTGAATGAAAAAATTCATTCAACTAAAGAAATTAACATTTAAAAATCACATTTAAAAAGAATACCAAAAAAAGAATCACAATAATAAAGTGAGAATACAGTATACTACTGAGAAAAGAAATAGGGCTTAGAAGTTATATAGACCAAGGATTGAATCCAGTCTCTGCCAATTGCTATATCTGAAGCTTTTGGCAAATTACCCCAACTTTCTTGCTAAACTTCAGTTTACTCATCTGGAAAAAAAAAAGAACTATATTTAATAACAAATTGATATGTATTTTTTAAATATACAAAATTACAAGTGCAAAAAAATTGCTCTATAATTGTTTAGGCAGATCTATTTTCCTGTGGCGTGGGTTATTTTACCCAAGTATGAGGAGAGAATATGTGTGGCATAGAAGTATGACAATAAATGGCCCAAGTATTCATTCAAAGACTATTTAATGAGGCATTTTTACTTATAAGTCATTCTTCTTAAAAACTAGAAATATAGCAGTGCCACACATGATCCCTGACTCATGGATCTTATATTAATATTGGGGAAAAAATCTATTAAACTCCCTATTCTATCAGCTTTACTTTCAGCTATTAGTTTTTCTTTGTGCTGTCTTTTTCAAGTCAAGATTTAATGGAGGAGCAGAGTCAGCTAGAGTGCACCTTTCCTCTTTGCAGTTCCATCACTGTTCAACATAATAATCTCTACCTAGTTTTCAGAAGAATTTTGAACATTAATAAGACAACATCTAGGAGATGAACTCCTCTGAGAAAGCAGAATATAAATTCAAGAAATTATAATTTATTTCTTCTCAAATGTTATATGATATAAGGTATTCAACTGGATCTATGCTATTAATAAAAGAGTAAAGCTTTACAATAAAGAAGCCAGAATGGGGAAATGTTTAGAATTTTTCATTACTTAATATGGATATTCTGTCTAATTTTATAAGTCATTCTAGCTTCATGAGGTACTTTGTCAATTAGATGGAGCTTCTGGAAAAAGTGCATGAACTTTGAGATGCATGTTGAGGGTTTCACGAGGCAAAGGAACAGAAAAATATTTTGAAGTATTTGGATATATTAGGTTGAACCATATGTAATTACCGAGGCAAACTTTTTGTCCTTCTAAACTGTCATTTCATATAATTTGCTATAATTTATACTTAAAAACTGCTTTGACTCAGAAAAATATTGAGCTGGGGGTGCCTGGGTGGCTCAGTTGGCTGAGCAGCTGACTTTTGGTTTCAGCTCAGGTCATGGTCTCAGGGGTCATGAGATCAAGCCCTACGTCAGGCTCTGTGCTCATCCCAGAGTCTGCTTGAGATTCTCTCTCCTTTTGCCTCTGCCCCTTCCCCTGCTCTCTCTCTCAAATAAATAATTAAATCTTTAAAAAATATTTAGCTGAATTGATACTGCAGTATGAAGAAATTGTTAGTCATGAGATAATTTATAGTTACTCTTATTAATTGATATAATTTATCAAGAGGTTTTGTGAAAATATCAATTTATGAAAGATGTTAGCTATGGATAGATTCTCAATTGACACTTTTCATGGATTTTATTCAAATCTTTGCTTAAAGTATAACACCTGGGAAGTCCAAACCAAAGAAAAGAGCTCTGCATGGGAAAAGCGGTTTTATCAATTATTCTCTGAAATCAGTGACAGAAGTGAAAATTCCTTTAAAATATTTATAAACCAATTTCCATGACTGGGAAAAAGTCCACAGTTGAAATTTCTACCGTATCTAATATTAGTGACCCAAAATAGTAGACAACCTAAATTTCAGCAGGTTTACCATGTCAGGCAGAGTCAGAATTAGGTAGGTCACAGTTTCACATAGCACATTTACATTCCATTCATATGTATATTTTAAAACAATGACATCCCAAGATATCATGCAATAAGTAGTCTAGAAAATTATTCAGATCATTAGCAAGAGGTTGTGGCATTCTAATGATATCACTGCCAAGAACAGGGATACAGGGACATAATCTTTGATTCTTCTGGGATGCCTTAAAGGAAAACTATATTAAGAGGTAAATGAGTTGCCTAGGGGAAAAATTAGAATTGTTCTAACTGCATTATATAAACTCAATAGTATAATTTTTTATTTAAAAAAAATTATTTGTTGATTCAAAATATAGCATGAGAATAAGGTGTATATTAACTGCTGCATAAAAGAAGAGTGATAAAGAAATGCAAATCTTTTGGCTTATATTTTACAAAAGAGGTTTCAACTCTTTTGTAAGCTAAGAGGTAGTATGTCAGGAGTTGGAATAATTCCCTTCATTATGAATGGTCATTAAGCAAGTTGCAAAAACATTTCTTCATATTCCCTTTAAGTTATAGTCCTCAAAAACAGTTCTCATTAATTCATTCAACTATTAACTAACAGTTGTGAAAATTAAAGAAATTCTTTCATGTTATCTTTGTAACAGCCATAGAGGACTGGAACAAATATGACCATTTTACAGAGAGGAAAACCAAGAATTAAATGATTTTCCCATAGTTGACAGACTGCAAACAGCAAAGTCAAATATTCACATTCTTGTGTTCATTTCAACATCAAGTCTGGTGGTAGCTCCTGTCTTTTATTTTCCATTTCCATATTTAACAGCATTTGCTATCATAAGTCCTTGGATATCAGAGACATTCTTTTTTTTTTCTTTCTTCTTATTCAATCTCTTTTCAAAATCTTCCATTACAAAAAAAAAAAAAACAAAGTAAAAATTACTGCTTTGGTCTTAATCTACCACCTCATAGTAAGATCACTGTCTTCTTGTTGCTTCTCCTGGTCCCTACTCTCCATGGTCATTAGCTTAAGATCATACCATTAAAGTTCTGGTTTGAGTTGTCACAACAGAAGAGTCTTCTGTTATTCTCTGTCCTCCTGTTATTTTTGCCATTTTAGAACCTTTCATGGTAAAGGGAAGGCCTTCACTCTCTACACAGCATCCTTCAAATCTGAATCACTATTGTGCATATTTAGTTCTTGGTACCAGATTTTAAAGAGAAGAGGACAAGGATAACCAAATTCTGTCTTGAATAAGATATATAAGCTATTTAGAGCCAAGAACACTGTCACGTGAAATTTATTATTGTAGTCCATAGAGCACCTAGGGTGACTTAGCATTGAGAGGTGAATAGGATCTTGGTCTCTATGCCAAATTCTGAGGAGTTCAATGGCATCTCCCCAAGTTCTGAGAATTCCCAGGGCCTTTGGTTCTTATGATCCCCTTTGGATTGATTCCAGCTGTTGAAACTGTAAACTCTTGTTTCCACACACATGTCAATTCCCATGGCTTATTTCCATTCTCTACTAGATGCTGAAAGCTAGACATGGGACTCAGCTGCTTTTGCTTGATTTTCTTTTGTAGAAGTTACAGAGATCATTCATACATGGAGAAATGTTTATTAAAGGTTTAGGGACATAATGGAGAATTAAGTCACAAAAATCTAAAAATAATTCAATAAAGGACTCTTAAAATTCTTTTGACCTCACCTCAACACCACTGGCCATATTTCCTTGTAAGCTTTAGACAGATTACAGCATTGTTCTTATCTTCCTGTTTCCATTTTTCCCTACTACACTCCACCCCAAATTTCTCTTTTCTAAGGCAAAGTGATGTACCTATGGCTTTCTTCTCACAAACCATGACTTTTAGGTCTCACCATCTGTACCCAAGGTAGAGTATTATGAATTTCTCTTCAAAGTGAATTGTTCCTCTAAGAGCAACTGTGGTACAATGATGTATTTTCATAGTTATAGATTTTGACCAGAGGAGAGAGGGACAGAGGGATAGAGGGATAGAGGGAATGCAGGTTTGAATTTAATAAATTGTCAATATATAAACTATGGAAGTTTTCATAAAAATCTATTTTCTGCTTTGGAAAACAGATGCTCTGGCAACAACAATCTCCCATATTTGCGTGAGAACAATTATATTATGCTAAATAGTGACTGGCCCTGTTAAATGGAGCATAGTTTCTCTGATTTTCCAAAGCCTTCACTATTCCTGGTCTTCTAGGAGGACTCTTTTCCTGTTATATATTTGACCTATAACACTTATCAGTTTGCATGTCCTACTTTAGAACCACTGAGTAGATGGATACGTCTATAAAAGCTTTGTAATAGGCAATCAATAATGAAAGTGAGTCAATATCTAACAAATACGGTAAACTCTTGGAAAAGAAAATAGGCTGGAAAATGAATGATGGCTGACAATGCTTAAAGTACTGCTTATATCAAGAATAAAATACCCTACATGACTGCAAGCCAGAGCAGGATGAACTTGGAAGCTTTTCAAATGTACCAGATTACCACATTGAATCTGTAGAGATTCTAAGTTTAGAACATGTAGACTGAGTCCTCAGAATTAGTGTTCCCAAAATGTTCACCAAGTGCTTTTGAAAGGCAGCCAGGAGTTGAGTATGTTCTAGGCTTATAGTACCTAAGGTATTAACAAGGATTTATTGAGCATTGTGGCTACTATCAGTATTAACTAAATTTTCTGCTAAGTACATAGACACTTCTACACAAAGTTTCCAGTCAACTGGTCTGCTAACAAAGAATGATTGTACCATAGGACACATGGGCAACTGAACAACAGAATGGCAGAAAGCCTACATTGTGATTTGGATCAAAACATCTCAGTGGACCAGTTAGATTCTCTCACTCTGGCATGCGAATTATCAAATGAGAAAAGAACAATGGGAATATCCACAAGCACTAAAAGTGAGGAGTCATAACAGAGACACTGGAAAGGATCTGATTGGACTACATGCAGTCAGAATTTAGGAGAGAGCACAAACTATAGTTAAATTCAAAATTGCTCTGAGCTGGAGGAGAAAACACACACACACACACACACACACTAAACATTGATTAAGGACTGGGTAAGAAAATAATTAAAATAAGAATGAGATGAGGAGCAGACACAACAATACACAAATAGTAACTGAAGAACTTGGAGTAATTGGGGGCCTAGGAGATCCAGTAACTCCAATGGCTGAGGCCTCTAGTATTTATTTTAATTTGTATTTATTTATTTTAAAGATACTCATATTTCTTATCTGGACACCTGGTTTTTAGTTTTTCCTGGGATCCTACATATGTGTAGCCTTAAATAATATACTATTTGAGAAAACTAAAATGTGTCCTTGTTCTTTATAAGCAATTATTATTAGTATGTATTCTTTATACACACAGATAAGGAAGGGGGAAGGAAACATTTCAGATAACCCAGCCAGCCTATTCATTAAATTTGGACCCTCAGCAATACTATTGATTCCTAACACCGATACCACCTTATATCTGAGAATACCTTCCAGGTGATGTGTGAAAATTAATGCATTTATTTTGCCTATGTAATCAGGCAATTAAAATGAGCAAATTTGTTTTGAGCATTTGTTATGGCATTATGCTAATCATTTTTAAGAGTAGCCCTACTTTATTCCAAAGTGCCATCATGGGTTAAGGTATGAAATGGCATGAACAATGCCCTGGGAATTCAGGAAGAGAGGGAATAGACTTGAAAGTGGAGTGAGACCCAGGGACAGGCTTAGTGTCAAGGATAGGGGGAATGATGTAGTTAGACTCCCTGTTGGGTACACTACTTGCAAAGAGGACCTTTTGGAAACATTCTAATAGTCACCTCCAACAAGTTTAATCAAAACGACTATATTAAAATGTCATGTACTCAGAGTATTTAAAAAATCAACACCCAAGTATATATATTCAATCAGAGGAGAGTGAGCTCCATTTCCCTCTCACCATTACATCAAACACTCCTCTTCACAGGCAAACTTTAAAAAGATGAAGGAAAGCTCAACATTTACTACCTCCTTTTTGCACCTCTTGCTCTCTCTACCACCCCTTCCAACTCAGTCTCTGCCCTTATTACTACATGAAACAGCTCTTAGTAAGGTCAACAGTAATGTCAATTTCATTCAATCCAGTGCATACTTTTTTAGCACACCTCTTCTTTGACAACCTTGTTTCTGTAAACACCTTCTTGCTTTGACTTTGTGACCCAATTGTTCTGAGAGAGTCTCTCAGCCTGCTATAGTTCAGGCTTACTCTCAACTATCCAGCCATGAAATTTGGGAATTCATCTTGGTTTAGTCCCAGATCTCCTTATCCTCTCACTTTTTATTGTATCCCTTAGTAATCTTATCTACATCCATAGTTTTAATGACTATCTCTGTATACCGATGCTTCTCAACCTCTATCTCCAGCCAGACCTCTCCTCGGAGGAGATTCTGCTAATTCAACTAGCTGCTGATTCTAAATATAAAACTACTTCAAATTCAACATATTTAACTGCTAATTCATGAATGTTTCTCCACCTATCCTTTTACTATGCATTTATTTCAAACCTGGTAAACTCAATTTAGTTATATCAGCCATAAATCTCAGTCATCTACAATGTCAACCTTTCTTTTATTCTTGTATATAAATCATCACCAAGTCCCGTTAATTGGACTTCCAAATATTTCTCCATTTCCAATATCAAACTATAAGACTCAAATCAAAACTAGTGGCATTTCTTGGCTAAGAGTACTATAATTCACAACTAATTTGTCCACCACATCTAATCTGATCTCTCACCAATGCCACTTCAACACAGAAGCCAGAATAATATTTTCAAAATACTAAAGGGATTGACACCAAGTCTTTGCTTCTAATTCCTCTATTGCATTCCATTATTCTTAAATAAATTGCAAATTATTTAGTACCCTTAAATGTGTGATCTGGAGGGTGCCTGGTGGCTCAGTCATTAAGCGTCTGCCTTCGGCTCAGGTTATGATCCCAGGGTCCTGGGATCGAGCCCCGCATCGGGCTCCCTGCTCCACGGGAAGCCTGCTTCTCTCTCTCCCACTCCCCCTGCTTGTGTTCCCTCTCTCACTGTGTCTCTGTAAAATAAATTTAAAAAAATCTTTAAAAAAAAAACGTGTGGTCTGGCCCTGGATATCTCCCCAATAACATCTTACATCATCTCTTGCTTACTCTTTCACTCCAGCCTTATTTCTCTAACTTTAATTCCCATATCATTTGGGTTTCTCTATGACAGGGAATTGTTTATGAGGTTCTTTTCCCCCCCTTTTCTTAAAAAACTTCCAAGCTCCTCCCCCTTCTGTCCAAATCCATGCCTATTGTTTCTTAAGATACCAGCTGAAATATCATGCCTTCAAAGAAGCCTTTCATCCTGAAACTATATCAATTTTTTTTTGTATAAACACTCACAGGAAGATGCTCTTTTGTTGCCCTTCTCACTATTCATTATTACATAATAATTTAATAGAATTGATATATCCTCACTAAATCCTAAATTCAGGAGATAAGGGACTATATATTTGTTCAAAATCACCACCCTAGATTTAGAAGAATGCTTGGCTCCCAAGTGGGGCCCCAAATACTGTTGAATGAATGCCCAGTGAATAGAGGTGATTATTCAAAGTGTGAAGGCACTAATAAACACAGAAGAGTATAGCCACAAGAAAATGTGAGGAGAGATTTTCTCCTAATGTTTTTAGTCAAGGGGCCTTAAATTGGTGAGAAATAGTATTTCACAAACATAAACTAGCTCAATAAAGTTAGAGGGGAACTAAATACAAGGGTACAACAGCATCCCTTGGAATCCAAAACCAGGAAGCATACCTGGGCTTCAATGGGGACAAAAACCAGGGACTAGAAAATAAGAAATTGAGACTGACCTCTCTATCTTTTAGGGCCTACATTATTTCAGAAGTCTTTTTGTCTCTTCTATTTTATTCTCATTTTTAAAAGGCTGACTTTCTCTGACCCAAGTTCCTTTTGGATATTTGGAACAATGTAACATCTCATTTTCCAATGAACTACAGTGACTAATAAATCTAATTCTCACATTCTTGAGAAAAGATTATTGTGTAGTTTAAGTAGGATGTCTATACCTGATCCAATAAGCTATGCCAGAGAGCTAAAATCAGCAACATGGCTGCCTATTTCTCCTCCTTCCAGAATAGATTATGGAATCATTATAGAGTTGTGGGTTGGGCAACTAACAACAAGAAATTGGCTTTGCTATGCATGGCAACAGAATGTACATGGGGGATGCTAGAGATTTGGGGTGGGAGGAGGGGGCGAGTCTAACACTGACGGGTTGAATGATTAGAAAAATTACAGTGCTGGTGGCAGAGCTAGGAAGTTAAATATAAGAACTAGTTTGGAGAGGAGAACTAGTTTGTCAGACATTGTGAGTTTAATTTGGAGAAAATGGAGTCATTTATCACTGGGTCATAAAGTTTTTTCTTGATATGTAAGAAATTAACCCAGTTAAAGCTTTGTCTAAGTAAAAGCCCCCTCACATCTTCATTCTTTTTTTTAAATTTTATTTTATTATGTTATGTTAGTCATCATACATTACATCATTAGTTTTTGATGTAGTGTTCCATGATTCATTGTTTGCATATTACACCCAGTGCTCCATTCAATACATGCTCTCCTTAGTACCCATCACTGGGCTAACCTGTCCCCTCCCCCGCTAAAACCCTCAGTTTGTTTCTCAGAGTCCATAGTCTCTCATGGTTCATCTTCCCCTCTGATTTCCCCCCCTTCATTTTTCCCTTCCTACAATCTTCTTCTTTTTTTTTTAACATATAATGTATTATTTGTTTCAGAGGTACAGGTCTGTGATTTATCAGTCTTACACAATTCACAGCACTTCAGTCTAACCTACTTTTTTTTTCTTTTTTCCAAAATTTATATAGATAAATCTAATAAACATTTTCCTCAGTCTGTCCTCTTAGGCATAACTTCCAAAGCTCATTGATTGACATTTTAAATTAAACAACAGATATGGTTGTGCAAATTTAAGCACAATACAAGTGTTAAGACAATTCTCTGAAATGAAAATGGTGGCTTATACTAATAGCAAGATTCTATCTTTATGCCACATCTCTAAACTTACAATGGGCTCAAAAATTTATTCTGAATCTAGAGAAAGTGAACCACAGTAGAACCATGCTTATTTTCCTCAAAAAGTGTTTTTAATTGCTAATTATAGATAAATGCCAAAAATGTTGGATTTAGCTTTCAAACTGTATATACTCTTGAAAGCTGGGCTGTAGGACTCCTCCTTACAATTTTATGGGATTTATTTATTTATTTTTTATTTATTTATTTTTTTAAAGGTTTTTTTTTATTTATTTATTTGACAGAGAGAGACACAGCGAGAGAGGGAACACAAGCAGGGGGAGTGGGAGAGGGAGAAGCAGGCTCCCCGCAGAGCAGGGAGCCCGATGTGGGACTCGATCCCAGGACCCTGGGATCATGACCTGAGCTGAAGGCAGTTGCTTAACCAACTGAGCCACCCAGGCGCCCCATTTTATGGGATTTAAAGGGTAAGATTCATAAGTGCAATTGCCACGCAACTGTTAGACAATATAGGATAGGAAAGTATCAAATATTACTGTCACACTTTTTACTTCTTATGGAGCTTAACAATATACTATATTTACATTCAAAATAAGAGAGCATTAGTTGTGCCCATTTTCTAAAGCAACCAAGGCAAAAAAATAAGTCATCACAGAATTAATATGACAAAGTACATCAGAAACTGAGATATGAGAATTTATACACCATAGCATGTGTTTTGTGGGTAGTCATAGCCCACAGAAATCTAATTTAATCAAATATTTAAAGAGGTAATAATTAATTTTTAAAGAATTGAAGTGAACCATAACTAGAAAAAATGTTATTGTTTATTTTTAATGCCAGAACAGTATTCCTGATGCAATTTTAATATTTCATTAAGGCAGTAACTTTCATATTGTGGGTTTTATCCCAGGTTTTTATGTTTGATGATATATTTTTCTTCTTAAAAAAAAAAAGTTGGAATTTTATTGCATAGCAGTGGTGGATGATGGGCAGTATTCTTTCCCTATCCATTTGAATAGGTTATATTATCACTGAATTACTAGGTCTTAGTCAAGCAAATTAAAGAAAGTATATCGGCTTATGTTAGAAACATAACTTATAACCATGCACAGTGCTCCACATTTTATGGGAATTATGCAGAAGCACTTTGCTGGATGTTTTTCTTCAAAACTTTCCATATGATGGATACCTCTTAGGTAAAGTTTAATTTACAATGGGAACTGTACTTTAAAATTTGTCTTGTATGTTTTCATTAGTTTCAGAACTCAGTATATTTTTCACATTTTGAGCATTTGCCTCTGAATTTGGGGAAATTCATTTAAGTCTCATTTCAGCCATGGTTATATGTGTGAACTACTAAAATTAAAAGAATATACACACATTAACATGGCTGTGGAAATAGTATTTGGCAGAAGGATGCATGCTAAATAAATGTTTGACACAAAGCTTTTGCAATTTAAAAAAATATATATATTCCTCAGTGTGATGGATGAAGACACATATTTGCAGTTTTTATTTGTAAGATTTAAAAAGACACAGACACACACAGAACTTTACTCATTTTTAGCTCCCCCCACCCCCACACACTTTACTTTGACTCCAACTAGTGACTTTTCTGTTTTATCAGTGGTACATTTATATTCTGCTGGACTTGAAAACTTAGTCATCTGTGACTCCTCTTACTGCTTCAAGCTCTGTAACCAATGTCATAAATCTCTTTATTTTATTCAAAGAGATGTTATTCATAGGACACCGGTAGAGTTCTGAGAATAGTCTTTCTCAGTAGTGGAAAATAATTAGTCCTAGATTGGGTACTGCTTTTGTCCTGCTTAATAAACCTTAAAAGTAAGAACCAAAAGTATTAGACTGTCTCTAAGAAACTTGACTATGTTTTAAAACATAGCTTGATAATATTTATGAGAATACAAAAAATATCCAGCACCCATCAAGTTAAGAGTCACAGTGTAGGTCAACCAATAAAAATGACCAGGCATGCAAAGCATCAGGAATATATAACTTATATAGTAATGAACCAATGAGTTGAAAGTGACTCAAAACTGACACAGATATTAAATTATCAGACAAGGACATTAAAACTGTATTCCAAATGTTTAAAAGTTGAACTGAGACATGAAAGTGTGGAAAATATAAAGATGACCAAAATTAGGACTCCTAGATAAGAACTACAATGTGTGAGATAGATGGGATTAATGACATACCAGATATTGAAGAAAAAATTAGTGAACTTGAAGATATAATAGAAACAATCCAAAATAAAATACAGAAAAAGATAATAATTTTAAACATGCACAGACTATCAGGTATCTGTAGTATTTCAAAAGTTGCTAATAATATGTATTTAATTGGAGTCCTTGAAACCCATATACCCAGTCACCCACCCATACCCACACACACTTAGAAAATAAAACTATAACAAGGTATGTCACAACTAATGGCTCAAAGATAAAGAAAACGTAAAAAAACTAGAAAGAAAAAATATGAAGAAAATTAAGGATGGGAGATTTCTTATTACAAACAAGGCAAGTGAGAAAATAGTGGAGCAACACATTTATAGTATTTAAAGAAAAAAAAATGGAGGGTCAACCTAGAAGTCTACACCCAGCAAAAATATCTTTCAAAAAACAAAGGCAAATAAAGATATTTTAAGACATAAAAATTTATCACAGAAAGATTGACACTATAATGTTAAAGCACATTCATTTGACAGAAGGAAAATAAGAGATGAAATCTGCATCTACAAAAATGACTAAAAAGCACCAAGAATGGTAACTTAGCAAATATACATATAACCCCTAAATCATTAAGATAGTATAGTTATAACAGTTAATCCAACTAAGAAAATAAAGATGAAATCATAAAAATATTTAATATATAAAAAGCATTTTTTGTTAAACCAACATTTTAAGTTAGATCATAAGAGCTCAACTGGACACGGAATTAAGACAGAAAAAAACCCAAAAAGGACACCACAGCTTAAGATACAGAGTCTCATACAGAAATCAATGAGGGAAACATGATCCAAGAAAAACAACAACAACAAACAAATAAAAGGACAACATAAGGAGAAAGGATGGGCACCCGAGGGTCTGGAATCTTGGCTGAAGATCTACATTGAGTAGGTTTCTTTCAATCACTTCTTTAAAACTATGGATTCCCCCCACCTCCTGCCCCCTGTATCAGATAGGAGAGGTAGAAAACAGAGTTTTATATCAATAATCACATTAAATGTAAATGGTCCAATTCCCAATTAAGAGGTATTAAAAGCCTGATTGGGGGTGGGAATGAAACCCAAACTACTTATTGCCTGTAAGAGATACACTTTAAATACACAGAAAAATATAGGGAAAAAGTAAAATAATGAGAAAAGTTATGCTATGCTAATAAGACAGCTCAAGTACCTATTAAATGTCAGACAAAGTAGACTTAAAAGCAGGGCTAAAGAATATCATTTAGTAATAAATGGGCCAATTAATTAAGAGATAACAAACCTAAACATTTATGCATCTAATAAAATTTTTTCAAAATATATGAAGCAAAAACTGATAAAACTATAAGGGAATGATGAATAAAGCCATAGTTACAGTCAGACATTTCAATAGCCTTCACTCAATCAATACAACATATACATAGAAAATCAGTATGGAAAGAAAAGATTTGAATAACACTATGAATCAATGGAATCTTTTTTTTTTTTTTTTTAAAGATTTTATTTATTTAGGGCGCCTGGGTGGCTCAGTTGGTTAAGCGACTGCCTTCGGCTCAGGTCATGATCCTGGAGTCCCGGGATCGAGTCCCGCATCGGGCTCCCTGCTCGGCAGG
>NC_138371.1:77038615-77202806 GCF_054177405.1 Leptonychotes weddellii | reverse complement strand
GAGAGAGAGAATGAGAGACAGAGAGCATGAGAGGGAGGAGGGAGAAGCAGACTCCCTGCAGAGCAGGGAGCCCAATGCGGGACTCGATCCCGGGACTCCAGGATCATGACCTGAGCCGAAGGCAGTCACTTAACCAACTGAGCCACCCAGGTGCCCTGAATCAACTGAATCTAATTGCCATTTAAAGAACACTTCACCCAACAACAGCAAAATACACACTTTTTTCAAGTGCACACAGAACACTTACAAAGATAGACCATTTTCTGCACCATAAATCAAGTTTCATTAACTTTTAAAGAATTTATGTCATGCAAAGTATGCTCTCATCTCAGTGAACTTAAATAAGAAATTAACGGAAAGATGGCTTAAAAATCCCCAATATTAAAAACAAAAGGACACATGATTAAATAGTCCATGGGTCATAGAGGAAATCAAGAGAAATTACAAAATATTTGACCTAAACAAAAATGATGCAAAAAATAAGAGATCTGACAAAATATGACCTCTATTTTGTAAGCAAACAAGGAATAGAGGGAACTTCCTCAACTTGATTAAAGAAATCAATAGAAAACCTACAGTTGGGCGCCTGGGTGGCTCAGTTGGTTAAGCGACTGCCTTCAGCTCAGGTCATGATCCTGGAGTCCCGGGATCGAGTCCCACATCGGGCTCCCTGCTCAGCGGGGGGTCTGCTTCTCCCTCTGACCCTCTTCCCTCTTGTGCTCTCTGTCTCTCATTCTCTCTCAAATAAATAAATAAAATCTTTAAAAAAAAAAAAGAAAAAGAAAACCTACAGTTAACATCACAGTTAATTGTGAAAGGCTTTCCACCATGAGATCAGAAAATAAGGACATCCATTCTTACTACTTCCATTCTCCACTGTACTGAAAGTTCTACCTAGCACAATAAGACAGGTGGAAAAACAACTTTATAATAGAATATATGAAAATAAATAAATTTGACAAATGATGTGAAACATCTGAATATTGAATTCTATAATATATTGCTCAATAAATGAAGATAGGGAAATCATGAACATGTGTTAAAGTTCCCAATAATAAGAATGTTAATTCTCTTAAAATTGATGTACAAATACAATACAGTTAAAAACAACATCCTGGGACAGCTGGGTGGCTCAGTCGGTTAATCGGCTCAGGTCATAATCCCAGGGGCCTGGGATCAAGTCCCGCACCGGGCTCCCCGCAGGGCAGGGAGTCTGCTTCTCCCTCTCTGCCTGCTCCTCCCCCTGCTTTGTGCGCTCTCTCTCTCCCTCTCTCTCTCTCTGACAAATAAGTAAATAAAATCTTTAAAAAATAAATAAATAAAAATAAAAACAACATCCTGATAGACTTTTTTGGCAAAAACTGACATTGATTCTAAAATTTACATGGAAATACAAAGGACTTAGAATAGCCAAAATAACCTTTAAAAGGTAGGACCAATTTGGAGGAGTAAGACCACCAGATTTCAAGACATTAGAAAGCTACACTAAGAGAGTTGTGATATTGGCATAAAATTAGAAAAAAATAGATTCATGGAGAGAATAGAAAGCCCAGATATATATGGGCAACTGATTTTCAATGGAAAAAAGGTAATTTAATGGAGAAAATATTTTATGAAAAAAATGATGCCTAAGAACTTGGATATCCATATGATAAAAAAAAAAAATCAACTGCAATACATACCTTTCACTGTGTACAATAAATTAACTCAAAATGAAGTAAACACTTTAATAAAAAATTGAAAGGATACACCTATTTTAGAAAATAGTTTGGCAGTTTCTTTCTTTTTCTTTCCCCCCACCCAGTTTGGCGGTTTCTTAAACAGTTAAACACACATCTACCATATGATCTAACCATTCCACTTCAAGTGTTCACCCAAGAGAAAGAAAGCATAGGTTACACAAAGAGTTTTGTAAGAATATTTATATCCGCTTTGTTTCTAATAACCAAAACCTGAAAACAACCCCCAAAAATCCATCAAGAAGTGAATGCATAATAGAAAACTATTCAGCAACAGCAAAATAAACTATTGAAATATGCTACAACATGGATGGATCTCAAAATAATTATGACGTATGGAAAAACCCAAGCCAAAGAAAGAGCACCTAATTTATAGTACCATGTATTTTAAAAAAAAAAGTTTAAGAAGTGTAAACTTATGCATACTGATGGAAGCAGACCAGTGTTTGCTAAATTTGGTAGTGGATGGGGTACTGAGGCATAAGAGGGAGAGATTATGAAGGGCTAAAATGAAAATGTTCTAGGTAATGAAATCTATTCATTATCTTGATTGCAGTGATGGTTTCATGGGGATATATATGTACAAATTTTTAAAATTATGCATTTTACATATATGTATGTATTTTACTGTATGTCAATCGTATCTCAATAATGCTGTTTAAAAAAGGAAATAAAACACATCAGACTCAGCAGAATATTCACTTGAAACACATACTTAGAAGTCTACACTACAATGGAGGAGATTCAACCATTCCTCCTCCCCATCTTTGACCTTTTTCTTCAGATTCAAATTCTAAGAAAGACATGTAGATACAGACACATGCATGCACAGAGAGAAAGAGAAACAGAACGAGAAAGAGAGCATACAGACACATGTACACAGACAGGGAGAAATGGACAGACATGGACAGACACAGAGAGATAGGTCCGCAGAAAGACAGACATATACACACATACGCAGAGAGAGAGAGGAGGACAGAGGAAGAGACAGACACAGAGAGACACAGAGAGACAAACACAGAGAGACAGAGAGACAGACACAGAGAGACAGACAGAAATAGACAGAGACAGAGAGACAGAGACAGAGACAGACACAGATAGAGACAGACACAGATAGAGACAGACACAGAGACAGATAGAGACAGAGACACAGACAGAGACAGACACAGATAGAGACAGAGAGACAGAGACAGACACAGATAGAGACAGAGAAACAGAGAGAGAGAGATGGAGACACACACGGACAGAGATGGACGGAGAGACAGACACAGACAGAGACAGACGGAGAGACACACAGACACAGACACACACACAGACACACACACACACACACAGATACAGACAGAGACACAGACAGAGAGACGGGGTGGGGCACAGGGGGATGGGGAGTCAAAGGGACAGGACCGGGGTGGGGGGGGATAGGAGGGAGGGATTGTGCAGAGGTGTGGGAGGGAGGGACAGCAACAGAGAGTGAGGGAGGGGGGTGTGGGGGGATGGAGGGGCAGGGGGATAGGGGGAGGGATGGAAGGAGGGACAGAGAGACCTACACATAAGACACATGAAGAAAGAGACATGCACAGACACACATGCTCACAGACACATGTGCACAGAGACAGTGACAGACATTTATATTCCTGACTTGCATCATTCACTTAGGAGATGGCACACTATTTTGGTTTGAAGACTCCATGTACAATGGATACAGATAATTTTTCCAAAAAAAGTTTGAAAAGAGGAATGAATTCCCAAACTGAATATAGTTTGTTTATAATATAGTTTGTTATATAAAGCAAGTATATTTATTCCAGTTAACATTCAATATTTATTGATTGCCTATCCACCCATGACAGGAAGGATACCACGGTTTGAGAATACACTGGTGGAAAGGCAGATAACCATCCTTCTTAGGAAGTGGTACAGTAGGGGAAATGTATATTAGAGACGTAATTTGAATACTCATATGGGTTCTTCTCCTCTAAGTGTCAGGACCTGCCCAAATTCACAAAATCACCTCACATTTGTAGAACTTGGAGGGAAAGTTGCAAGGCCACAAAAATAGAAGCAGCATTGCAGGGGTGATGAATACCTGGCAGCAGGCATTCAGCAAAGAAGTCTGGAGTAAAGCAAGTTCCATTAAATATAGTTAAAAACAGAGTGAGCGATTGCAAACCAAAAGTTTAAGGACTTTCTGCAAATAGTAAAATCAACCAACCATCCTTCCTACAAATAAAGAAGAGCATAGCAGAGTGCAGGATCAGAAGCTGGGAAGGAAAGAAGCATTATCTGCCGCAGACCAGAATAGACTTCTAGAGATTTTACCAGTTCATTTAACAGGAAGAATTCTGTAAGAGGTCAGCACATAATATCTGTAGTAGGAAAACCTATACTGACAAACTTCTGTCACTATGGGTGACAATTTACCTAGAAGTTCAGTTCTTTCCTCATGTTCTGATCTATTTAATGTTGAGAGTATTAGTAGCAGTCTTATGTGCATTATTAGGAATGCATGACAGAATGTGCATAAAGCCCTTAATACTTCACTCAGTGAAAAGTCGAAATAGGTTAGAAATTGTCATTAGAACTTTATATCATCTATAGTTTGTTCATTCTAATTATATTTATATCAGCTAGATAGTAACTTACAGATCTTGATCTTTTTTCTTATATTCATAAAGTATTAAAGAAACTCTCCAGTTATGGTCACTGCTAGATATCTATGCTATAAGCAGCATGAGGACAGACAGAATACCTCATTTACTCATTCCTCACTTTCTCCCCAGTACCCCAGGAAACTGTGTGGCACATATTTGTTGAATAACATGAATGCTTTGGGTGAATTCCATCTGAATATAGCAGTCAGGATTCCAGCGGTCAACTTCAAAAGATCAGTTATATAATAGTGGGGACAATATCACCTAGTTACCCGAACAATTTATTCCTAATTAAATTTAACAATGGGATCTAGGATCTCTAACATGTACAATTCTATAAGCTTGAAGCTGCCCTTCCTGGCCTCAGATGTGATGTCATCCCATAGGCTTTAATAATGTGTTTTTGAAGAACAATTTTCTTCTTATATCTTGTCATTATAGAAATGTATAATTATATGTGTATGTTTATGTATAGCAATACGTATAATATATATAAATTATATATATATCTTACAATGAGTCAGTAAAAAAATAAGCCAAAAATTCACCATTTTGCTTTACTTAAACCCTGGGAGATTCTCATGTGATACATGCAACAGATAACGAGACTGGGTCTTTGTGTGAACAAATGCAGCACAATATAGGATATGCTCCTTCAGAATGAGATGGTCTATTATTTATTCAATTTTTTAGCTTTATATTTTTGAAAATATTAATTACTTCTTAGAATCACATATACCAAGTTTATATATCTAATTATTGCATATTTTATTATTAGAAGTTTAAAATGTAATAACGCAAACAGTAAAGTCCTAGCTGGCTGGCAAACTTTTTTCCCTATAGTTTTTATGGAGGCCCCCCTCTCTAATCAGGATTTTGAGCCCTTCAATTGCTGAACTGGCAAACTGTTTGTAAGTTACATATGGTCCTAGCCGAAACTGCAGACTTTGCAAGACTTTCGAAGAATTTCAGAAATGGCACAAAAGAAAATATTAAGTGTATCCAGTAGTAAAGGTATGAAGATGAAGACACATTCAATGGCAGAGTAAATTTGTTCAGAAAAAGAGCAGTGCAGGCAATCAAGATAACCAGTGTTACCACATTACCCGGAGAAAGGTATTGAAAATTCTGGCCTCCATCTTTGCTAGAGATAAACTCATCACTTCACAGCTCAAGCCATCCAATATAGAAAATGCTTGGTTCTTACTCTCTCACAAATGGGTGAAATAACAAACCAAGTAAAGGGAGGCTTTTTCAATGGCCAGAAAAGCCACCTTCTACCGTCCCTCACCCCCTCCTCACAGAAATCCTTCAAACCAGTCCACATACCATATGAAATGAGATGCATTAAATTTATTTTACATGATCTCCATAATAGCTTTGGACCAACAACTTAGCAAACTAATCAAAGTAACTTCTGACTAGGAAGCGTTTCCTTCCATTTGGAATATTGCAGCCAAGGAATATTTTTGTAATATAGAAGGCAAATAATGTCATAAGAGAAGTGAATTGTAATTAAAACAGCATCCTGATGACGAAGAGGAAAGATGCATGCGTAACTTTGCCAGGGCCTATGCAGCAGGGGCCTTTTTGGAAGTTGGGAACAATTGGATTGGCCAGAGTTCATTTTGTTGTGCATGGAGCTTCCTGTTGGCTGTCCTGACATAGGGTGTTATTAAGCAATTTGGGCTGGAGCATCATTATTCTCCATGAAGAATTTAAAGAAGATCTTGACTTGAGCCTATTGCAAGAGGAATCATGCTGGGCCATGCAGTATAAAAATATCATCAGTCTTGTGTCACTGGCACATTCAAACACCTAGTGGGATGAGCCAGGCACCAATGTTCAAGATTTTATATAAGGTAACAGCTGCTTTGGTCAGACAGTTAATTAAATATGTTAATTTCCCATACAACCAACAGTAGCGACAACAGCTCAAAGAGGGATTTTATGACATTTCTGGGTTCCCTCCTATACCCAGGAGGATGGATTGTGCCCACAGCATCTCCCAGTCTCCTTTGTGCACTAATGCTACTTTCCCCTTTGGAAACAGCCCTGTTCTATGACACTGCAAATATTGTACATGCTTTGGTACCACACTAACCATTGCCAATTGTCACCACTCCAGTCTTGAAAGGCTATTTGGGTCGGATCCCATGCTAGTGTTTGGTTAGTCAGTAAATATCACAAATCATGCTGAAGGTGGGGAATAGACTATTTCTCCATTTGTGTCATTCTGGCCTGGCATTTATATTTTATCCTTGTGGAACTGATAGAGCACAGATTATAAATCACATAAGAGTAATGTCTAGATGCCATCCAAGGTAGGGGAAAGCACCAAAAGATTGAGGAGATGGTGTTAGGAGTTAACTATGTGGAGTGCCCAAGACTGAGAGTATATTGTTTGAACATAATATGCAAATGTGCTTCTAGCAGTATGTGGCACTATGAAAGGAAAGAAAGGTCTCAATTTATGAAAAGAAGTAATCATAATATCTAAGAGTTATAAATGGAGCAGTGACATGGAGCTGTGGAACTATCATATTTTTGGGTCATATATGAATCTTGGAAGATTGCTAGGGAGATGGCGTTCTCATTGTGACAATGATACTGTTTTTATGCACCTAAATGAAAGGTTCAGAGAAACACTACTGAAGAGCAACTGGAGCAGATAAGGCTTTGGGTGATCAGCATTTGGGTAGAAATACTTATCAGCCTCCAGGTTTCTCAAGGAACTTCAAAATACTCATGGTTGTTGATTAGGGAGACAGAATACTTATATTCTCAGGCCTAATGTTACTTTTTTGGGAGGCATGATTTTTGTAAGCACAAGTATTGTCCATATTGTTTAAAAAGATCTACATATATCATTAAATCTGAATGTAAAGTGATAAGGTAGGAAAGGCTAACAAACCAGGATTTCTGTTATAGTTGCGAGCCTGTCTCTTTGTTCTGATTTGTAAAATAAGGGGCGTGAGAAAATAAACTTTGAGACCACATCCTGGTCTAATTTTCCAATTTTCTATTTTAGAAAATGTAATAACATCAAAACTTTTTGACCTATCTCCTATCAGCTGGTGACTTTGAGCAATTTAACTACCTGAGTCTCCAAAATTCTGTGTATCTAAGGACATAATATATGGGTATATGATTAGTGAATCACAATATGCTATAAAATATTGGTTATAATGAGATTCGTTTTAAATGTATAGTTTTTTTTCCATACAAATACAATTTTGTTTCAAAATCTCAAAATAATGTTATTGGCATAATTTAACCCAAGCCCAAAGGCCTGAGAACCAGAAGCTCTGATGTCCAAGGTCAGGAAAAGATGGGCATTCTAGCTGAAGACAGGGAAAATTTGCCTTTCACTCTGTTGTTCTATTTGAGCGCCCCAGTGGATTAGATGTGCCTGTCCATGTAGGTGGGGAAGACCACTTTACTCTGTCTACTGAATCAAATGCCAATCTCTTCCAGAAACACCCACACAGACACACCCAGAAATAATGTTTTGCCACCTATCTGGGCATCCTTTGGCCCGTTCAAGTAAACACAAAGTTAGTCATTGCAAGTGACTATTCACCTCTCTTCCTTTTCCTAAGGTCATCAAGTGGATCAGTGAGAATTCAAGTAGGAGAGAGCATAATCAACAACACAGGGTTAAGGAGACCTTCCAGGGCACATGAGCAGAGAAAAGTCCAACACCTATCTGTTTAATCTGATTTCAAATCTTTAGGTCCAGTGTAGGTTTCTCCTGAGGGAACAAGTGTGTTATAGTCCTAGATTTGAACTATGAACTGCAGAATATATATCTTTCTGGTTGGGAGAGTGAGAAAGGAATGATTCTTAAAACTATATAAATCATAATCTTAAAGTCCATTTTCAGCATATTAAATATATAGCTTATAAACTATTGGGAAAAACAGCGATGATTAATATAAAACTACTTTTTCCTGAATGGGCAGCTGGAGGATGGGAGGGCATGCAGCTAGCAGTTTCCCAGCCTATGTGGGTGTATTAGTCAAGGGTCTCCAGAGAAACCCAATCAATAGATTTTATATATATTTAAAATAAAGTTATTATAAGGCATCGGGTCATATAATTATAGAGACTGGAAAGTCCCATGACTTGCTTGCTGTCTACAAACTGGAGACCCAGGAAAGCTGGTATAGTTCAAAGACCCGAGAACCAGAGAGCCAATGGTACAGATGTCAGTCCGGGTCTGAAAGCCTAAGACCAAGGGCACCAAGAACAGAAGTTCAGTGTCCGAGCTCATTAGTCAGGCAGGGGTAATTCAAACTTCATCTGTATTTCTATTCTATTCAGGCACTTAACAGATTGCATGATACCCACCTTAGTTGGGGAGAATCATCTGCTTTACTCAGTCCACCAATTCAAGTGTTAATCTCTTCCAGAAACACCCTTACAGAGGCAGAGATATTTAACCAAGTATCTGGGCATCCCTTAGCCCAGTCAAGTTGACAATAAAATTAACCATCAGAGTTGGGCATATGGATCCAAGGCATGATGATCCAACAAAGCAAAGTATGGGATTTCTAGGTCAGTACCAAGGTAACCCATGCAAACATACCAAAGGAAATGATGATTAAAAAGTGGCAAAAATTCTACAACTGCCAAAGCAGGAGATTTCGGTTCATGAGTAAGAATTTGTACAGAGTTGAGATGTTTCCTCAGGCTTTTTTGTAGTGACTGCTTCAAGTGTAGCTCTCCAAGAAGAGGGTTGAAAGAGCAGATTCACTCTTGTGTGTTCACTAACAATGTTTCATGATCCATTCACCTCATTTGCAGTTTGAGATATTGTTAGGAAAATGTCATAGAAATCTTCCTTGCTTTTTATCTACATAGCACTCTATCTCAAAGAATTGAAATTAACATAACACTTATTTGGAATAGGTTTAGAGTAAGTAAGGTTGGAATTAAATTTCAGTCATTTCCCTATCCCTTCCTCTACCTTTTCTTTTTAAATCTGCTTTCAGCACAATTTTTTTTTTTTAAGTTAATATGTACCTGGCACTGGTCTAAATACTTTAGATATGTTATCTCTGACAAACTTTATGCCAGTTTTATAAGGAAAGTAACTTTCCTTACAGGGAAAGGATATTTCAGTGATGAAGAACCTAGATGTGCAGGTTTAAAGTAACTTGTCCAAGGTCTCTTAGCCAGGGAGTGACTTAAGATTCCAATGTAAGATTATTTGGCTTCTTAGCCAATGTTCATGACATTCCACCTCCCAACTTCCAAAGGCTAAAGCTAGAGAACTCAGCAAGGGGTACATGGTAGAAAGTGAATCAAATAAAATTATAACTAAATTAGAATGGAGCTTTAGGTATAATTAATCCAACAGCCTCATACTATTCTTGTGGAGGAGGGGAAATATAGGTTATGGGTCTTGGAGAACAAGCAAACCAAAGAGGGAAATGGACTTGGAGAGAGGTCTCTGGTGAGTAGTTAAAGAGCTTGGTCGTTCATCACAGTTAAAAAAACTGATTATATTCAAATATAAAGTAGAATCACTGTTTTTCCATTTATAGAGTTTTTTTTTTAAGATTTTATTTATTTATTTGACAGAGAGAGAGAGAGCACAAGCAGGGAGAACAGCAGGCAGAGGGAGAAGCAGGCTCCCCACTGAGCAGGGAGCCTGACGTGGGGCTCAATCCCAGGACCCTGGGATCATGACCTGAGCAGAAAGCAGATGCTTAACCAACTGAGCCACCCAGGTGCTCCAATTTATAGAGTATTTTAAAATAGGTTCCTTTATTTGATCTGATCCCTACAGAAACACTATTATATATTGAGGGTGATTTTTTTTTTTAAGATTTCATTTATTTGACGGCGGGGGCGGGGGCAGAGAGAGAGAGAGAGAGGGAGAAGCAGACTCCCCACTGAGCAGGGAGCCCGACACAGGACTCGATCTCAGAACCCCAGGATCATGACCTGAGCCGAAGGCAGATGCTTAACCGACTGAGCCACCCAGGCGCCCCAAGGGTGATGTTATAATCTCAAGTTGATGGATAAAAACCTAAGATTTTAACTACAAAATTATCTCGAAATGGCTTAACTAGCATATCTAAACACAAATGTTTATTGGTTTTTTGATTTGCTTCTAACTGTAAGTACAATGTTCTTCCTAACCACATTATCACTTTTGAGATAATACCAGGTTACCAAGTGCATATGTAACAAATACTAAAAAAGTTTGATACATTTATGATTACCTTAAAAGTGTTGAACTCAAATCAGAAACAAAGGAAATGAATTGCAATACAAATAAATATAAAAGCCACATATAGATTTAAAAAGAGGCATTGTACTGAATTGAGGGAATTTCCTTGTCACAAGCTTTCTGTGGATCAAAAGTGAATACAATTTTTCAGAAATTGTTAATGAAAGCAAGGCAGAATTCGGAGGAATACATTGTTCTGGAGAATGGGAGTGACAACTTTGTGTTCTCCACATTGATCAGAACACAACTAGAGTTTTGGGTTCAGTAATTGGTAGGACATTTAAGAGCGCTGCTGGCAAGCAGCAATCCAGAGGAGGTGACTGAATGGTGAGGTGGTCAGGGAACAGATGGCTCTCTTGGGTGGAGCAACTCAGGGCATTGCCCTGCGCAACAGGTATTGTTCTAAAGGATCCCCAAACTAGCATTTTGTTTAATCCTTATAACAATCTTATTTTAAGAGGAACTAGACCTTTCTTCCCATTTCACAGATGAGGAAAGTGAAAAGTGACAATTTCAATTATCAGAGTAATAAGCTAGAAAACAGTTCTTTTGCCATGAAAGAATTTAAGGATGCAATAGTAAAAGTATGCCATTATGCTAGAGAAATCCCAACATCACCTAGGTCCTATATTTACTTGTCCTGATGTTCTCTTATTACCCCTCTGCCTCTTGGGTCTCAAAATTCAACTGAAGTTAAAGAAGTTTATTTACCTTTGTTAGCATAATAATAGCGATATTAATAGAACTATAAAATATGTAATGTATATAATGTATTATATAAAATATAGACAACTATAAATTTAAATTGTGCCCCCAACCTAACCATTTTGTAGGTCATAAAATTTTAGAAACCTCTATTTCAACACTTTCATAAAGTGTTTTTCTATTTCATTACTTGAAATAACTGAATCCTTATTTAACTATTACTGTTTCCATTTTTTTTAACTTGATTAATTTTTTAAAAAATTCTACTATGAGGGGGCACCTGGGTGGCTCAGTTACATGTCTGACTCGGTTTCAGCTCAGGTCATGATCTCAGGGTCCTGAGATCAAGCCCCGCATCAGGCTCCACACTCAGAGTGGAGTCTGCTAGTACCTCTATCCCCGTTCCTCCCCCTGAGGTCTCTCACTCTCTCAAATAAAAAATGTTAAAAAAAAAAAAAACTGAACTATTAAGTAAACAAAAATAAATTTAAAAAGAAAGATTTTTATCACTGCTCTGACACCAATTCTCTGACACCAATTAGGGGTTCTGCAATTTAATTCAATTCTGAACTAACCATTTGTGCCTGATTCCACAAGTTAAAGGCAAAGCTCTCCACAAGACTGTCCTCAGTTTAGATGCCACAGCAAGTCTTAGGTACCACTTGTACTCCTGATTGACAAGCTATAAATTGTGTTCCTACAATCCCCTCTAGTTAGATAACTTTCCAGAACTCACTGAAAGCATTATACTTATGATTACAGTTTTATTATAAAAGATACAGATCAGGAACAACCAAATGGAGAGATGCATAGGGCAAGGTCTTAGGTGGGGGAGCTCCTAAAGCAGGGTTTCTATGCCCTCGTCTTGCAGAATCCAGGCACATCACATTTCCAAGCACGTCAATGTGTTTACCAACCCGGAAGCTCCACCAGGTTCGTGGTCCAGAGTTTTCACTGGTTTCCTTACTTAGGCATAATTAAATCATTGGCCATGTGACTGAACTCAATCTCCAGCCTTCCTTCTCTCTCCATCTGAAAGCAAGGCTGGTTGAACGGTCCAACCTTCTAAGCACAAGGCTGGGTCTTTTTGGTGAAAGGCTTTTATCCTGAAACTATCCTGAGGCCCCCAGGAGTCACTACATTAGCATAACAAAGACACTTTTATGACTCAAGAAATTCCAAGGATTTTTGAAGGTTTGTTCCAGGGACCAGGGACAAAGACAAGATACATTCTCTCTATCTTATCTATCCATCAGGGGTCTGTCAATAATTTAAGCACTTTAATGTCATTTACTATAAAAACAGCTGATCCTTTTTTATAGAACCATATTTAAACTTCAAGAAAATATTTAGTAGATTTAGATTAGTTATTATCAAATGCAGGAAAATTCTAGTTGAAAAAATTTTGCCCCTTTGCTGATCATCAATGAAGAAATTAAGGAATGGCTATTATTGATTAGGCATCCTCAGGATGATTCTGAGGACTCCGCATGCCTTGCATCCCTTAGAAGTTGTTATCCTAAGTTCAGGACTGACTGGTCACATTGGAGTGAATCTAAGTTGCATGACTAGAAGGAATTTGGAATTTCTTTCCCAACTTTATTGCAAAGAAGCGGTGGCTTTAAGCTTTTTCTTTACTAAAAAGCATTTTACTGTGATATTTTAATTAAGTAGCTTTGTTTAGCCAACAACTCAATCTGATGCTTTTCATGGGGATTCTTTTTGGGGTCTAAATAGATCTCTAGGAGAAAAGGTGTATTATCATTTATGTCAGAAAGTGACATGATCTTCGTACTTGTTAATCCATAAATAAGGATATGTCTATCACAGGCAGAGAAAATGAAGGGGTGGGGAGAGAAACAATGCATAGCAGCAGGGTTTCTGTGTGTGTCTAGCAGAGCATGAGAAAATGAGGATGATGCTGATTTAGCTTTCATTCTATTCATCACCGAAGTTGTGAAGCTAATATTATGCATAGATACTGTCCTTCCTTTAAGTCAATATAATGCATATGCACTTTAGAAGGCTTATGGGTTTAGCAAGGTTTTGTGGCAACACTTATAGGAACTTTAGAACAATTCTGACTTCTAAAGGGAGTGACGTCCCTGAAAATACTGCTACATGGGATGGAGACTAAAGGCACACCCTAGTTTTGACGCAAATGCTGGAATGGCAGGTAGGGAGAGGAGGATTACCGTTGTCGGCTCCTAGTCCCTGAAATGACATCTCTTAGATAAACCACCCCGCCAGGGGAGAAACAACTATCTAGTATTTTGACAAGGAAGAGTTTATAAACACTAGACAAAACTTGGACCTTCAGCCAAGGAGGGATTATGAGAAGGGGTGGGGACAAAGAGTCAAACCAAGAATGTCTGGGATGAAAAGAAGCCAGCGCTAAGCCACATGGCCAAAGAATCGAATGATCAGTTTTGGCTGCAGAGAAGGCTGAGTAGCAGGTTAGGGCATCTTTTACTTATTTCTGCTATCATGCCATTAAAAAAATTGAATTTCTAATAAAAATCATTTGGAATAATCTCTAAATTGAGACACTGAAGAAGAATGAGACTTAAAAGGTCTATCTTTGTATCTTGGGAATAAAAACTGTTCAGAAGCACAGAATTGCCATGAGTGATTTCAGCTACCCACCTTGCTGTAGAATTTCTGTAGCTGCTGCTCATTAGGAGGGAAGAAGAGGAAGGCAGGGCTCTGAGAGGGTCCTGTGTGAGCCTCAAGTAGGCTACAAAGGGGCAAAACTACCTTGGCAACACTTGCAGTATCTTAGATTGACAAGTTCTCATTTCATTTTGCTGCATATCCTTCTGTGTCGCCTAGCTACTGTAAAGGATTCATTATTCATTAAATAAGTGATGAATATATACAAAAATTGCAGCCACATGGGCTGCACAAATGCATTTTCATATTATTAACATGTTGCCAACTTGCAACTCTTCGAAGTCTGAGTAAATGTTTTGACAAGAGGAGACAGTAAGGACAAATAAGAAGTAGCGGTCTTGAAGAAATTCAGCCCCACTTCTAACAGCTTTAAAGTCTTAAGAGTGTTTTCACTGGGGCAGTACCAGATAAATTGCTCTTATATGTGCATGCAAGAGGCTGAAATTCCTTTGAAAGTTTATAATTTCTCATGGGAAAACACAACATAAAAGTTACTTTTACTCATAGAAAAACAAAACCATATTTTCCTGTCAACCTTTGCTGTTGGGAATTTCAAACTTTTTACATTTTTTTCCTGTGATTCTTAGCTGGCCCAAGGGACAGGCGTTTACAACATAATTTACTTTCAACGTGTCTCTGTAAATCATTGTAATACTCTCTATTGCTTGTGGAGAGGGGGGGAAAAAAAAAAACTCCCAATGGGGCTTCCTGTCCCACTTTCCCTAGACTCCAACCGCCCGAACACGAACAGAAACTTTCCCTTTTAATGTCCAGCCTCAAAGACAAATCCACACAAAGGAAACATCATACAATGAGTACAGGTAAAGACAGAACCAGGGGCAGACTTCCAGGGAAAGATTATATCCCAAGATTAATTAGGAGAGGGGAGACTTGCCCTTGGTGATGTGGAAATTGTAGAAATGCTCAAGTCATTTTAGAGTAGGTGGGTTGCCCTCAGCCAAATGACTTAAAATCTTTTTTCATAAAATCCTAAGGACCTGTAGCATACTTTTGCCAAGCTATTAATATCAAGGATCATTCAGTTTTACATGAGAATTTGATGACTTATACACTGGTTGAACCTTCACCTTTTACAACCTTAATGGGAATTTATTAGCTATTTCACAGTGTGTAAATTTGAATCTAGGTCAGATGAGGAAGAAAAATAGGGCATACCCAGGCCTAAAGAGTAACCTGAAAAATAATATATCAGAGCAAAAAAAGATAAGGTGCAAAATTAAACAGATGATTAAAAGTGTCTTAAGCAAGTGGAGATTTGAAGACAGAACCTAATAAATTAGGACTCTATATAGACCATTTGAGCCAAATTCATGTGACTAGTGAGCTTGATTCCTACACAAGTGCTGCAGATGAAGGAGTTAAAATATCAAATTAACCTGCTTCTGCTAACTGTCCCTAACAGGAAATGTAACCCAGGTGGGTTTGATATTCACAAGATTAAAGCGTATGTCTACCATCAAATGGTCACCACATTAAAGCTGTTTTAATGAGGACTTGGAAAGATAATGAATGAATGTCGCTAATTCACTACAGAGAAGACAGCCTGACCTCCTCCTGACCTCTCTGCTGCCAGGTATCTTAAACAACATATTAGTTCTGCTTAAAGCCAAAATGGGATGGTCCGTAAGATAAAAACAAGCCAAATGCTTACGAGAATGACTTTTGCTGGTGTTAAAGCCAGAAAAAAAATTTCTCCCTGGAGTCCTTATAAAAAGAACACTGTGGAAAAAAAAAAAAAAAAGAACACTGTGTAACAGGATGAAAATCATCCTCACTGACACCTTTATCTCAGACAGAGCCCTCAGCTACACCAGGCTGTTTCCTCCAGTACCCCTCAACACTGTCCAGTGACACCATGCCAGGAAAATACCACTAGGTAAAGGCATGGGCGGAGAACTATTATTTAAGGATATAACTCTCTGCTGGTTTAACCTAATCCTGAGTAAATTTTAGAGGATTTAGAGGGACTGCTTATCTCTCAGGTAAGCCTTCATAAATATCAAGCATTTGATAAATTTACAACAGCAGTGTATTAGAGATTGTATTTGCTAGAAAATACTCCGGGCTCAGCCAATTTATTGTAATTCCCCTTGTTTTTCCAGGCAGCAAGAGTAGGGGGTAGGTCTTTGTGGGAACTGAGGACCTAGTGACAGTTCTTCCCAAAGAAAAGACAACTTGTCTTCTGCTAAGAGATGAACCAAAGAAGTGGCTACGGGGCGCCGAGGTGGCTCAGTCGGTTAGGCATCTGCTTTGGCTCGAGTCATGATTCTGAGGTCCTGGGATCGAGTCCCACGTCGGGCTCCCTGCCCAGGGGGGAGCCTGCTTCTCCCTCTCCTCCCTGCTTGTGCTCTATCTCTGCCTGTCTCTCTCCCTCAAGTAAATAAAATCTTAAAAAGGAGTAGCTATGGTTAGAGATGGGAGACAGGAAAGACTCTAGTACCTATTTTGGTCATTGAATACAAGAACTGTCAAATAAGGTAAAATGAATACAAGTGAGAATTCACTTTAAGACTTCAATAACAACGATACAGTAAGTAAGTACATTACAGTGGTTTCAGATTTTTTTTCTGGAGGAGAAGAAACATGTTGGATGGAATTGGAGTTTACATGAGACTTGCACTGGAATATTTTCTCCTAAATAAGATTATCAGGAAAGTCTACAGATGTATTAAACGAATACTGTGGTTTGTCTATATGCACACAGCCCCGGCTTTTTTAAGGATATCTTTAGTTTAAAATACTGAAGAAAATTTAAGCAAGAGGGGAAAATCCTCAAAATTATTTTCCAGGCCAGATTTATTTTGGCAGTCACATTCAGGAAACTATGTAGTGTACCAAGTTTTGAGTATTGTATTTGGACACTAATCCATAACTGTAGTCATCAGTTTACTGACAACCATCTGCTTGGACACTACTCCCACATTTTAATAAGTAACGTTAAATTAAAATGGCAACAGACAATTTTGGCAGCAAAAGTAAAAGTGGTAATAGCACCCTTGAACCCATACGAAGAATCAGGAGTCAAACAGCAATACTATTCATAATTATGCAAACATGTTTAGGTAAAGAGTACTATCTTTTTCCATTACAACCATGATTCTTAAAAGAATGATCTGTGTTCATCTTTGCTTCTTTATCTGTCACTTTACCACCTACAGAAACCTTGTTTTGCCAGTGCATTCCATTGATGAGTTCCGGCTGTCAACTCAAACTAAATTTTCTGTCATTATCTTACTTTCCCTTAGCCATTCGATGTTATGGAGACAAAAATATGGCTTAATAAATGTTG
Source organism: Leptonychotes weddellii (assembly GCF_054177405.1). Lineage (NCBI taxonomy): Eukaryota > Metazoa > Chordata > Mammalia > Carnivora > Phocidae > Leptonychotes > Leptonychotes weddellii. Next base: position 77,185,484 of record NC_138371.1, on the reverse strand, counting down.
GACACCCTCTACGCTCTGGCCTTTTCTTAGTCCAGCTACCATCTACATCTCAATGACTCCCCAATACCCACATTTAGCCTAGACCTCTTATAGGAAGTATACACCTACATAATCAATGACCCACAAGGCATTTCCTTATAAATGTTTCACAGATATAGTCTAATAAAAACATTCAAAACCAAACATATTTCTATCCATACCACCCACCCCTGCACAACATTCACCAAACCTGTCCTTCTATTTAGTTTTGCCAGAATCTCAGGAAAAAGAACCACCATCTACCCCATTACCCATGCCAAAAACCTAGAGTCCCTGTTGATTTTGTCTCCTTTCTTTTTCATAAAACAATTAGTCACAATGCCCTGAATGTTCGTTAGGTTATAAGTGATTGAGAATACAATATAAATTTGCTTAAAAAAAGGGCACCTGGTGGCTTAGCCAGTTGAGCGTCTGCCTTCGGCTCGGGTCATGGTCCCGGGGTCCTGGGATTGAGTCCTGCATCCGGCTCCCTGCTCAGCAGGGAGTCTGCTTCTCCCTCTCCCTCTACCCTTCCCCCCTGCTCCTGCTCTCTCTCACGCGCTCTCTCTCAAATAAACAAAAATCCTTAAAAAAATAAAAATTTAAAAAATAAATTTGCTTAAAAAAAATGAAAAGAACAAAAATATTGGCTCATTTACCTGCAAAGTTCAGTCCTAATCGGCTCTATGGCTGAAATTCCTGGGCCTTCTTAAGAGTCTTTCCAACTCTTAGAGGTTTACTTGTCTATTGTTTCCATTGCCGGTAGGCTCACCAATTAGAGGGGCCAAATCTAGACTCTAAACTCCTAGCCCATTCTCTCAAGCATTCCAGCTAAAAAACAGTGTCCCTTCCTCAAAGTTTCAAACAAAAAAGTCAGGGAATTTAATCTTACGGTCTCTCTTTGGATTGAATTGGAGGAAGTGCTTATCTCTGATCCAAACAGCATGGGTGGGAGGAGGCAGAACCTGATTGGTGGTCTGAATTACAGCGCCACACCTGGAACAGGGGTGAGGTCAGAACCACTTAAGGCACAAGAATGAGAACTGTGAAGTAGTAATAGCACAAAAATTAGGGTGCTTTACCAACAGAGGGAAGTGGGTGCTAGCAGAATATTCCAAGAATATGCATTTTCCTTCTTTTTTTCCTAAACATGAGCAAAATATAGAAAAAATAAAAATAAAAGTGTGAATGTGTTAAACTTTAACCTTGATATAGTGTTAACGATAACAGTAGGACTCTGTGAAAAGCAGGCATATTTTGGACATCATCTGAGTTCCCTTGGAAAGCTTCTGTCTGTATTTATCTCCTGAGCATGCAGCAATTTTTATGTATAGCAAGGCTTAATGGTTTTACTCTTTTGAAGTGAATTATGGATTTTAAAAATAGATAATTAATTTAAATGTTCCTGGCTTAAATAGTAGAATAGTAGTTCACTCGAGAGAGATTGTAGTAAGAGGAAAAGGTGGGTTTTTTTTTTTTTTAGTTTGAAGAAAAAAACTCAGGAAAGACTTAAATCATGGACATTAAGCACATAAAGATTTTTCATACTAATTTTACTCACCAGCTGTTCCTTTCCACTGCAAACTAAACAAAGAGGAAAGCTTAATTTCCAGAAGGAGGATTTAGATTAGGCGCAGGGAGTCTGATGTTGCTGTGCATACTGAATGTACCTGTAGGAGAACAGACCCTCAGGTAGCTGTGACATGGAGTCCGCTTGGCTTGCTGCACTAGCATAATGATGGCTTCACGCCCCACGCTCCTCTCCATCCTTTCTGATTAAGGAGGTAGGAAAAGCTCTGAGTCGGGTGCTAAAATGCAGTCACCGGGGGAAGGAGGTTATGCCCCTCTCTTCTACATTTCTATTAAGCTGTGAAAGATGCTATCTGCCCAGATTGGTTTGTACCAGAACATTCTCAAAATCCAGGAACTGGAATCACCTGAAGGGTTTTGTTAACCCCCACAGGGTTAGGCCCCACTGGCAGAATCTGAGTCAGTCAGTCTAAGGTGGGCTTGGGAATTTTTATTTCTAAAAAGTTTCCAGGTGATGCTGAAGCTGCTGCCCCAGGCATCACACTTTGAAAATCACTAGCTTCAACATCGCCCTGTGGTGGCAAAAAAAAAAAAAAAAAGGGTTGGGGGGAGAGCGAGAGAGACTTGGGGATTCTTTTAAAATTAGATGACTTTGAAATACAAGTGCCCAGGTAGTTCCCTATACTTAATGAATTAATTGTAAGCCTCTATAAGCAGTATTTTCTTAGAATATTTTTTTTTAATTAAATTGAGGTCATATAGAAGAGTTTTCTCAATATTTCTTCGCTTTAGGGCACTGGAAATCTTCTAGAGAAATCTAGCTTATGGTTTTTCCACAGTAACTGAGTATTTTTCTATTTCTGAGCTACACTCTTCCCCTGACAAGTCACCAGCCAACATACTTGCCATCCTCACCTGAGAAACATCAGAATTCCAGAGAATAAGGCCTGGTTATTTATATTTTTACAAGACCTCACACCCAGGGAAAATGAAATATGCAACTGGCCTAGTGTCTCTCCAGTGGGTCCTTGTGGCTCAGTGTAATGTATCCAGCAGCAGTGTTGTACATAGATTCAAAAGTCCTACATCTCAAGCAGTTTAGATGGAAGTGGAGATGAAGTACCTTGGAAAGCTCTAAGTTCTCTGAAAAGTGGTTCTAGTTGTAAAGAAGACACTGCAGTCAAAAAATCATACAGGGAACCCAGGGGTGCCTGGGTGGCTCAGTGGGTTGAATGCCGGACTCCTGGTTTTGAATCAGGTCATGAGATCTCAAGATGGTGAGATCGAGCCCTGCCTCAAGCTCCCTGGTGGGTTCTACCCTCAGCAGGGAGTCTGCTTAAGATTCTCCCCCTCCCTCTCCCTCTACCCCTCCCCCTGCCTTCTCTCTCTCTCTCACTCGCTCACTCTCAAATAAATAAATAAATGAATAAATCTTTTAAAAAATCCTTTTTAAAAAAAATCATACAGGGAATCTGAATATAATTGTTTCATGACTTGTGAGCATGGGATAAAAGCAGTATTTCTAAATGGGCATTTGATAGAAAAGGTGATTTTATTAAATATGCATGAACATTAAATAAATATATTTATAAAGAAATATATTCAAATAATAAATAAATTAGATCTCACAATGAGAAAAACAATTCTCTAAGTGAACTCTCTTTTTCTCTTGAATGAACTGGCTCCTTGGTTAGCTTGAGTAGTTCGCTTGAGAACTTGTGAACTACTCAAGATAGGTCCAAAGTTGCAAGGCATGTAACCGTAGTATAAGTTCCCATTGGGTTTGAGAAAAAGTGAGAATCCTCCTGCTTTAAGTGGGTAAAATTCTTCCCTTACTCTTTTTTGTTTGATGTACAGCAGTTAGACTTTTGTCAAAGATGCAGACAAGAGATCTTTGACTGATCCAACCCACTGTTTTCTTGTCCTCACATCCCTCAACCTTGGAGGTCCCAGGCCTCATTTTAGATAACATTTTAGTGTTAACAGAGAAGGCTCCCATCAGTTTGGAATGAGCTTATTCAAACTGGCAAAAAATGATGTCCCACTGCCCACTTTATGGATGAGGAAATTAAGGCTCTGAGAAAACTCACGGAGATAATGCATGCAGAGCACTCACTTCAGGGTCCGGCACATGGTAAACTGCTAGCATACATACCTAAGGCACAGTACCTCTTCGGGAATGCATACGTATTGGACGTGCAAACATCCATGGTGGTCCGGTCTATGACGAGTAGGTGCAAAAGCAACAGAACAGAGAGATGAGAGTAGCCAACTCAGTGTAGAGAGGCTACAGTGAGGGTCTCAGAAGATAGGTCCCTTGAAGCCTATGTGGGAGTCAGCACCATGGTCCAAACACCTGCATCTATTGAATGGATACGTAAGAACGTAGACGATTTCACCATGAAATTCAGGTAAAATAAGACCTCATTCTGATGCAATGTAAATAGGTTTGATCAGAACTCCTTTTTTTTTTCCTCTTTGATTGAATTATAATGTGCATTCAGTGGTTCTCAAAGCTGTTCATCCATGACAATAATAGAGGAGTTGCTAATAAACACAAGCACTAGATACTTTGGAAGTTCCAATTCCATTTCATAGATAGGAAAGAGTGGGGTAGGGTAGCGAAGGGCTCTACGCTTTTAAAAAGCTCCCAGGTGCTTCTGGTTATTAGCAAGGTCTGGAAACCACTGGTTTAGTACAGCTGTTCTCCTCACTGACTGAACACTGGAGTCACCTGAGGCCCTTTTATTTATTTATTTATTTATTTATTTATTTATTTATTTATTTATTTATTTTTTCTGAGGCCCTTTTAAAACTATCCAAACCTGAGCCCTGCCCTAGTTATCTGTATTTTATTTAATTTATTTTATTTTTTAAAGATTTTATTTATTCATTTGAGACACAGAGATAGAGAGAACATGAGCAGGGGGAGAGGCAGAGGGAGAGGGAGAAGCAGGCTCCCCACTGAGCGGGGAGCCCGACTCGGGGCTCGATCCCAGGACCCTGGGATCATGACCTGAGCCGAAGACAGATGCCTAATGAACTTAGCCACCCAGACGCCCCCTGTATCTTATTTTTTAAGTTCTCTAGGTAATTGTAACGTGCAGCCAAGGTTGAGGCCCACTAGTTGAAGCAGATGAGTGTATTGCACTTAGCAAAAGGAGGGTGGGTGGGCAGACAGAGGGAATAATAATAATGAAAAAAAAAATGTTAGACATAACAAGGCACTGTTATGGAGGTTTAATTATGAATTATAAGTACTTTGAATCTACTTTTGTTATTATTGTTTTACCCCCTTCTCAACTCCCAAATCTTGTAAAGACATAGGGGAAGGTAGATACTTGTTCTGATGCTAGTTTCCAGGATGCATTTCAGCCTGAAATGTTTCTTTCAGTAAGTGCAGTTAGCTTGCACTGAAAAAAAAAGTGAAGAAACGGGCGCCTGGGTGGCTCAGTTGGTTAAGCGACTGCCTTCAGCTCAGGTCATGATTCCAGGGTCCTGGGATCGAGTCCCACATCGGGCTCCCTGCTCTGCGGGGAGCCTGCTTCTCCCTCTCCCACTCCCCCTGCTTGTGTTCCCTCTCTCGCTGTGTCTCTCTCTGTCAAATAAATAAATAAAATCTTCAAAAAAAAAAAAAAAGTGAAGAAACATTCTTCATAGTATCCCATTCTAAAATGAAGTGGAGTCTCTGTCCTTTGATAAGAAATAGTATAGTTTACCAAGCCCTTTTGCCTTATAAATTACAGTGTGTGGGTAATCCTGGTTTTCATTGTGTTCAAAAACATGTTTGGGGGAAAATATCCTAAAATTTCAGAATTCTTTTTTTGAATGTAATGTGTCAAATTAATTTTAAAAGGAAAGAAAAAAACAGCTAAGGTGAGAGATAAATCAAGCAATCATTATTCTCTCAGTTGTAAGTTTTGAAACTCAAGGGGACAGAACATTTACAAGGGATCATAATTCACTTATGGCAGATGTTTCTATTTTAACTACATATACACAACCATTAAGAGCAGGCCTTCACATTAGGTGGGTCCTTGATGAGTCCTCATTTTGGCTGTTCTCACGAAGGACGAACATTCTAATGCTTTCCTTCAGTGTCTGTTGTTTAGCACATTGAAACCCTTGAAGCCTTTGGATAAGAAGAAATTAGATATTCTATGTAAGATTGTTAAGATCAAGTTTGAATTAACTTTGTGGTTCAAATGCTATCATGAAACAAAAATGTGAAGCTATTTTCAAAAAGGTATATCTTCTGTAATTCTGGAGAGTTGGATAAACCATTAAGTAGATATAAGCGATAGAATGACTAAGTTTTAATATTTATGGTGTAGGGAGGTTTGTGACAATATTTACAAGGTGAATAATATATTTAAGATTAGTTAATGCTAAACATAATGCCATTAATCTCTCATCAAATTAGTATAATTCTTTTTTCCTTTTTTTTTGGAAAATAATTGCCAGTAGTTTGTCCCTGGCAGTTAGCTGACAGAGCTTTAGAGAACCATTGATTGTGTGTGTGTGTGTGTGTGTGTGTGTGTGAATTATCCATATATTTATATATACAAGGCATTTTGTCTTTCCTCTAAGCATTCTTTCTCCTTATCTTACTGTGTTTTGTATAATGTGAGTGTCTGTCAGTGTGACAGCACTATTTTAATCCAACTAAAATCTCAGGTAAAATGACATTCTTTTGGTTCCCATCTGAACTTGATTTTGATGTTTCTGCTTAATGAGCATCCACTTTTTAAGTTTTAAAGCAAGGAAATACTCTTGTGTGTATTCTGCATTAAAGGCCAAACATTTTTTACATAGGTCATGGACTAAACCCGTGTTTAGGCCATTAGTTACCGAGCAATCATGTTTATACCGTATATCATTCATTTATAATATATGAATGTTCTATGTTGTGTGAGGTACTATAGCTGCTTCCTGGTTCATCTCTGTGATTAAATGTCCTGCCTGGTATTGTGGAGCATGCGGTGTGATACGACTCCAAGGAGTAGGAACCGTCATCTAAGTCATGAATCCTATTCCACCTCAACCCACTTATTATCCTATTTCTCTTCATGGAACTCCTTGTATCCCATTAAATAATTAAAGAGAAGGGTTGATTTATTTTGCTTTCCTAGGTCTATAATGACCTTAAAAGAGGAAGGCGAGAAGGGAAACGGAATGTTGATCTTGTTAATAACTACATGCAGTCTTTCACCATGGTTTGCTGGAGCAAGAAGAGATCTAGATTTCCTTCTTCCTTAGCAGGCCCCTTGGGGTGGGAAAAGCACGCCAGATTGGACCTAAAAAGCACCCTTTTGTTGCCAGATTGTTTTGACATATTGCCTATGTCCATATGGATGGATGCATATGTATACAAGTGCGTGTGTGTGTCACATATATATATATAATCTGCCTTTATAGAGAAATCAAATATCAGGTAAACCTTGAAAGGAAAATCGGATCATGCTACCCTGTCTGGTATGATCAACATTCTCTGTTTCAAAGAACCCATAAATGCATGTATCCCATCTCATAACATGCTAGCATTGAGAATCATTCCAAGAATCCACATCATCAAGCATTATGTATATTATATTTTATGAAAATTTAAAAATAAATGAGATTATATAATTAGGCCACAGTATACTGTGAATATTGATAACAAGTTTTATATTTTGTATGATACAACTTCTCTCCAAAGGTTGTGGAATTCTTCTAAATCTTTTTTTTTTTTTTTCCTACTCAGAAATTTACCACTACATCGTATTTGGGTAAAATGTTATTCTTGCTTTGATTTAGCTTTGTGTAAAATAAGCTGTTACCCACTCAGGACCATCAGTGCCTAAAGTTTTACCTCCTCTCTGAAGCTTTGCAGGATATTGCTTATTCATTCACTTTTTCATGTAACAATTATGTATTAAATACTCAAATGTGAACTCTGTCCTTTCCCAGTGGAAAACTTGAACTTCTGCTCCTGATGTGTATAGTCACTCTTGCTTCTTCTATAAACAAAAGCTCTGGAAAAAACAAGCAAACAGACAAACAAACACTCCATTTGTTGAGTTTTATACTATTATTGTACTATTGCTGTCTTTCCCTAACCCATGTTAATTTTCTTAAATTGCTTCTTTGTTTTTTATTTATTTATTTTTACTTTCTATATATTTTGTTGAAATACAGTGGACACAAAATGTTATGTTAGTTTCAGGTGTATAACATAGTGATTCTACAAGTCTCTATGTTATGCTATATTTACAGCAAGTGCCTCTACCATCTGTCACCGTACAACGCTACTGCGATACCATTGACTATAAACCCTATGCTGTACCTTTTATTTCCATGACGGATTCATTCCATAACTGAAAGCCTGTATCACCCATTTTGCCCACCCCCCCCCCCAACTGGTTTGCCTCTAGCAACTATCAATTTTTTCTCTATATTTATAGATCTGATTCTGCTTACTTGTTTTGTTTTTTTAGATTTCACATATAAGTGAAATCATATGGTATTTGTCTTTCTTTGATTTATTTCACTTAGCGTAATAACATTTAGGTCCATCCATATGGTTGCAAATGGCAAGATTTCATTCTTTTTTATGGCAGAGTAATATTCCATTGTCTCTATATACCACATTCTCTTTATTCACTCATCCACTAATGGACACTTGGGTTGCTTCTCTGGATGTCTTCCACACTGTTAACATACACCTCTCAGGTGTTCATGGGGTAGGAGGTCCTTCATAAAGGCTTAGGTTGCTATTGTGCTCTGTTATTATGCTAAGGCCTCATTGGACAGTAAACCCAGAAAGTCATGATGGAAACCTCCTGTACTAGTTTCTTAGGGTTGCTGTAACAGAGTACCACAAATAGGGGGCTGGTGACGGTGGTGGTTCTTAAACAACAGAAATTCATTATGTCACAGTTCTAAAGCCTGGAAGCCTGAGATCAAGGCATTGTCAGGGTTTTTTTTTATTTTGAGAGCTGTGAGGAAGAATCTGTCCCATGCCTTTTCCATAGCTTCTGGTGGTTTGTTGGTCAATCTTTGACATTCCTTGGCTTGTAGGCGTATCACCTCTATCTGTGCTGTCATGTTCTCATGACATTCTGTGTGTGTGTGCCCGCCCAAACTTCTCCTTTTTATAAGGACGCTAGTCACATTGGTTTAGGGGCTCACCCTACTCCAGTATGCCCTGATCAAAACTAATTTCAAAACTAATTACATCTGCAATGACCCTGTTCCTAAATAAGGTTACATTCTGAGTTACTGAGGGTTAGGACTTCAAAATATGAACTTCAAGGGGCACACAATTCAGCCTAAACACCTTCCTATCAACTGTAAATCACAGAAAATTGGAGGAGGGACAGATTTACAAAATGACCTCTGTGTGTTCGTTCATCACCTCTTCCCATTCTTCTGTACCCTATTATGTCTGGTCAAGGCCTAAATTTGCTTACAATTTTGAAGAGAAGCAAAAAAATAACCTCCATTAGGAAAGAAGGTAGCTGGAGGTTATGTTTTGTTTAAAGAGAGAGAATGCAGCTTGGGACATATGATAACGTCTGTATAGATGTATCACTTTTGATCTTATGATTTATGTTTTAATGAAAATTTTATATTGGAGAGGATTTCTATTATTGTTTATATAATAAAAGTATGTGTTCGTGGTTACATATATAAGCTTGCAGAAACGTGGAAGTAGTAGGCACATGTCATGCTTATTATGTCATCATTTTTGCCTAATTCATATGATCCTAGAAGCTGCAGAATGGGGAGGGCATTTGGGAACATAGGGTTGCACTTCTGCTTTAGTAGCCCCATAGCTATTTGGAGTTACTTATTGAGAGATCCAAAATAATTCTAAAGGATTGCTACTCATTTTGTACAACTTTATGTGAAAACTGGATTATTCTGGGTGTTGGTATCCAATTAGGTTTTTGGTATCTGACTTCTTTGACTTCCCTGTGGATTCAACACTATAAAGTAATAATTCAATAAAAAATTAACTTTATTTTGACCTTATAGATACTTGAATCTCCATTACCTCTACTAGCAGCTGAGCATATGAGTACCAGGTGATTATTCAAAGATATCCTCCAGGAAGGCTGAAATAATTTTACATGACTCTTTTCTAGTTTGGACTTCATGGATTGCCACTGATTGCACGTGTGTGTGTGTGTGTGTGAGAGAGAGAGAGAGAGAGAGAGAGAAAATAAGTTTACATGGCTGTTTATTGAGCATTACTAAAACCACAAAGAAGGATGTGTCTCTATAGATTTTTGCACTTTCTTTTGTACATCTCTAAATTTGGTACATTTGGGGACTTTGCATGACTCTGTTCACCCAGGACTAAAAAATGTCTAGCTCTTACAGTCTTTATCCTGTTCATAACCTTGCAATTAAAAAATGGGGGAAAACATACTGGACTCATTTCAATGGAAAATAAGGCTGCAGGTTTCTGAAAACAAATCTACAGTACACCATGCTTGGTGGGTAACATAGAGCTTGTGTTAGGTGAGGCTCTTAGAAAGTGTTGTATGTGTCTGCAAGCAGTTGGATAGTTCTTTCCAATTCTTCCAGACAGATTGGCTTCACTACATTTTTACAGTTTGAATGATTTTTTTTTTTTCAAGATAAGATACCACCAGTCTAATACCTTTTTTGGCAGTGAGCAATGAATGTCTTCTCAATAGCTTCGGAGTCTGTCTCACTGTTGTATCTTATAAATGGTATTAACGTGGAGCATAAGAACTAGGAGAGAACTAGGGGATACATTTTGTAATATTTCACAAGGTCTTCTGGAAGCTTAAGAAAGCTAAGAAAATACTCTTGTAAAACTTGTCCCCTGACCCAAAACTTTCTCTCCCTACCCCAGTAAGTTAAACCATAGATTCTGAACTAAGCCTGAGGTTTCTCATTTTATTTTCGGCTTTTAAGATTTGCACAGTAAAATCTCTGATTCGAACAATGAAAGGATAGGATGCAAGTTTCTTTAAGGAACATGTGCTCTGGGTTTATTTCTTTGTTTTCTAGATTTATATAGCACCTTTGACCCAAGGTCTAGGACACTTTCTTAGGTCAGCTCCTTCCCCACCTTTTTAAAATTGATCACTTGAGATGTAATCTGTGAATCACCCCATCGACTCCCTCTGAGCTCCCACTGGCATCATGCACTAGCTGCTCATGTCGGAGTGACAGAAAACTGCAGCGTGTCAGATCCATACAACACCAGCTCTCCGCGGAGATAGACATTCGTCAATGTCTTATTGCAACTGATGCCCTCTTTGGGAATTTTTTGTTGGAAAATTGTGGCTGTGAGACTAATAAAAAAAAATCTGCACATATACAAAAAGGTATAACTGGCGGTTATTTTTGCCCCTTTTTATTTCCATCAAAAAATAAACATCATAACAGAAAATGTACATTGGGTTACTTTTTTAATGCTCCTGTTAAAAGCCACACAAATCATCAAAGAGAGCCCATTCAGTTGAAACCAAATAAGAAGAGACAAATCAGCGAGCGGTCAGTGAAGAGGGGAGTGATGGCAAAGCAGTGCAGATTTACTTCTCAGGGCAAAGCTACTTTTCTGATGAGTAAGTTTTTCTCCCAAGCCCCTCAGTTTAAAAAAAGGGAAGGATGATGGAAACTGCCTTGGTTAATTGTCAGCTCACACCTTTCTTTAATGAGTTTTCTAGAAGTTTATGGTTAAGTTACCCTGGTGACTCAGGTAGGGTTTCCGTCAACTCCAGCTGAGGCTGTCAGAATAGGAAAATGGAGGTCCATTTTCTGATTAATGAAAATAATAATTATGTACAGATGAAAGCAAAGAGAGAAAGCAAAGAGCTTCCATGTTACTTTAAACAAAGAAGAGTTAAGGCCTTATCTTAACTATGCATTGGCACTGCAATGCGAAATGGTCATGCAAAATTAATTTTTAATGTGTTCAATTTATATTAAAAATTTCTGCAAGTGTGTGATTTTTTTTTCCAAGGCTGGAGTGCTACTTCATTTACAATATTCCCTGAAGGTGTTTTTTTTTAAAGAGACTCTTAAACTGAAGCCATTTTAAGGGTTTTATGAGACATTATGTGAGCTTTCATATGCAAGTTAGTCGTTAAGTACCAGATATTATATTCTGTAATATGCTTAAGTGATATTAGAGGCTGTATATAGCCTGCAGTAATAGCTATTGCTGCTTTTTTAATTTATCAAGAAAATGTTGCTTAAATAAGGAGCAAATCAATGCTGGGTTGTACAAAATATAAATGTAAGGAAGTAACGGTATTTTTTATATACTTGCCTCTTCCAGCTTCACTGAAAGGGAAAAATACAACCTACTTTCAGGACTTGTATTGACAGAAGTTGTCAAAAAAATAAAACAAAATCGCGTATTTAGAATTAGAAATCTGCTAAGAATACACAGAATGACATTGAACAATGGATATCCATTGCTACTCAGTGCTTCGTGATGGATACAAAGATGAATTTTATGCCCTTGATAATTGTTTTTTGTATGCTTTCTGGCATTCAGACAAAGTAAAATCTCTTACTTGGATTTAAACCAGTTAAGGCTTTGACTATTCTGCCCACAAAGGGAAATATTTGTATTAAGCTGGATTCGTTGGTCAAGCTTTGAAAAGCATGGATAAAGCCCCCACCTGGTGAGCAAAATTGACTTAAAAAAAATTAAAGGCAGATTCTTGTGCAAGGCTCCTTCCACTCTGCAACCCAACCACCACCGTCTATTTTAGAATGTTGATAATTCTGTGGATGGATGTTTAAACAGTCTTTTAACTGGTTTCGAAGTTGAATTTTTTATTGGTCAAAAATTAAGACATGACCTGTTATTGACAAACTGTCTATTGTATCCAAGGGATTATCATTGTGGAAATAGAAGTTGGGCCTAAAAAGAAGTCACTTTTCACTAAAACAAAATAAAGAATCTCAAAATATTGAATAACCCTAAGCAGAACAAAGGTTCTCTCAACTTGGCAGTATGAAATGTATGTTATATTTACCTTTTCATATTGAAAGCAAATGATTCCTTAGTTGAGATTATCCCCTTAAACATCTTCCCCCATTATGGGTACTATCAACACACACTTACATATATCTTCTGGGTTTCTTAAATCGTATCTTAAATATCATCAGTGTGAGGTGGAAATTTCACACTTTAAACCCACATTACTCAGAATAGCAAAAAAAAAAAAGTTCAATTGAGTTTTTCTTGACACTTTGTTTTGTGAGACAAATAACAAAATAATAAGCCAATACACAAAACAGCTTTCAGAGAACACTGTAGGTTCAGTACATGTTTCGTCCTTCCATATCTAAAATATGGGTTAGGGCGCCTGGGTGGCTCAGTCGTTAAGCATCTGCCTTCAGCTCAGGTCATGATCCCAGGGTCCTGGGGTCGAGTCCCACATCAGGCTCCCTGCTCGGCGGGAAGCCTGCTTCTCCCTCTCCCACTCCCCCTGCTTCTGTTCCCTCTCTCGCTGTGTCTCTCTCTGTCAAATAAATAAATAAATCTTAAAAAAATAAAATATGGGTTAATGATTGTTTATTGATTTTTATTTTCATTCCACAAACATTTACCAAGCCCCAACTGTACTGACATAATGTTCTGAGAGTCCCTAAACTGCCTTTAAAATCATCATCTGAGAAAGTACATTATATTCACTAATTTCAATGATCACCGTAGTTTTAGTTTCCTAATTCTTAAAGAATGATAACAAAACTCTTTTATATGAGAGATAACTATCAGATAATCAGGATGTTTGTTTTTATTAGAGCACTCTACAGCCAACACTTTGTTGAGTTTTCTGCTGCTTTTTCGATCCTGGGATTAATCTCATTATATTTACCAACTACCCTTATTATCATTTTTTTTTTTTTCCTTAACATCAACATGGGCAGGCAGAGCTTTCTATTTGCAGCCCCCTCAAGCTGTAAAATCTTTCTATGTATTCACAAGTTTCCTGGTCCCCCTGGGTTCCAGTAAAGCCAAAGCTGCGTATTTGAAAGAAAGACAAGATTCCAGCTCAGCCCTCTGCCTTCCTTGGCCCAGCTGCAGATCTCCTTCTTTCTCCACTTTGCATTATGATTAAATACATTTAAAATCAAAATCATCTTTTCCACTCGCCTTCCCTCTCCCAGCTGCTGATTCCCAGCCGATCCTTCTTTTGGAGTCAGAATTAATACGAATATTTAAAATCAAGATCATCTTCTGTTTCCTTGTCCTAGCCTAGCAGCTGCACATTTCTGCTCCCGGTACTGTTCTTAGTCTGTAGCTCACCAAAATGTTTCTCAGAAAAGGAATAGGAAGTTGGATTTTCCTTCCAAAACACCTAGTGCTTTCATGGCCCTCATTTTAACCTGTTTTCTTTCACAAGGACAGTGAACATGATCTTGCCAGAAGTTAAGGGTGTCAAATTGTGGGTGCGTACGTCAGGGGGTGAGCTTGCTTTATAGTAATTAATGTTAGTATAAAATGGCATGTGGGGCTGTCTGTGCCATTTATTCTTGTGGAACATGTTCAGACACATATGTACGTACTGTACATTTTTGACCAATGCAGGAAAATAAAACTGAATAGAGCTTAGCTCCCCCAGATCTTAAAATAAACATTCAGGAGAAATAAGGAGAAATAAGCAAATAAAGTTTTTTTGGCAGAGAGTTTATTTATTTAGCAACAGCGATGCAGTTGCTTACACTTTCTACAAATGTTTTATCTCTTTTTCCGTAGCACCTGTCCCTGAGTGAATAGAACCACATCTGTCTCATCTTGGCATAACAAGTACACATCTACATCTGTGAATGATGATTCCATTTTTGAAGGAAACAGTGTATACTTTTGCACTCCTGCAGTCTGGTAAAAAAAAAATATATTGCACAATGGATTTTGTGTCTTGCAGGAAGGCTTCTAAATAGTGAATAGGAAGTTTGGAACTAGTACAGAAATATTGAATTTGCAGTTTAGGAAAGCTATGGGTTTTACCTATGTCTGTGTATGCCCATTGTACATGTAAATGTACATATTATTTGATTAACACAAAATATCAGATAAAGAATTCACTTAGTAGAAGATATAATTTGGAAAAGAAAATGCTTTAGTAAACACTTCAGTATTTCACAAACCCATAAGATGGTAATGGTTTGCATATTGCTTCAGAAATATTTTCTGACAGTAAAAAGTTAATTTTAGGTAGGGAAGAATTCAAGGTCTTAATTGATACCAATTAGAGTTACTGATTGTGGTAATTTAGGGCATTTTGTATTTTGCACACTTCCATTTTAATACAAATAACCAATCTCTATGCAGAATCCTCTAATAATTAATGGAAGGGTTGAGAGGAGGTGGAGGATCCCGGAAGCCATATCTTCAGACGGATCCAAAGCAGAAGCTACAGTTTGGAAGAGACACAATTTTTCTCTCCCCTAAGCCTACACTAATTTCTGTGGTCTCTATTTGAAACCACAAACGTGGCCTTCACCCTTTATTTTTTCTCTTTCCCCACATCTCCTCGGATCTCCTAGCCCTAGTTCATTTTATTCCATTCTTCTACTGTCTTGCTGCAATTTGCCATCATTTCTTTTCTGGATTCTGCCAAAGCTTCCAAACTGACCTCTAAGCCTCTATATTATCTTCTCTCCAACCTCTGCTCTCACAGCACCTGGAAAGAACATTTCAAACTCTATCTCTGATCCTGGGTTTTCCGGCTTAAAACCCTCCAGTGGCTCCCTATTGCCCTGAGAAAGCCCAAACCCAACCTCTCACCTTGTTTACAAGAGACTCTGGAAGAGTCTTTCTGAGGCCCCGCAAACCCAACCTCTCACCTTGTTTGTAAGAGGCGCGCGCAGTTTCATCTCTTTCCACTTCCCTCTGCCTTTCCCCACCCACCACTACTACCTCCAGCCACTGAGGAATTATTTTCACCTGTTGAAACTCTTCCCATGATACCCTTCTCTCTCTCCCTCCTCCTCCCCAGCTTTGAGCTTTGCGTGTGTTACTCCTTGAACCTGCAACAGTTTCTCCTACCTCACTGCCAGCCCCTCACATTACTTCTCTGCACAATAGCAGAAGGGAATGGGCGGAGCTGTAATCCATGCGGGAACTCAGGGGGTGCAGGAATTATGGATTCCAACTTCATGACTTTCCCATTTTTATATTTTTGGTGGATGCCCATTTACTATGTGCAGAACACTGACTCAGGCACTGTGAGAATATTTTTAAAGTACTGCTCAAAAATTTGATAATGCACTTAGGAAAATTGGATACAAGCACCGCATGTTTATATACAAACTAGAAGTGACACAGGCAAGACGTACAGAAATTATTCTGCTGTTTGGTGCAAAGAGTGAAGTCAAAATTTACTTGACATATTATACCTTGATATACCATTACCTCACATTGTTTTGTTTTGTTTTGTTTTTCCGAAAGAAAATAGCCAGGTTTTTTATAATGCTGATACAATGATTCGAGGCTTTTAAAGATAATCCTTTAGGTGATTCCATAATCTCCTTCGTTACCATTTCCCAGAGTTTCACAAGTCTCACATTTATGAATCTCAGCTTTATTTCCTTCTGCTTCTCTGGAAGTCTATTTATTTTTTCTTGATCACTCCATGGTGAGAAGCAAGAACAGCTGCTCCCCTCGGCTGGGTCTGTTCATTTCACGAAAGAGTCCTGTATCTCACCTACCTTTCAAATAGCATTCGGTTCTTGAAGGCAAAACTGAGTCTGCAAACTTAACTGGGTTTTATTTTTATTTCAAGGATGCTGCTTGTCCCAGGGTTGTCCTTGCACTGTTCCATTACTGTCTCCTAACTTTTCCATGAGGACGCCCCGATTGTTCCTAGGGCTGCTCTACCTTGCTTTGTACCTTGGGCTGGAACTGCTTCAGCGTGGCTGCAGTGCTGACCATTGGCTCAAGACTTCCTAAATACTTCGTTTTTTGTTTTTTTTTCATCTGAAGGCGAGAAGAGCAAGCTGCACAATTTACCATCACTTCCTGGGTGGCCACTCCTTCCTTTTCTCTCCTGTCTGGCCTAACCAGCTGCCATCTGTTCTCCCAAGCAACCCAGGCCCTCCTGTGCTCGACAATGCACTGCAGTGTTACAGGCAGAATGAGCTGGGATAGAAATCTGAAATTCTTTCTCCATCTAGAGTGTGTCCAATTTCCTGCATTTTGTTGGTTGTGGCCAGTCTGTATATATACATTTCTAAGTTTCCTTTTGCTTAGTTTTATTCCAAAGGAAAAAAAAAATTCTTAAAAATCAATCAAGATGGTTATTTAATGTGTATTATTTATTGCTAGGACTCTGGATATTAGATAACACTATAGGCAGGCAGTTTTTAAAAACATTTACACCCAAGAGAATAAAAGGAGTTGTTTCAGTCCAGTGAGAAAATTACATATATGGGGAAATGTTCAAAATATGTGACTCCATCAGTTTTACTGGTCGATGAGCCCGAATTTAGATGCTTTAAAGAGACATATTAAAAAGAATATACATAAAGATTTTTATCTTTTGGATATGTTTTTTCTTCCTAATTTTGGACATACCTATGCTTTACAAATTCCCCTGATTTGAATTGATTTGATTCCTGTTGTTATAGTTGGAGTTAACATTATTATCTAGAAAAAAAATCTGCAACAAAATACTCAATAATGAACAATGAGCATTTAAAAGTTACAGCTGATACTTTAGGTCAAGGCTTTAACCGTCAACATAATTTTACTTCTGCCAGGAAAAGCAGTCTTAGTGCCGATAAGTACCATATATACATGTTCCCTGTTAATAATTTTTAACCTCAAATGCATTGATTTTAATCAATTCAAATTACTATATACTCAAACCACAGAACTGAGCTATCCAATTTTATTGAAAAAATCTTATGTTTCTGAATGTTTCATTATTTTTTTCCCTTTTTGCCAATTTGGATAATCAGTAAAAATTTAGAAGGATTGACATTCAAATTCTGGAATCAGGAATGTAATAAAGAAATAATCTTAGGCCCATTGTGGGGGTTTTTGTGTGTGTTTTTTTTTTTTTTTCCTTTTCAGTGAAGCTCAGTTGTGCTTGTGAAATTTTGAATGTGTATTTACTTTAGTTGTCTGTGACTTCAGGAAAGGAGATGGTAAAGACCAGGAAAAATTAAAATCAGAACTAGGTTAGTTAAGGCTGGAAAATGCTACAGTGTTCTAAAAGGAAAATAAAATGAAATCTTTCTATTTGTTTGTGGTCATTTGCTATTATACGTGCCAGTAGTGTTAAGTGGAAATAGTATATATTTATCGGTATGTCCAGTAAGGCATTTATAAACTAGCTGACACTACAGTGACATTTCTAGTTATAATGAACTATATAGGGCTTATTAGAAATGCTCTATATTTATTTCCTGTTTACATGACTTGTCAGATTTAACTGCAGTTCATTTACTCTTGCTAGGGTCTACGTGGTTAACTGAAATCCTGTGCTACTTACTAGGTATATAACTTTGGCAGGTTTACTTACCTTCTCTAAGTCTTAACTTCCTCTTCTGTAAGTGGAAATGGTATAAGTTCTACTTAGATCAAATCAGGGGCCAGCCAAAGACAGCCCACAGACCACATTCAATTTGCAGCCAGGTGTTAAGAATGGTGTTTATATTTGTGATGGGTTATGAAAACAACAAAAGCAAAGAAGACTATGTAACAGAGACCCTATGTGACTGCAAAGGTTAATTAATATATTCACTATCTGGCCCTTTATAGATAAGTTTTCCAACCCCTAAGTTATATCATAGAGTTTATCTTAAAGATGAAATGAGATAATGCCTGTAAAGAGCTTGGCAGGATACCAGGTCTATGGAAAGGGCTTAGTAAATGTCACTTGTTATTGTTTTTAGTAATACTAGTGAGAAAATGATACTGATATTCTTAACAAGGTCATCAGTTTGGTCAAGTCCCATTTTTTTCTGGGTCATCTCTTTCTTTGTCTATTGTAAATACCATCTTGTGTTAGGTAAAACCGAAAGCCATTCTTTTTTGGAAAGATGTAAAACATTCTACTTTTTATTTATTTTTTTAAAGGTTCTACTTTTTAAAGAAATCTTAACATGTACATTTTCTGACTTATTTTTATTAAGGAATTAATTAATTTTATTGTTTTAATCCAACTCTGATGTGAGGAGCTGTATCTTGGGAGAAGGGAAGTCTGGAGATATGTTCATAAAAAAACATGTCAAAGATCACTGGAAAGGAAATCACTTAATGTTCTCTCTTTGTGTGTGTGTTATTTTTATTTCTCTTGCAAAAGAAAGAATGTTAGTCACTTGATTTCTCCTTTTCTGAAGAGAGTCTTCAATTTGGAAAGAGTGATGTTTTCCCAAAGGGATGAAAAAAAAAAGTTGGAAGGGAAGATACAAAAGGGAAATAAGTTTATTGTTTTGTTTTACCTTCAGAGACTGCAGAGCATTAAATCCCATGCTTTCAGAATGCCCTGGGAATCTTAGGTAAACCCACCACAAACTAAGGCTCATACAGTAAACATCCCCCCCGCTTCCTTAAGCATTGGATTACAATGCATTAAAAAAATAAACCTTTGTCAGCAGTCCTGATAGTGGAATGTTATGGATCCCAGCCAATGGATCCTTGGGAATGCCATCACAAGAGGACCTAGCCAGCTGAGGAACAGAGCTGTGGAATCCACCTGGGGCAGTCTTATTTGGCCTCAAGCTTGAGTTCAGCTAAGTGTGTGGGAAAAAAAAATGAGGATCCCCTCCACAAAAATAAATAAATAAAGTGGGAAAACTAGTAGGGGTTCAAGTTAAAAGGGAGGGCCTTATAAACAGACCTGATTTGGTCAGGCAACAGCGGGATTCATGAGGGCCATGGGTGGGTAGAAATGAAATAGGCCATGAATTCTCCACCAAATTCCTGTGTGAACAGGATTTTGGCTTTCTTACTAGGGCATTCCTTATTCCTCCACATCTGGATAGCCAAGTCACAGGATTCTGGAGCCCTCAGCTAAAAGAATTATCACAAGCTGATGAACACTTAACAGTAGACGACATCCATCGGGCTCCCTATTAAAGCACTAATGTGCGAACATTTTCATTATGAACTTTCCCACAGAAGGAAAGGAAAACGATGGATTGTTTTTATTAAGATGGAGAAAATAATCCCATCTTTCCATGATTTGGGTGTTAAGGTCAGTTCTAAAAATGCACTATGGCCAGTCTCCTTAAATTCAAGGCAAGTTTGAGAAGTGAGGTGGCGTTGGAGGGAGCCTCACGGGTAGAGATCAAGTTCCGAAAGAAGTGAAGCAGACAGAAGCACAACGTCTTGGGAGGTCATATAGGTGCCTCCAGGAAGAACCTGTGCTAAAAGCCTTGCTGGGTAAGGTGAATCCCCATTGGGTGTAACCTACCTAGGAAGTGGCACACTGAAATTTCTCAAATTGCTGCTCAATCTATCCCATTTAGTTGCACTCTAGATTCACAATGCCTCAACTTAAGAACAGATGCACATTTCTGAAGATTCTGCATTCCTTCTCACCAAATCTGACTTGAACTCACAGGATGATTCTTAAATATTCTTCCAGTACAAAACTATCACTTCTCGAGATATTTTAAGATAACATTGCTGATCAACTTGGTAGCAGTAATTACTTATTTTTCAAACCATTATGTAAATAGATCAGCTAAAGCTCATTTGGAGACAAGATATTGTTATGTGATCTCATTTTGTATCCTGAAACCTAATTTTTACCTGCAATGCCACCGATTCTGGTTCCACCCCATGAGCTGGCAAATAATACCCAAGAGTCTTATCTATTAGGACACACAAGGCTATTTCTCCTGTTATAAAAATGTTATAAATAGACAGATGGGGACAGAATAGGGATACTGTGAAGAAATAAAATGGCTGGTGCACTCACCTAAGACTAGAAGCCCTGCTCCTTTGAAATGAGAACATTTAAATTTCATTTCAAACCTACTAGTAACCTCTAAAGATATCTATATATGTTGCTTCTATATAAAGAGAGTTCCAGGAATAGTCTGGACTCACGTCAAACATTGTAGCAAAAAATATTTCCTACTAAACCCTCCTTCAGCATCTGAAATATGCCTCCAGAAATACCTCAGAGGCTTTCTCTTTAAGAAAATTCTTTTTCCAATATGTCATTAAATTTTTTTAATAAGTAAACAAATGCTGGAATATAACCACGTTCTAAAATGCTAAATATTGGGTTGTTTAGCCTTTAACGTCCACATTTGCTATAGCCTCAAAAGGAAAAAAAAAGGTAAGAAACTAGATGTTTCTTCAACATATAACATCTGTGAAATGGTCACATTGGCCAAAACACATAAAGACTTGTTCATTTCTGAAAAATGTCAAGTTGCAATGGCATGTGGGCCCTGGCGGCAGGTCCTGTTTCAAAACCATCAACAAGAACTGCCCCTACGTTCTGTGTGGGTCTTCAGTGAATACTAGGCCAGAACTGGAGGGATCTGTCAGTATCCTGGCAAAGTGCAAATCCTTTTATTTTTTCTTCCTTTTTTTTTCTTCTTCACCTTTCCGTCCTATGCCTATTGCTTCTCTTCTTCTTCCTCTGTGTAATTTTTCTCCTCTTATTTAAATTTTCTGTGATTTAAAAAGTGAGGCTTAATGCTCAGAGATTTGAAACTTATAAAATATTGCTTTTTGTTAACTTTTATTTTCTAATATGTTTGGTGTGATCCATGAACTTGTAAGAGAGGGGCACTGCAGGTACAAAAGACATAAAGTGAACAAACATTTATTAACTGGTGGCTAAGTGCCAGGAATAGAGCTGATCGTTTCTATAGATATTATTATACATAATGATCACACTGACTCCAAGAGGTAAGTATTACCTTTTTCTTTATTACATAAGGGAAAAGTTTGTTTGTTTTTTGGGGTTTTTTGAGAAAAGTTTTAAAATCACAAACATGCCCAAGATCATGCAATTTGCAGCAGCAGAGGCAGATGGGAATCTAAATCTGTCCAACTCCAAATTCTGTGCTCTTTCAGGTAAAGATATATAGGAAGGTGAGGTATATATGAGTTTGCAGACAAAGGAATGTTGGGAAATTCCATGAAATATATCACTTCTTATTTCTTAGTATAATAAACTATTGACTTCTGCTACAGGCCAGGCTCTGTGTTAACATCATCAATGTAATGTCAAACAAAAGAGCTTACATTCTAATAGGGTAGATAAAGAATGGATAATTAAATAATTAATAATTTCATTATTAATTCATTAGCTACTTCTGGATCATGATAGGAAGTAAATAAGGAGACATGCTAGATAGTAATTGGGAGGGGAGGGTCACCTACTTATATCAGGTGGCCACAGATTTCTCTAAGGAGATAACATTTATTCTGAGACCCTGAAGGATTAAAAGGAGCCAGCCCTGCAAGAGTTGGAAGATGAGTGTCCCAAGTGGAGAGAAGAGAAGACCAAGATGGAAGGGATAAAGCAAACAAAGGAGAGAGGTGTACACTAAGAGATTGGGGAAAATGGCGGGAGTCTGATGATGCTGACATTATGTGCACCTAAATACATTTGGTATTTATTCTAAGTGTAATGAAAAGCAATTGAAGAATTTGATACAGAGTGGTGATATGATAGGATTTGCATTAAAAAGAAATCTAGCTGGCTGTTGAATGCATCTCTCTAGCCCTCTAGGAAGTGAAAATATATCTAAAATCTCCATGTTATAAGACATCTGAGAGGATGGAGTCAGATTATGAGTTTTACTTTTCTCCTTATTTCAGAGCCATTACTTAATTTGAATGCCATTGCTTTCTCTTATCCATGGAACAGTGGAAAAGCAATAGTGTTATGATATATGAGATTACAAGATTTCGTTCAAAATGGCATTGTCTCTTGTGTGTGTGGGAGTAGACAACAGCAATCACCTTTCTGTTGGTCAGGGCTTCTGCATAATTTATGGGAAAGAGCTACTACAGCTGTTTAGTGCCATAGTCCTGCCAATAAGATTATTTATTGATCAAAACATTATGTAGCATAGATGGTAAGAGAATGATTCTGGAACCACACTGTTTTAGTTTGAATTCTGGTTCTGCCAATTACTAGCTGGGGCTCCTTGGGTGAGTTAGTTAACTTCTCACCTCTCATGTGTTATGGTATCTGGTAAAAACTCTGTGGGGGCACCTGGCTGGCTCAGTCAGTAGAGCATGCAAATTCTTTTTTTTTTTTTTTAAAGATTTTATTTATTTATTTGACAGAGAGAGAGAGACAGCAAGAGCAGGAACACAAGCAGGGGGAGTGGGAGAGAGAGGAGCAGGCTTCCCGCTGAGGAGGGAGCCTGATGTGGGGCTTGATCCCAGGACCCTGGTATCATGACCTGAGCCGAAGGCAGACGCATAACGACTGAGCCACCCAGGCACCCGAGCATGCAAATTCTTGATCTCTGGGTCATAAATTCAAGCCCCACTCTGGGTGTGGAGCCTACTTCAAAAGCAACAACAGCAACAACAACAACAACAACAACAAAATATGATCATATCAATAGATGCAGAAAAAGCAGTTTTTACAAAAGATGACATCCTCTCATGAAAAAAACTCGCAACAAAATGGTTTTACAGAAAACATACCTCAATATAATAAAGGCCCTATATGGAAAAACCTACAGCTAACATCATACTTAATTGTGAAAAACAGTTTTTCTCTAATGCCAGAAATAAGGCAAGGATATCCACACTTGTCATTTTTATTCAACATAGTACTGGAAGCCCTAACTCCAGCAATCAGTTAAGAAAAATAAAGTCATCCAAACTGGTAAGGAAGAAGTAAAATGGTTACTATTTGCAGATTACATGATACTACATATAGAAAACAGTAAAGATTCTACAAAAAACTATTAGAACTGATAAATTCCATAAAGTCATAGGATACAAAATTAATATACAGAAGTCCATTGCATTTTTATGTACTAATAATGGAGAAGCAGAAAAAGAAATTAAGAAAACAACTTCATTTACAATTGTACCAAAAAGAATAAAATACTCAGGAATACATTTAATCAAGGAGGTGAAACACCTGTACTTTAAAACTATAAAACACTGAAGGAACTGAAGATGACACAAACAAATGGAAAAATATATCATGCTCATGAATTGGAAGAATTAATGTTAAAATGTCTATCCTACCCAAATAAATCTACAGATTCAATACAATTTCTATTGAAATACCAAAAGTATTTTTGACAGAACTAGAACAAATACTCCTAAAATTGGTATGCAGCCACAAAAGACCTCAAATAGCCAAAACAATCCTGAAAAAAAATAACAAAGCCCATGGGATCACAATCCCAGATTTCAAGATATACTACAAAGCTATAATAATCAAAACAGTATTGTATTGGCACAAAAATAAACATACAGATTAACAGAATAGAATAGAAAGCCCAGAAATAAACCTACATCCATGTGGTCAAATAGTCTACAACAAAGGAGCCAAGAATACACAATGGGGAAAAGACAATCTTTTTTTTTTTTTTAAGATTTTATTTATTTACCTGAAAGAGAGAGAATGAGAGAGAGAGAGAGATCACAATCAGGGGGGTGGGGGGGAGAGGTAGAGGGAGAAGCAGATCCCCCATGGAGCAGGGAGCCTGATGTGGGACCCAATCCCAGGACACTGGGATCACGACCTGAGCCACCCAGGTGCCCGAAAAGACAATCTTTTCAATTAACAGTGCAGGAACACTGGAAAGCTACCTGCAAAAGAATGAAACTGGACCATTTTATTACAACCTTACATAAGAATAAATTCAAAATGAATTAAAGACCTAAATGTAAGACCTGAAGCCATAAAACTTCCAGAAGAAAACACAGGTATTAATTTCTTGGACATTGTCCTTAGCAATATATTTATGGATAAGTCTCCTTAGGCAAGGGGAAAAAAAAGCAAAAATAAACTATTGGGACTACACCAAAATTAGAATCTTTTGCAGCAAAGGAGACCATCAACAAAATGAAAAGGCAACCTACTGAGTGGGAAAAGATAGTTGTAAATCATAAATCTGATAAGGGGTTAATATCCAAAATATATAAAGAACTTATACAACTCAACACCAAAAAAATTTAGGTTAAAAAATGAACAGAGAACCAAAATAGACATTTTCCCAAAGAAGACGTACAGATGGCCAATAGACACAGGAAACTACGCTCAACATCACAAAACATCAGAGAAATGCAAATCAAAACCACAATGATATATCACCTCTTGGCAATCAGAATGGCTAGTTCAAAAAGACGAGAAATAATAAATGTTGGCAAAGATGTGGAGAGAAGAGAATCTTTGTGCACTGTTGGTGGGAACATAAATTGGTGCTAACTCTATGGAAAACAGTATGGAGATTCATCAAAACATAAAACATGGAGATACCATGATTCAGTAATTCCACTACTGGGTATTTACCTGGAGAAAACAAAAATACTAATTCAAAAAGCTATATGCACCCCTACAGGTATTGCAGCATTATTTACAGTAGCCAAGATATGGAAGTAACCTGTGTCCATTGATAGATGAATGGATAAAGAAGATGCGAGATCTATAGATACCTATATCCATATCTATATCTATCTATCTATCTATCTATCTATCTATCTATCTATCTATCTACCTATCTATCTATCTATACCACAAGGGAATATATATATATATCACAAGAAATATTACTCAGCCTTAAAGAAGAATGAGATCTTGCCATTTGCAATAATATGGATGAACCTAGAGAGTATCACACTAAGTAAAATAACTCTGACAGAGAAAGACAAATACTATATGCTTTCACGTATATGTGTAAACTAAAAAACAAAAGAAATGAACAGACACACTCTTAAATACAGAGAACAAACTGGTGGTTGCCAGAGGGCAGGTAGGGTAGGTGTGGGCAAAATTGGTAAAGGGGATTAAGAGGTACAAATTTCCAGTTATAAAATAAGTCATGGAGATGAAAAGTACAACATAGGGGATATAGTCAATAATATAAAAATGCTGTACAGTGACAGATGATGACTACACTTATTGTGGTGAGCATAGCATAATGTATAAAATTTTGGAATTTCTGTGCCCTACACTTGAAATTAATATAACATTATATGCCCACTATACTTCAATAATAAATTTAAAAATAATAGTAACTATCTCATGTGATTATTGTGAGTAGTAAATGATTTAAAAATTACATAGCACTTGGAACAGTACTTGGAACTTAGTAATGAATTAATAAGGGCTAACTGTATTTAATATTGTCAAATTAGAGCAGGGATTAGGCTTACTCTTAGAGGTAGTTTACCAAGACTTGTTTTGTTTATCCTTTTGCAAGTGCACAAGAAGATAAACATTCCTCTTCCAATATGTGCACTAATGAAGTGTTTATAGGTCAGTGAGTTTGAGGATGTTAGGAGAGCCACTTGAAAGAAAGAGAAGAAAAATAAAACAGGACTTTGAAGAACATTAATATTGAAGAAAAGGAAGAGAGGAGCAATAAAAATAGACCACCAGAAAAAATGTCCTAAACAGGTAGAAGGATAGGTGAAAGTAGTGTTAGAGTAACAGAGGATAACAAGCCAGCAGTGGTAAAGACATCAGCATGATGATGGGTGAAAATAGATCCCCCTTGATTATACCATGAGGACAATACTTACCTTTGTTCAATTGGCCTTGGGGTAGACTTGCAACAAGATGTTAGTTTGTAGCCAGTGGTTACAACCTAAATATAAGGTGAAGAATTAAAGCAACTCTTCTGATAGGAAAAAGGAAGGAGCAGGGGAAGAGATAGCTTTGGAAGGAGGTTTGAATGGTGAGAATGAGAACACAGTTGTAATGTGGGAATATAATGTAATGGAAAAGGGAATGTATACATCTAAAATTAAGAATATATTGGATTGAATGTGTTTCCTAAAGGATGATGTAATAGACTGAGTATTAGGAAGGCAGTTAAGAACGTCCTTCGGGTTTGTATCTTATCTCCAGCATTTCCTAGCTGTAGCCACAGGTATGTTGCTAAGGCTCTCTGTGCCTTAGTTCCACATCTGTAAAATGGGGGAAATAGTAGGACCTACCTCAGATGGCTGTGGTGATGGATTATTACTATATGTGTCCCAAGCATATCGTGAGTGCAATAAAAATAATAGCTATTGTTATGAAGAAAGAGAGATACCATTTTCTTTGACATTAAGGGGAAGTCAGATAAAGGAATAATGGAATTGTGAAAGATAGGGGAGGGAATTTGAGAAAATCCTTTACTGATACCTACTTACTGAAAAAATCAGGGGAAAAGTTCTCTTCTGACAATTAGGAGGGCAGACATGGGGTCCAAAATTTGGAGAAAGTGTTAAAATTGAGCATTGGTTCTGGAAAATGACAAAAGAAGAGGAAATAAAAAGATGATTAAGAAGGACTGAGGGGATGCCTGGGTGGCTCAGTTGGTTAATAATCTGACTCTTGGTTTCGGCCTAGGTCATGATCTCACGAGATCAGGCCCAGTGTTAGGCTCCGCCCTCAGTGGGGAGTCTGTTTGAAGATTCTCTCCCTTTGCCCCTCCCCCCCTCAAATAAATAAATAAATAAATCTTAAAAAAAAAAAAGACTGAGGGTCTGGCTGAATATAATATGAAAACACCTTTCAAGGAACCAATGTTCAGCTTGTGAGAGTCTCTCAAGCAGCTTTTGGCAGATGGTGGAGGCTGTAGTAACCACTTTACAATGACTATGCAGGTCAGAAAGAGAGGTAGAGGTGGAGTAAGGGACCTGTTCCCACAGTCATTCTGTAAGACATTCTATCAGGCATGCCACCATCTCTTAAATTTTTTTATTATTGCATTATTTTAAAATATTTTATTATTTTTATTATTCTTTTTTCTTGTGGAAAATATAAACAATATAAAATTTAACCATTTCTAAGTGTACAACTTAAGTGCATTTACATTATTTTACAAAAATTACCAGCATCCATCTACAGAACTTTTGCATCATTCCCACAGAAACTATGTACCATTATCTCCCCATTACCCCTTGCTCTCAGCCTCTGGTAACCACTATTCTACTCTCTGTCTTTATGAATTTGACTCTTTTAGGTATAAGTGGAGTCATACTTTTTTTTTTTTCCTTTTGTGTCTGGCTTATTTAACTTAGTATAATGTTTTCAAGGTTCATCCATGTTGTACCATGTATCAGAATTTCATTGTTTTTTGAGACTGAAAAATTTTCCATTGTATGTATGTCTCACATGTTGTTTAGATATCATATCTGTCCGTAGACATATAGGTTGTTTCCAACCTTTGGGTATTGTAAATAATGCTGCTATGAATATTGGTATATAGATGTATGTTCTAGTTCCTCCTTTCAGTTATTTTGGATCTATACCTAGAAGTGGAGTTGCTGGATTATATGGTGGTTCTATGTTTAATTTTTTGAGGATCTGCTATAATGTTTTCCACAGGGCTTGTGCCATTTTGTATTCTCACCAGCCGTGATTATATATATGTATACTTATCCATCAAGACCAAGTGGACTTTATCTCAGAAATGCAAGGTTGGTTTAATAGCCAGGAATCAATTGAATCATCCCACCATATCAACAGACAGCAAAAACAAAAATAAAAATCCATTACCCTCTCAGTAGATGCAGAAAAAGCATTTGACTAAATTAGATATTCATTCATGAAGGGAAAAAAAAGGACAGGAAACTAGTAATAGAAAAAAAAAAACAACTGTAATCTGATAAAAATCATCTATGTAAAAATCAACATCTTTCTTCATTTGTAAAATATTGAATGCTTTTCTGCTAAGATTAGAGACAAGGCAACAGTTTTCTTTCTAGTTAGTGTTTTATTAGAGATCATAGCAAGTGTAGTAAGGCAAGAAAATAATAGAAAATTTGATGATTGCAAGGAAAGAGTAAAATTTTTTCTTTCCAGGTGATATGATTGTATAGTAGAAAATCCTAAATAGTCTTTAGAATACTACTGAAAATAATAAGTGATTTTAGCAAAGCCGAGAATACAAGGTCACTGAGATAAATCAGTTGTATTTTTATGATAAATATAATTGAAAAAAATTGTAGCAAGTATTTGGAAACTAAAACACAAATTATATGAATAACTACAAAATATGTGGAATAAAATTAACCTTTCACTGGTTTTCTCCCAAGCTCTAGTTTCATTAACTCTGGGTGGTTTGGAAATGGATTATATCCTTTCATGTTTCTGTACCTTAGCATAGACTATTTCCTTTTTCTGGAAAGTCCCCTCATTATCACTGACTCCATCAAAATCCAAGTAGTTAACTAATTTCTTTTGGGAAGCCTTAGTTTACTTTGTTCTGTGTATGCTTCCCTTCAGTGCCTTATGCTTATTATTACACATCATTTTGTTTTTTTACCTACTAGATTGTAAACTCCTTATAAAAGGGATTACAATGTTCTCTGTATTCTAATTGCTGGCCCAGTGCCTGACCCATTGTAAGCATTCAGTAAATGGTTGTTGACTGAATGTTTCATGACAAATACTTACAAAGTAACCAAACCGTGCTTGAAATCTTGAAATGTGGCGTGTGTGCATGTGCCTCTGTATGTTCGCTTCATTTTGTTTTATTTTTGGCCTTATTCCTTTATTTACAAACATATACACACATGGAAAACCATTAACAAATGTTATTGAGGGAAGGTGCCAAAAGAAGTAAAGTGTATGGGTGTTTCTCTGGAGTTGAACATTTTTGCTTTTTATTTTTCAGGAGAGAGAGATGGCGAAACAACCATCCTCATTGTAAGTAACTAATGAAGTCAAAACTGGCTTTACATCAGGAGCCCTATTGGTCAAAGTGGAAAGACTAGTTAATCTTCTTTTAAGAAGATGATTTTCTTTTACCCAGTTTACTTGTGTGCGAATCACTGGCCCACTTTGAACATGAGGAGGATAATAGGGAGGTTTCGGTTGGTCTCAAAATTAAAGTCTAAAGTCTGCATCTAAATTATGAGTTGCTTGCTTGTGAGAAATCTCCGAACTGGGACTGCTTCCAAAAGCACTTCACTGTAGTTTCATGGAATTTTCTCAACTGTTTTATTTGTTCCTTCTCCACACCTCTTCCCTGGCGCATAGGGGCACATCTGTCTGTTTTCTGCCTTATCAAGCGTGCATCTACATCTGTGAGGAAAACCCCACTTCCTCGGCTAAAAACCTGTATCTGATTGTGGTAATAAAGCTCTACTTCCTCAGTTCAAAACATACATCAGACAAGACCAATTACTTCAAAT
This sequence comes from Leptonychotes weddellii, assembly GCF_054177405.1. Lineage (NCBI taxonomy): Eukaryota > Metazoa > Chordata > Mammalia > Carnivora > Phocidae > Leptonychotes > Leptonychotes weddellii. The sequence goes on along the minus strand of NC_138371.1, from coordinate 77,155,645 downwards.
GACTCATAGTAACAGGCAAGGCAATAGTCGTCTTTTCAAAGCCTTTGAACTTCTGCTGCTTCAAAGGTGTACTAAAATGTGGTTATGAGGCTATTGTCTAAAATTGCCAAATTACCAGTTTCCAAGCTTTGACATTTGTTATTTTGCATAACTAGACAAAGGAAATCAGTGAGATTACCTACCACGAGGAAAGAGCCAAAAAAAAAAACAAAAAACAAAAAAAAAAACCCAAAAACCCAGGCAGACAAAAAAGAGCCATGACATAGGTGAGAGGCGGGGGGCTATGATGCCTCCTCCACAAAGGGGACAGGAAAAGGTTTTAAGTTACTGTTGATAGAATTAGGATACTCAAACCAGAGAATATTTTTCATTCTTACTCTTACTCTAAAAAGCATGAAAAGGTATTACTCTGAGAATGATTAGCAAATAGGATTTTTCTTAAAGGAAGCCCTTGTCCAGAAGTACTGCCTGATACTTTGAATTGCACCAAAGAACTTTCCAGTGCTCGTTTGTGTGTCTGAGATGTCAGCAGTGGTGAATAGTAGTCAAAACACATAATTGCCTGCACCTGCTGGGGGCTTATGTGAATTGAATTTGTGGCCATACCTGTTTGTGTCCTTTCTTTAGGAGTGAATTTAGTCTGACTTTCCTCAAGGGAAATATTTTCTCTATGTTTATTGCCTTCTGACCGACCACACTCTTCAATAGCATAAAAGGCTTTTTATTTTACTTTTTATAAACACCTTTAAAATGTCTATCATCTTTATAAAACTTCTTTCTAAGCATGGTAGCTTATACAAAGAGGGGCAGCAGAGTCCAATTGTTATGGGCAGGTTCTCTAGAGCCAGACATTTCAGTTCTAATACTGCCTCTTACCCTTGCATTCAGCAGGATGAATTTGGGCAGTTTTCTTACTTCTCTCTTAGTTTCTGCATCCATGAAATGGGGATACTATGACGGTACCTATCTCTGTGGGTTGCTGTATTAAATACATTAATATTTTTAAAGTATTCCAGGGGCATCTGGGTGCCTCAGTCTGTTGAGCAGCATTCCACTCTTGGTTTAGGCTCAGGTCATGATCTCGCAATGGTGGGATTGAGCCCTGAGTTGGGCTTTGCGCTCGGTGTGAAGTCCGCTTCAGATTCTCTCTCCTTCTCTGTCTGCCACTCCCCATTTGCGTGTGCTCACTCTTTCTCTCTCTCTCTCAAAAAAATAAATAAAATCTTAAAAAAATAAAGTATTTCAAACAGTACCTGGCACATGGTAAGCATTGTAAGTGTTTTGTGGAATATTTTTAAAAGATGAAACATGTATATTTAATTTACTTTTTAGAATTCAATTAAATTGATAGCACAGTGATTTTGTTTTAAAAAGTGAGAAAATGTGATTGTGGAGGATAAATTTTAAGGCCCGCTGCCTGAATCTAAGGAGAAGCAGTTGGTAGCTGAAACCAGCCAGTTTCCTTTGTAACCTGCACTACAGTGAATCACTAAAGCAGCTGAAAGTCCAGAGATTCCTACTGAATCTAGTGAACTAAGCCTTACCTCCAGATACCTTTGCTTATTTTCTTAGTCTGTCATCCCTGTTAAACTAAGGAGCAAAAAAATCCCAACCTTTGAAAGCATACCCTTTCTTAGCAATAAATGAGCAATTTTGATGAAGTGACATTATTCACACTTTATAAATACCTAGCAGTCAGGCATGGTGCTACCACCAATTCTTAGAAATTTAGATCAAGAGGGGCGCCTGGGTGGCTCAGTAGTTAAGCGTCTGCCTTTGGCTCATGTCATGATCCCAGGGTCCTGGGATCGAGCCCCGCACTGGGCTCCCTACTCGGCTTGTGTTCCCTCTCTCGCTGTCTCTCTCTCTCTCTGTTAAATAAATAAATAAAATCTTAAAAAAAAAAAAAGAAATTTAGATCAAGAGAGGCACCTTAGGTTATTTAGTCCAAGCCGCTCACTTTACAGAAGAAGAAAGAGACTTCAGTGACACAGACATACACAGTCCTTCTAAGATCATAGTCAATTAGCAATGGGTTTGGGCCGTCCTTGTGGAGAGCGTAACTTCTGGAGTCAGGCAGTGCTGAGTTCAGTTTCCAACTATCTCACTTCCACACCGCTGAAGACATTTTAATCTAAGTTTCCTCCACCCTGAAAAAGATAATGAGATAATATTTGTAGATGAGATAATAATTGTAAAGCAATGAGCACATTGGCTGGCTTGTAATAAACTCTCAGTAAATTGTACCTATTTTTATTGTTATTTGTATTATTTCCTTGACTCCTGTGTGTCTTCCATCATAAGACCCAATACCAGATGTTAAAGCAAGTGCTGGTCTCCTCCAATTGATTATTGTCAAATCAGACCCTTGCGATACGTTCACCTTTGTGGTCTGTTCAACATAAGGAAGTTCACGAATGCACGTGCGGGCACCTTAATTTGTTGGCCAAATGGCAACTGAGCCAAACTTTCATACTTATCTCTAAATATAGCACAGATCCTGTAAATAAACCTGCAGAGTCAAGTTTTATCTTGTCCACTTTGTGTTATCCAGCTCTTGTACAGGAAATGAAGTGTATTTAATATTGATGACTCTGTATGTGTCATTTAATCGTCTCTATTGATTGGATTTCATCAGAGTGTGGGGCTTGGACAGAGCTTTGATTAGACTGTAAGGATTCTTTGCCGTTTTCTTTTACCCAACACCATATCAATGTACCTTCTGGTGTGATATCACTTTCACAATCAATATCTGAAAAAAGCCCTACACACAGACCTCCAGGAAGAGAAGGCACTGCCTTTAAGTCTCCTTATACACATAGATTAAACCTCTCCAATTGAAAAAGGTTTATTGCATGTTTTAGAGCAGGATAGAAGAAAAGAAAGGACTGAAGGAGTCTCAGTAGGTTTCTTGTGTAATTTGTGCATCATTTTTTATTTAAAAGTGTCAAATTCTCCCTTTTAATGCTGGCTGACATTTGAGAATGGATCATTTTTATCAGTGAAATTTTACAGTTTCAATCTAGTGCTTTTTTTCCCTAGATGTAATAATAGTCTATAAATATATTATTTGGGCAAATTGATATCTTAGACAGACTATTCTTGTCCAAATTCATTTTGCATGGATTTTACTGCTGTGAAATGTCCACTGGGTCTCCCCAACTAATCTTCCACTGAGGCAAAGTTTATTTTTCTATTTGCCAAAGTTGTTCCGCCACGAATTCACAGAGCTCAGGCTCTCGATTTAAAGAACACAAACTAAGTAGCATTAAGCAGCAAAAGTGTGTCTTTATACTAGGTTCATGGAGTTTGTGGTGGTGCCTTAATGCTGGCTGTGGAAGGGGCTGGGATAAAACGCTTATTTAAATCTCCTTGGAAACATGGAATTTTCTTAGAGGTCAGCTGCCAGGATTGTGGTGGTCGGGGCTGAACTGAAACTCCTCGAAGTAGATAAGGCAATTTCAATGATTTCAGACTATTTTAAGTGTCCAAACCCCGGGGATTGGGAATAATACACGCCGTCTTGTGCAATGTAAATGCCCAATAATACAAGTCACCTGGCATCAACACACCCAGTGTTACCTCCTGAAACGAAATTTTTCTGCCATGGAGTGGTAGACATAAGTGGGTACAGAACATGAACTCCATTCTTTACTTCTGCTTTCCTTTTTCTTGTGGTCCCTCTTATTTCTGTAGCTTTATCATCTCCTTCTGCATATTCTTTTATCCTTGTCTTATGTTCTTCTTTTGTCTTTTTTTTTTTTTTTTTTTTTTTAGAGAGAGAGTGTGAGCGAGGGTGGGGAGGGGCAGGGGGAAAGGGAAAGAGAGAATCTTAAGCAGGCTCCATGCTCAGCGAGGAGTACAACCCGGGGCTCCATCTCTCGACCCTGAGATCATGACCTGAGTCGAAATCAAGAGCCAGACACTTAACCACTCAGCCAGCCAGGCACTCCTATTCTTCCTTTTGTCTTATGTTACTTTAGAACAGTGCTTGGCAAACTAAGGGCCATGAGCTAAATCTGGCTGCTTATTGTGTAAATAAAGTTTTATTGAGGCACAGCCACACCCATTTGTATAAATCTTGCCTAAGACTGCCTTCTCTTTACAACGGCAGAGATGAATAGTTGCATAGAGACTAACTGGGCAGCAAAGTGTAAAACATTTGCTTTCTGGGCCCTTGCAGAAAAAGTTTGTAAACTCCTGTGTTAGATCAACATGTTTCCATAGTGAAAGGACAAATTTATGTAGGATAAGTTGAAGGGAAATTCAATTCCACCCCCAAAATACCATCCTGTTCTCTGGTAATAATTGTATTTTCTGTATTCCATTTCTTTTTTTTTATTATTTTTAAAGATTTTATTTATTTATTTGAGGGAGAGAATGAGATAGAGACAGAGAGAGCATGAGATGGGGGAGCGTCAGAGGGAGAAGCAGACTTCCTGCTGAGCAGGGAGCCCGATGCGGGACTCGATCCTGGGACTCCAGGATCATGACCTGAGCTGAAGGCAGTCGCTTAACCAACTGAGCCACTCAGGCGCCCCTGTATTCTATTTCTAAAGTCCTAAGTATTGGACTGTCATTTCTACTTATATTTTCATATAATGTTCTCAGTTTCAGGAAATATTAAATTGCTGAAAACATAAGTCTATACATTTTGCTATTGCATGTTCCCTGATGACATCATAAATTAATCTTTAAAATATTTCCTCCTGACTCTCCCACCCCCATAAAATATTAAAGTATGAGGTTGCCTCTGAAGAGAGAAGGTATATATTTTTTATATATCCATATTTTTCATGTTTTGAATTTTTTTTAATAATCATGTGCACAAATATATTTGTTTAATACACATTTTAAAATTAATCTTTTCCAAAGAGTTTATTCCAGATCCTGGTCAATATATTATACTAAGTATAGACTTTTCTACATTTAGCAGAATATGATAACATGTAAAAGTCAGTTTGTAACACAGTAATTTTTACATAAATATATATTTAAGCTTTTCCACATTTAGAATCAATGAGCAACAGGCAAGAAATTTATAACTTAGTTTAACTAAAGCAATGATTCTCAAGCATGACCTTTCCCAAACTGTTTTAGAATTTAATAGAAGTAACCACTATTTACTGAGTTCTTATTAAGTATCAAGTGTTTTAGGTACATTTCAGTTACTCTCCCTGTCAATTCTGTGAGGAGGGTTGGACACGAGGAGGCAAAGTCTCAGAATTTAAGTCAGTAGAGACTCATAGTCAGGTTTGTTGATTCTGTAGCTCAAGGTCCTTCCACACAGCCAAGTGCTTCTAACTGAGTGCCGATCTCTGTGGCATGCAGATTTTAAATGCCTCTTAGAGACCAGTTTCACTAGGGCTAGGGATTCAAGGACAGAGAGACAAACACTCTTTTAGAAGAGCCCTAGGAGCTTTGATTATTCCACTGAAAATCTAATTAGTACAAATTGGGAAAAAAAAAAAAAAACATCATTTTGCTTTGCCGTAGGTCATTGGGGTTTGGAACCTTGGGATGTAAGTGTCCTATGCAATTCATGGGAGACAAGCAGGACCCCAAGTGAAGCTTTTATTTTCCAGAATCTGAGCACAGATTCAGAGTGCTCACCCTTCCATGGCTGAGGACTGAAGTCATCAGTGAGGATGCTACTGCTGTCCTGTGTAGAGTGTCAGTGACTCCAAGTCATGGAAGCTTGTTATGCTTGTGGTTAATTTTGCTAAAACTTGGTTCTGACCAGGTCACTTCCTTCCTTATCAACTTTCCAAAAACAAGGAATAAAGTTAAGATGCCTAGTGCTCTCAGGCAAGCATCTCCTTGGCTATATATTTCCTAACTTGTCTTCCTTCTAAAAGGAGAGAGGGTCATTGCTTGAAAGTCAAGAGTTCTGAAGTTTGATGGCAGAAGTTGTCACCTAAAGACTACCAGCAGTTGTGGATCATGGGCTTTGATTTTTTTGTTTGTTGGTTAGGTTTTAAATCTTTCTGAAAGGGCCATTTTTTTTTTTTTATTTCGGACTGAATCAAAATAATCTCATTCTTCCCAAATATCTGTGTGATTAATGATAAAGGTGGATAGGCAGAATTACTTCTCTGCAGGTTATATCTTCTTCTGGAGAATATTTTCTCTGTGCATGTAAACAGTCTTTGCTATATATTGGAGAGGTCATGCATATACGGTGTGTGTGTGTGTGTCTAAGTTCTTGTGGATCAGCCCCTGCAGGTGATGAGAACCTGAAGACAGAGTACAGCAGAAAGTTTATGAAAAAAGATTCTCACTCTAGGGTGGAGGTGGGATGTAGAAACGGGGCTGGCTAGAGTTGGGAGCTTGCTCTAAACTGGGACTGGAATGGTCTGATTTCAGATGAAAAACTCTAAAATGTCCTGGTATTGGAAGGAGAGTCAGATCCAGGTTTAGCGGTACCTGAAACTCACACACTTTGGGGGCCCTCTAAGAAAAAAAAAGACACAAAACTAAAAACAGAAAATTAGGCACAGAGTCTTGGAAGAGGCCTTCAATCTGAGGTTTCCTCAGATTCATAGTAAATCTGCTTCTGGCTGAACATTGTAACCTAATTTTCCTGTTGAGACCAAATGGCCTGGCAGGTAAGTGAAGAGTATCCCCCAGAGCCTGATTGTCAGACATCCTAGAAAGAGGTAAAACTGAAGTTGTATCTGAGGCTGTTTGAGAGAGGAAATTTGCCTTCTCTCTCAGATCTCTGGAGGCTGGTCCAGATGCCAAGCTTCAGACACACTAGAAGTCTCCTGGTCATGGAGCTGGGCTGAGTTTTGTCACTTGGACAAAGACTGGGATCTAAGCAGGCTAGTGCCACATTCAGACCCCAAGGCTGAATCTACGCTTGCAGCTCTGAGAGCTGTTGCAAAGGAAACAACCGTGACTCGTGCAGATCTTTTCTGTCATTATTTTCAAACTCGAGGAATGATGGGATGAGTGGCAGATTAACTTCTGCTGTTCTGTGAAGAATCCAGGGGAGAGCCTGCTCTGCACTTAGGACGTGTGGTAAAGGGAGGCATTGCGAAGTGGTGGTCTTTGGGGCAGCAGCACCCTCAGAGGCCCAAGGGCCATAGAGGCAGGAATAAGACACTTTTGCCAAAGTCAAAGTACAGGAGGGACCTAATCCTGAGTGGAGAGGAAATGGCATCTTGCAGAAAATAAGTGTTGAACATTTGAAGGGGAAATGAGTTTCTATTGGGTCTCACACTCACTCGAGTTTGTGTACTTATCAAATGCATCAAGATTTTTAGGAATAGGTTGTTGATACCTGGTATACATACAGTCAAAGCAAATAAACACTAAATACACATCACTACATTTCCTATCACTGAGACTTTGCTCCTGAGTTCCTTTCTTTTTGCTCACTATCTGCTCTTCTGGAATCTACCTGCATTTGATGAAATTGATCTGTTCTATGAGATCCAGCTCAACTGGCCATAAACTGAAAACCTTCACTGATTCCCCCAATCATAAATGGTCCTTTCTTTTCTAGAGCATTTTGTCTTTACCTCTTTTTATGGCCCTCTACTGTCACTTGGCGGGGTGGTTACTTTGTGCACACCTAGATTAGCTTCTTTTGACTTTAAGGATTAGGAAGTCACTCAGGTTATCCCAAATCTTGTGCGTTTCTTTTTGCTTATTAGTATTTGTAAAAGGCAAGAGGGTACACTGAAATCTCACGGGAGGCAGGGGCAGCCCTAGAACTGAGCTTTCCAGATGGAAACAAAGTTGGGAAGCTATACGAACCTATACAGCTGTGGGTTTGGCAGTCGTCTTCATGAACGGGTTGAGCCTGATATCACACAAACCCTGCAGAAAGGAACCACGACTCATTCATCTTTATATAGTAGCAAGTAGAACTGCAGACACAGTGGGCAGGAAGCATTAACCACATGGTGCACAGATGGATTGAAGGTCGCCAGGGTTGTAGAGTCAATGTGTCTCTTAGAGGAAGATGCCATTCTGATAGCAAACTGAATGAACTTGGTTATCCACATATTATAATTACACTTTCTCCCTCAGTTCCTCTACTCTCCAGAACTGCAATCTTTCCACTGAAAAATTTGTCATTACTTATTATGACAAGGTTTAGTTTCCAGACTTTCATATTCCAGTCTTCATCTCAGTCTCTGTGTTTCCCTCAGAACAAGACTCTTCGCACATAGTAAGCTCTCAATAACTGTCGAATGAGTAGGTGGCTAGAAGATAGCTGTAATATCCTTCAGCACACACACTGTATGTAAGCTACCAGGGTCTGGAGATTTATTTCCCCTTCAGTTTGTTTTTCACTAAGAGAAGGAGGGGGGTCAGTGTTCTTTGATGCAAGACATTCTTCTTTCTTTATATAGGTAAATTGCCTATTTAAAAGAAAAACCAAAAAAGTACATAGTTGTATTGAAAACACAGCTCTATGACTCATGAGAGTTACTTTATAATTTGACTAAATTTTTTTATGGAGAAGAAACAAAAGAATAAAAATATATATTGTCAAATATTAAATAACTATCTTGAATTGAATTGAATTCTTGGAGAAGCTATGAAAGCTCCGCATCTGGGGTCAGGATGGGTTAGGGGGGAGGCTTGAATCTTTAGCTGATTTGCTGAAGAAAAATAAGGAGTGTGTAGTATGATGCGAAGAATAATCCTGAATTGGCATGAGCAAGAAAGGTAGGATTTGCCTGCTTCTTTGAACATAAGTTCATATCTTTCATGTTCATTATACTGTAGACCATTAAGCTATTTTATGGGCAAGAGAGAAGTTCAAGTACAGCACAAGTTGCCAAAAGGATTATGAAGTTCATTTTGATTGATCAATAATTAACTGTACCTTGTGAAATTACAGGCTTGACTAACTGTGGAGCGTATTGTAGTGAACAGCCCAAGCTGCCAGAAAGAACAGAGAAGACAGAAGAAAAAGCGATAGAAACCGAAACATCTGTCCCCTTTATGCTGCAAGAGCTGGTAGCCAAGATCTCACTGTCTCCTTCTCTATCTAAAGTACAAACAGCATAAAGCAGGGACTGGATTGATATGGGACACTACAGAAGATGTTTGCTTATAATTATTTCTAGCACTTTTTTGAAGCTCAGGGATAAAACATTTCCAATTATTCATCAAGCTCTTGGAACTCATGGGCCTCTATAATAGGGATTTAGCAGAACAACAAATAGCACACAAGGATACAGATGAAAGGAAGGAATGTGAAGGGATTATTAGCATAAAAAAAGCAAATGACTATTTGATGGAATTACAACAATACAGGGAGTCAGAGAGAGAGTTGGAAAAGTAATGCTAATTGATAAATACATAGCTTTTTAGCATTAATGTGAATTATGTCATGGCTGTGAAATGAATAATACCTGTTATTTTCTTTTCACATGTGTGTGTGTGTATATATATGTATATATATTATATATATACATATATATACATATATATATTCACATATATACATACTCATATACATACACATACACACCTTTTGAAAGATAAATTTCTGGATGTTGTACTTTGTATTGTCTTAGTGGCTGTCTTGGAAATGCTACCCACTTTCTTTAGACTGTTGATAGTTCCAATTCTTAAAATATTGGTGGAAATCCCTTTTACTAATATCTGACAACCTCGGTTTATCCAAAATACATGACTATTTGTATTACTTGTTTATGCCTGCCTATTTCTTTACAGGTTTTGAGTATTGTCTAATGGGGACAAATGCTAAAATCTAACACAAAGCATAAGATTGACTATTCCTGTTTCTGTTCTGTAATTCCTCTACATGCTCTTCCTCTGTTAGTACTGAGAAAAGTTAAATTTTCTATAGATAATAGTAATTTTAACCCAAGTACGCTTTAAAATTTGCATTTGGCAGATATTTAAATGTTGGGTGGTCTCAAAGTGAAAGGGAGAGAAGGTGAAATTCACTTTCTAACTACAAATACCTGAGCCATCCTTTTGACAGTATACTTCAGACCAGAGGATAGATTTCTTTTCAAAAATATATTGAATTTATTATTTTTTTAAATTACCTCTGATTACAAAAAATATTTATTTTTTTAATAAAATAAAATACTTGAATAAAAAAGTACCAAGGAAATACAAAATAAATGGCAAGATGGAATCTCTAAGACTCTTTTATTTTCCCAAACGACAAGGACCCACCCATTGGCTGTGCCATTCAGGAATGATGTTGAAGAGTCTATTGGCCCATTCCACCATTCCATCATGGATTCTGCTGGTCCCAGCATGGCCTTCAGAAGGCAGAGAGTTGTTCAAAGATAAGATCTTTGAGGTTCTATGTAGTTTTGTTTTTATTTTTGTTCTCTAAACTCTGTCTTATATATATAGCTCAAATTTTTAGTTTGAGTCAGAAATAGCATACTTACTGGAGTAGTCAAGCACATTAAAACTCACGATGGCATACCATAATAAAATAAATCAGTTTTGCTATCTAGTAATGTTATGCTTTAAAGGATTTAGAAAGTTAAATTTGCAGTTTAAGAAAGCACGTATTTATAAATTATGATATATCTGCCACCGATATAATATTAATAAATATTAACACTACAAGTCTGCATAACTGTAGTTTTAAACACAAGAACCCTTTCTGGTCAGCTTGTAGGGGTAAATAAGTACAAAGTATGAGATACTATAGGATCCCAAAAGAACTGAGACTTTTAGAATACCAGACAAGTCAATAAACACATATGTACGAAATAGGATTCCAACTTTTTTTTTGAACGGAGAAAGCATTTACAGATGGAAGAAACAAAGATGAAAAGGTATCTAGTCATTTTCTGCACATACCTCTCCTGAAATTGGGAGGAGGGAAAAATATTTCAGTTTTATACTGATTTTCCTATGGCTTTTGGAAATTATTTATTTACATTGCACTAAAATAAATACCACAATAAAGTTTTTGTTTACTATGATTTAAAGTAAAGTAAGTGTTTTATGACCAGGATTTAAAGTTACATTTGGGACTGCAAGTAATTCTTAGAAATGAATATTTCCCTGTTTTGCTCTTACACTAAACAAATCTGCAGCGTGTTACTTTAAAAATGAAAGAAAGCTTGTGTTCATAGTGACAGTCAATAACACTGCAGCATAATAATCAATTGCTATTTGTAGCAGCAGGACTAGCAGGGGGGGCAGATCAGTGCAAATTACTGTCACTGTGTGCTGTCATGTATGCAGCTAGCCAGTAGGACCCAAGACAAGTGATGCCCTATTCAGTGGAATGAGACAGGACTTAGTCATACCTGCACAACAGCAAAGGAATGCGGGCCGGCATCAACTATAGCAGGAAAGTGGATACAAATCTAAACCACTGATAGGTGAGAAAAATAAATTAATCCAGCTACGAGTTCTGCTCCCAAGATTCAAAGTTAAATGCTCATACTTTTTTCTATGAGCTGGAAATTGGTGGATTACAGGTGTCTTGGGAACTACAAAAAGGTTAGATGGCTTTTTAGTGAACACCAGAGAAGTCTGTGCTGTACTTTATGCCAACATTGTGGAGAGATGACTCTGAAACCAGATTATTGAGTGTAAATTACTTGTCAGGGCCAGTTCTAATGACAAATTTAAATGATAATTTATTTGTCATACAAATACGTAACAGCCAAGAGGGGGAACAACCATGTTTGTCAATATCATTGATCACTGAACTATTTTTTTTTTTTTATGAAATCTTGTTTATTTTTATATTTAATTCAAAGAAAGAATGGAAGTTTCTGGTCTATCTTTGGGAAACCTGGAAATCTTTTTAGCAAATCAAGCTGGTAATTTTGAAACCAAACCTACTGACTTTTTACCTTAGTCTCTTTGTTTGATGAGTCAGGCCATCCGCCTTCTCTTTTGTGGGCAGGTAATACAGAGAGGTAGTACAGGGAGTGGAAGGGGGAGGGGAGGACAGTATTCAAATCTGCAAAGGAAACAAGTTGAGCGAGTTGACAACATAGGAATCCTCCCATTTTTAATGCTTCCCGGTAGTTAATTAGGTTTGCTGAGAGGTATATTAACTCACTCAGGAGAAAAATACTTCAAATGTTACTTTGAATGGAATCAGGACCAGCCATGTAATTTACTGCACACTGTGTTAAACGAATCTGTGGTGCTCCTTGTTCAAAAATAATTAAGAATTTCAAGACAACAACAGCAGACCACTAAACCAAGTGAGGGGCCCTTCTAAGTGTGCGGACTCTTGAAACTACTCAGCTTGTACATCCATGAAGCCAGCCCTTGATGGGATAGTTTATCTTCCTACACTTCAACCTCACCACAAACACTAGTCTAGTTTGGTTTATGTTACTTAATCAACCCTCAATAAATTGATCTCTAAAACAAAGATTGCAGGCTGATAGCCTGCAGGCTGAAGTTGGCCCAGACACATATTTTGTTCAACCTGATGGGTGACTATTATGGGTCAAGACTGAGTGACAGCTGATCCCCTTGGAAGAGAATTCCTCTCTCAGTCCCCATTATTTCTTATTCTTTTACAATGAGCCATTTCGCCCCTTACATTATCGGCCTAGCCCCTGTTAACATTTGAGTTTGCCTCCCATAAAATGGCTATGAAAATCTTTAGCCAGCATTCCCTGCTCCTAATAGCAGTGCAAATAATAGTAATAAAAGCATCATGCTGATAAAGCTTCATGGATCTTAAGAAAATATTAGTTAAAGCACAAATAAGTTAATAGTATTGATGAAATGCATATTCTGAAAACTATGCTCTCAGGAAAAATTTGCATTAACTCAGTACCCCCTTTAATGAAAACCTGTTAGGAAGAAATGCCACTCTCCATTTCACCCTGTTTCCTTCACTTATCTATATGGAAAAACCTCAAAAATTCACTTACCAATGTGCTGAGCCATTTATAATTCTGAAATCACATTAAAAGCAAGTGACAAACACTGAGGGAGGTGGAGGGAGAAACACTTAAGTACAATTAAAAGAAATTGAAATGACCCTCAGAAGCAAACTGTGATGAATGAAAAATAGTAACTCTCTTCTCAAGTGAAATGACTTTCTCAAATATGCCTAAAATATGTACATTTTTTAGAAATGTGACAATTCACTTGATTGTTAAATATGCTGGCAATAAATTGTAGTTTCCCCAAAAAGGGACCAAATGACCTCAAAAATAATGCGTTTCAGATTTAAGAAAACATTTCTGTCAAATATGATGGTGTTTTCAATATAGTGATTTCTTTATTGATAGCCCATGTTATTAATGGCTTAAGTATATAAGTCTGTCTTCTAACTCTATCATGAGCAGAATCCAAATACAAATCCAATGTACATTTTTATTGGTTTCAACTTGCTAGATTATTTTCAAGATAGAGTCTATGCCGATTTAATTGTGATTAGACCTACCTTCTGGATTAAGCTCACATATAAGAAGATGAACAAATCCTAGAAGGTTGTTGTTTTTTTTTTTAATCATCGTATCTGACTAGTCCTTTAGCTTCCCAACTAATGAAATGAAAAACTTATTATAAACTTTTGCTTTCTGCCGTATTTTACCGATAAAAACTGTTTGCCTTGTTTGAAGCATCTGGAAAAAAGAATGTGCACAGCAATACCCTTGAGTCAAGCTTATGCCACCCTTAACTACTATCCTGAGATGTCAGGTCTGTATAACTTCATATTGTAGTGTTTTAGTTTTTATTTCTACCTCTATACCCAAAACTAATTTTACTCAAAGAAATTTTTTGTCAAGGGCGCCTGGGTGGCTCAGTCGGTTAAGTGACTGCCTTTGGCTCAGGTCATGATCCTGGGGTCCCGGGATCAAGTCCCGCATCGGGCTCCCCGCTCAGCGGGGAGTCTGCTTCTCCCTCTGACCCTCCCCCCTCTCATGTGCTCTCTCTCTCTCAAATAAATAAATAAAATCTTAAAAAAAAAATTTTTTTTTGTCATGTAAATCATCATGGATTAGAAACGATCTTCAGGAGATTGCTTTTAGAGTATTATTGGTATTTACCAGGCAGAGAACAGATAGGGCTACTGCTACCATTATTATAACTTTACAGAAGATGTCTTTTTTAATACTGAAAACTGTGTAAGGACTTCGGCTTTTTCTGTTTGAAATATTCACCACAGAGCTCAAACATTAAACTTGGTTAAACTAAGTAAGTAGGTAAACTGTGTTAGAGGTGGGATTTTTTTTTTTTTTTTTTTTTAAGCAGAATAAATTTAAGGTGGAGCACAGTATGTCACAGTAAATGTTTCCCAGGGAGAAATCTATCTCATGAGGGTGTGATGGACTTGCCCCAGGGGGACTATAACACCAGCACCACTAGCCCATTTTCTGGGTTGTTTGTTCTTCATGAAGTTGTCTAGATATTATCTACACTCCTTTCTTTATTGTCATTTTTCTACATTGATCTCCTTTTACAATTGGTGAATTCCATATCATGGTTTGTTTTTTTTTTTTGTAATATTAACATATCCCTTGAGGAAGAAATATGGTTTATGGAAACATAAATAAGATTTGAACTTGACAACAATGGATTAGCACTAAATGGAAACATGATTTGCATACCCTCTATCATTATGTAGAACCATCTGGAGCAAAATGGGTCAGGGATGAGGCTGACTTTGTAATCCTGTGGTTGACTAACACACACACTCACATGCCTGACAAGTGTCAGGGCAACAGTTTGCACTTATGCTTAAAGGCCCCAGCTCTTTCTACTGTGCCATGCTGTCTTTCTCTAGGCTCTATGGGTGATAGGCCTCTGTGCTTTAAAAGCTTTATTAATAAATAACCCATTTGACATTTTTGAGGGTTTTTTAGCTTGTATTAGAGACAGAGTTTACAGAACTGGAAATTCAAAATAAACATGGTTGCAATTTCCCTCATGATTCCAAAACAAAATTAAAACTGGAATCAGTTTTGAATTCTAGGTTCTCAGGAAAGAAGCACATACCATATAAACAAGTTTGATAACAGAAATTTTTTTGAAGTGTCTTTTCCATGGTGTCAAGGAATCTATTCAGATTGTATGCAATTGCCTAAAGTTGAAATTTAGTAGAATCTTCTGAATCATAAGATAAATCCAGCCTTATTTTTTTATGTTTTCAGGTAAAGAGTATTTTTCGTAGTAAGTTTAATTATTTGAAAACCCATTATTCATTCAACAAAGTATGTAAAGGAATAGTATACATAAAACAATGGAATGACACGTGTCTTCTCCTCAATTTGTTTATAATGATTAATAAAGTACCTGTGTAATATTTCTCAGCTAACAAAAATATTAATTATATAGTTCTGCATACCTTTTGGATACACAATAGATTAGAGCATTAAAAATAACACATGTGGGAAAAAATCTCACATTCAAGTACATTAAATAGCAGGTACAAATATCAATCTCATGACTACCTCATATATGGAGTTTCTTTTGTGTGTGTATACTTAAAAAACAAAATACAAACTCAGTGTTATAACAACTTTGTCAATTAACTAATTGCACAATCTACAATATCATCACAAACTTTCTAAGTACTATAAACATCAGTTATTTTTGATGTTCTTTCTATGTTTTCTGCAAACTCCCATGTGAAATAAATAACAGTATATATTGAACTCCATTGTTTATTGGTAATCCTGCTCCTTATTAATACAAAGAAAAAAAGAACCTTAGTAATTCCATTTGTTTTATGTAGCATGTATATGACTAAGAGCATATCAATATATTTTTTAAAGAATTTATTTATTTATTTGACAGAGAGAGAGAAAGCATAAGCATGGGGAGTGGCAGGCAGAGGGAGAGGGAGAGGGAGAAGTAGACTACCCGTGGAGCAGGGAGCCTGATGTGGGACTTGATCCCAAAGATCCTGGGATCATGGCCCAAGCGGAAGGCAGACGGTTAACTGACTGAGCTACCCAGGTGCCCCGAGCATATCCAGATTTTTATTAAAATAGAAACTCACCTGAAAGTTTGCTTGCAATGCTGACAGCATGCTCATAACTGTTGATTCCAAAAAAACGTTGTGAAGAATTATAATGATCTGAATTATAAGAAATGCATCAGCATTAACTAAAGGTGGTGAAAATCTCTGGTTCTCGTTTGCAAACCCTCCCCCTCCTGTCTTTTTTTTTTTTTAAGATTTTATTTATTTATTTATCAAAGAGAGATAGCACAAGCAGGGGAAGCAGCAGGCAGAGGGAGAAGCAGGCTCACCGCTGAGCAAGGAGCCCTATGTGGGACTCGATCCCAGGACCCTGGGATCATGACCTGAGCTGAAGGCAGACGCTTAGCCAACTGAGCCACCCAGGCATCCCCCATTTCATGTCTTTATATTGGATTTTGTCACAAGGAGAGGTATAGTCTTATGGGGAAATAATGAGGTTGATTGGGCAGCAACAACATAAAGTAAAGTGAATGGATCTAAGGGTCAAGATTTAACTAAATAAAATA
The DNA here is from genome assembly GCF_054177405.1 of Leptonychotes weddellii. NCBI lineage: Eukaryota > Metazoa > Chordata > Mammalia > Carnivora > Phocidae > Leptonychotes > Leptonychotes weddellii. Next base: position 77,139,202 of record NC_138371.1, on the reverse strand, counting down.
TGCTTGACATATTTTTTACTAAGAAAAAGTAAACTAAGTGGAAACCATTTTACTAATATTATATTATTTAAAATTCTTATTATTAAAAATTTTAAGAAGAAAGACTGTCAAAAAGTGTCCTGTGCTTTCCTGTCTTGAAAGATGATGGTTAAAAAGCCCAAAAACCAGACATTAAGGAGGAGAAACCAGAAACAAAGTAAGGCTGATGCCAGAGGAAAGGTTAAGAATAAAAATCAGGGCCAAAATGCCCAAGAAAGGGAAGCCCCACTACAGATGACACCCTGTGTTTGTGGGGGAAATTGGCTGATATTCCCAATCCAAGGAAAGCCATGTACATGAGGAAATGTTCAGCAGTTCAATCTAGGATTGAAATGGTAACGGAGGTGTTTCTTGCTATGGTCACAAGTCAGTTCAGTGACAAGAAAGGTGGCACCCAAGTGTTCAAATTGGGCAATATGCCTAGTTATTATCTGACTAAAGATGCGTCTCAAAAGTTGTTGAACCACTGCAAAACAAACAAACAAACAAACAGAATTAAAAAACCCTTTCATCAGGGGGTGAGAAAACTAAAAGATAGTACTGCGTCCAGGACCATTCTGTTCATCCCCCACTTGTCACCACAGAGGCAAAAAGGTAGTTTTCCTGAAGCTGCTGCATTGGCTTGCTACTTGTGAATGGATTCTGGTCCTCAGTTTTGTTTCTTTGTGTTGAACCCAAAAGCAATTTGTCATTGCCACCTCCACCAAAACTGATGTGAAAATCCCCAAAGATCTCATTGATGCTTCCTTCAAAAGAAGGGGCATAAGCCCAGCCACCAAAAAGACGAGCTCTTTAACACAGAGAAAGAGAAATACCAGGTTACAGAGCAGTGAGAGGTCTATCAGAAAGCTCTGGACTCTCAACTTACGCCCAAAATCAAAACTGTCCCTCAGCTCCACAGCTGTGTTCCAAGTTCTCTCTCCCAAACAGAGATTATCTTCATAAATTGGTGCTCTCTATTTCTAACAGACAGTTAAAATAACTGAAACATTAAAAATACAGTATTGCTTTAAAAACCATTTATACCAGCATTTGTTTTCAGTTCAATTCTTCTATCTTAAGATTTTTTGGTACACAGAGCAAGTATATGTTTAACCAAAAATAAAATTTATATTATAACCAGTTTTTCAAAATCTTTTTCTTTAAATTAGATAACATTTTTGTCATTGACAAATTTGGTTCCCTATGCAAATTATAACTACCAGATAATGAAGGGGTATTGTTTGTAAAGTAACTGTTCAATACAGTAATACTAATTCAATAGTCAATCAGTATTATTTTTTCCCAGAAATAAAAATGATTTTTTAAAATACAATACTGGCTAGTTAAAGTCATAATACTATGGGCGTATATGGAGTTTTCAATAAACCTGGATTTTATTTTTTATTTATCATATAACAGATGATCTGAATGTAAGGGTTAACAATTTTAAAAGACATTGATTCCATTTATAGAAATAACCATAGACATTAATAGATAAAATGTGTATGTTCCACGTATAAGGAGATTTATGTTATGTGATTTAATAAATATTAGTGATATATTACATTTCTCTTGGTTTGGGGAAAGATCTAGATTCCATACATTATAGAGTGCTTGGAAAAAAGAGTAATTCTTGACTAATGGGGGACTCTGAGGGAGAAGGGACTGCCTGATATTTAGGAAATTATTGGAACTAGCACAGGGTTAGTTTATTAGTGTTTCCATTTAAAAACTTAACAACCCTGTATAAAACTTACAGGAAAACTGACAACCAACTATCCTACCACAAGAAAAGTGATTCATTTCTCGAAGATGCCCATTGAGATACTTTGCAGGCACTTAAGATTCATCAAATTGTAGCATTTGTAATATGGGAAAATAGCTTTCAAAAATAATCCTTTCCTTAAAATGGTGGCAACTGTCAAGAGCCTAATATAATTTGGCAAAAAGTGCCTTGTGCACTTCAATCAAGAGCTGATTTAATCTTATTACAAAACTATAATGGTTTTATTGAACTCCTATCTAGTCTCTATTGGTCTAGTCTTGTAGATGGAAAATTACTTCCCCTTTTTGTTCTTTTAACTTAAGATGTTTTGGAAAAGGAAATTAAACTTTAAGTTATCAAAATAATGTTGTAGTTGATTGAAACAACAAGAAAACTTTGAAGTTAAAGTAGATTAGTTGGAGAATGTCAATGAGGCTTCCATGGAGAGTTTAAATGTTTCATGTCAATTATAATGGGGCACTCTTCTCCCAAAGATAGTGAAATAGTATCTGTTTTGTATTATCTTTGACATCTCCAGAAAGCTATCCTTCTGTACACAATAGCATAATTCATATGGCACCACTGTCCCACACAAGAATAGTTGTACACATCTATTTGAAAGATTGACCAGCTAAAAATAGGTAACTTTGATGAACATTTATGCTCCAAAATGAAAAAAAAATGCATTAATTAAAGGTTATGTATGATGCATATATCACTGAAAAATTTTGGAGATATAGTAAAAAAGGAACTGTAGAAGTTGAATGTGAAGGGAGGGTGAGTTTTGAGATTTCCGTAAGAGATTTATCCCTGGCTATCCCTCTGTGCAGTGAGGGATTTGAAGAATGACTGATTAATAGAAAATATCCTCATGAGCTTAGATGTCTTTGCACACAATCTTTCAAACCATAGGGTTGACTCACTAAGCTCTCAACTTCAGTCACAAAACTGTCCTGGTCTTTGGAACAAATCTGCTCCTAGGTGGAAAAATATGGTGTCTCAGCATCAAACTAACATTTTTATTTGGAATATATGCCTCCTATAACTATGCTTAAGATTTCCTTGAAATTAAATCTGTGGCTTATGTTCCACATTTTAGGAGCTCAGTACTTGTCAGGCAAGAATACCCATGTCATTTCCTCTGTGACAGAAATCTTTCTTCCCTTGGTGCAATTCTCTTAGTGTTTAGAGATATGTTTTTGAACCTTAGTCCTTGTGGTTGGATTCCTGCTACTCATTCTTGGATCTACTGATCCTGACAAGGTCTCTGCTTGGAATTTTGCCTATTTCATGAGAAAGTCATTGGTTTTTATCATTGAATCACTCAGATATGATTAACTACCTAGAATTTATTATTTGAATCCTCAGTGGGTTCCAGGATCTGTGCTAAAGGTAGTGATACAGTAGTGATAAAACAGAATGTGTTATCTACCTCACTGGGGCTTACAAGCTAGTGGGCAAGGCTGGCATGAGGCATGTGATCAGAATAGTGATGGATGTTGCAAAGGGCCATGACAAAGGGCTATGGATGCGTATGTCCAGATATCTAGTCTAATCTGGAAGATTCAGGAATGGCTTCTGGTGAAACAACTTTTAAGCAGAGGCCAGAAATAGGAATTACCTAAGTGAAATACGCAGAAGAACATTTAAGCAGAAGCAAACACATATAAAAGATCAAGCAGCATAAAACTATGGTGGATTAGAGAAAATAAAAAAACATGATGGCTGGACTGTAAATGGGGTTGTACCTGCTTGAATTTTTTCTGATTGCCCAGGAACTTACCATGATTACCTGCCCTGCTTTATTTCCACTTAAGTCCAGTCCCCTGTTCCTATTACATTGTTATCTGCAGCCATGGTTATGAGTATAAGGTATCTTTGAAGGTAATCTTTGAAGCAGAGAAACAGAAGTCAAAAACAGAGTGTGGTGAGAAGCTAAATTAGATGTTCAGAGTGAGAAGTACGTCAGTGGATTAGGTTTGCTGTGGGATATGTTCTATAAAAAAAAAAAATAGCAGGAGACCCTCACTGTGAGGGATAGAGTGGGCAATGCAGAGGGTTTAAGAGAACTCACCATTAACAAGGTTAGACCTTGTCGAGCTGAAGCAATCGGAGAAATGAATAGACAAAAATAACTGTTTCCAGTCATATTTTTGTTTGGAACAGAATGTTCACATTTAAGTTTAAGATGTGTTTCTAAATTTATTCTTAACATATTTTTTCACTTTTCTTTAAAAGTTAAGAATGTCATTAAAATGTGGAGCTCAATCACATAATATTGTTTGGGCATTTTTAATTGTGATATCTAGATGAATATTTATGTTGTGCACATTATGGGTGACAGCAACGGGACTCCTTGTCACTAATTTTCCTTGTTCAGAAGCAGGAACAAATAAGTGCACACTGTCACTCTGTGCTTATGCACTTAATTTCTCCAAACCAGCAGAGAACTAGGTGTGGGAGACAAGTATAGAGTTGCTCTTTCAGGTCTTCTCCAGGATTTCCGTGGAGAGACAAAGGATGCTGCCTGGGGCAGATTGGGAGTTGCAGAACAACAGTGTGATTCAAATCATTAACGGGGACAGAAAGAGTTGGTGGAGGCTAGAATAGGAGGCATATTAAGGAGGGAGAATACATTTGTCTCTGCCCAAAGCCCAGCTCTCATCTTGAAGACTTCATGGTTATTTGATATGTGTGATCATTTTAGCCTGCACAGACCTGTTCCATATTTGAATAGACTCAACTTAAGTCTTTTTCTAATCAGAAGGCTGATGAGTGCGCTCAAATACCAAATTCAGGAATAGTGGAGAATTCATCAAAACATTTCCACAAATTTGAATCAATCTGGGCCTCTTTGGTTTCACCTAAAGGTTATTTTATATAAACTTTCATATCTGAGAGAAACACAGACACCACTCCAAACCCCTCCTTGAAGGTGTAGCAAGAAGGGTTAGGTTAAAAAAAAAAAAAAAGAGGTAAGGTTAGGCAGCCTCCAGCCTCCAAAATGACCCCCACTGATCCTTGTCTCCTTCTGTGTGTGCCCTTTCGTAATGAACTCTCTCTAAGTGTGGGTAGACCTAGTGACTCACTTTTAAGAAAAAGAATATTGCAAAGATGTTGGGATGTTTCTTATAAGCCCAAACATGCAATTAGCCAGCAATTGCACCACTGGGCATTTATCCCAGAGAAATAGCAACTTCTGATCAGACAAAAAAACTGTACGTAAATGTGCAGAACAACTTTAATCATAATAGTAAAAAACTGGCATCAATCCAGATGTCCTCCAACAGGTAGACACAAGCAGTGTCATATACCTACCATGGAATACAAGTCAGCAATAAACAGGAACAAGCTATTGACATAAAGAATTTAGATGAACCTCCAGAAAATTAGGATGAGTAAAAAAGTCAACCGCAAAAGGCGCCTACTGTATGATTCCATTTATATAATAATTTTGAAATGAAAAATTACAGAAATGAACAGATTAGTGGGTATCAGGGACTAGGGGGAGATGAGGATGTGGAGAAAAAAGTGGGCCTGATTATAAAAGGACAACATAAGAGATAATTGTGTTGATAAAACCATTTGTTATCTTGAGTGTGGTGGTGGATACAAAAACTTACACATGATAAAATCATGATGAATTCGATACACAGGCAATAAAGTACAAGTGAAACTGGAGAAATCTGAATAAGATTAACAGATTATGTCAATGTCAATAATCTGGATGTGACATTTCATTGTAGTTTTGCAAGACGTTATTGTTGGGGAAACTGGATAAAGGGTACACGAGCTCTCTCTGTGGAATCTCTTACAACCACAGGTGATTCTACAATACAAATTTCAATTAAAATACTGATGGAATGTCACTTTTGAGATCAGTTTACAAAAAGACCTGTTATTTCTCTCTGTTTCTTGCTATCTCTCTTTATCTCTGTCTCTGTCCCTGTCTCTCTTAGGCCTTGCTCTGGGGGACACCAGCTGCTGTGTTGTGAGTAGCCCTATGTGAAGGCACATACATCAAAAACGTGTGTCCCCAGCCAACAGCCAGCAAGAGCCAAGAGTCCCACGAACAGCTACGTGAGTCATCTTAGAAATGGGTATTCGAAGGTCTGCCAACAGCCATGAGAATGAGCTTGACAGAAGATGCTCCTTCAGTCAAATTTTGGGGTGACTGCGACCCATGGCCATACCCTGAACACAGCCTTATGAGTGACCCTGGACTGAAGCACCCGGATAAGCCATCAGGATTCATGGCCATAGAACTGTGAGATATTGAACAACTGTTGTTTTAGGCGGCCGAGTTTCAGGGTAATCTGTTAGGCAGTAGAGGATAGCTAAGGAAAGAATCACACAACTGACAGTGACAGATGCCAAAAGTTGTCTTCATTAGGTTTTCACAGTGTCTGACAGCATGGCAGGGCCCCCATACCTCCCTCTTCTCTGTAAAAACAAATAAACAAGCCCTACTCCACCCTGCTTTTAGCCTGCAAGGCTGACAGGTGTGGCTCCCCTGCTCCTTGGTTTCTGGGGGTTGGTTCAGTGGGAAACAGTCTCAGGAGATTGGAGGGAAGGGGGAGAGTGAAGTTTTTGGCTCCCTCCCTGAAAGTCACCTCAAACAGGCTAGATGGATGTATCCATTAACAGAAGGTTCTACCCTTTTTAGAGCAGCCTGGGGGCCTGGCCTCTGGACTCTCCCTCTTCTGTTCTGCTCCCCTCAGGTCCAGGGGTGAGTAATATCTCAGGTGCTGTAAGTCCTGAGTTCTTGCAATATCCCTGTGGTTGCACTACACTCCCAGCCTACACCTCTGTGAAGTCACTGACCACGTACCCCACCTTGATAATGCCCTCTGCTACTCAATGAGACTCACTGGTATTTCCATCTGACTTCCCTTTCTCTTCTCTCGCCTTTTTCTACCTTCGGGCCATTTCCTTCTACCAAAAGACCTGTTTCTCCTTCGTTTTTTCCTGGCTTTACCCTGGTGTTCTAATGTGGATCAACTTGGTTTCCCCAATTTTCATTCCGGTCCCATAATTGGGCACCACAAAGAGTATTACTTAGAAGGCAGGAATGAGCAAGCAGTGACAAAGCTATTCTTATTTTGATCTAGGGCCACCTTTTAAAGTTGTGCAGTTTTTGTGTGGCAGAAAAATCTCCAGACAGAAGGAGCAACTGAGGATTAAAATCTAGACTCAACTGTGCTCTACCTGCCAGACATTGGAGCAGGGCAGTCCTTGAGTCAAGAAAGTGGCACGTGTGGTTTCTTCTAAAGACACCTTCTGTGGGCCAACTTGTGCTCCCAGAGGACTCCCTCTGCTGCCTGGAGGGGATCCTTTTTTCTAAATACCGCCAAGGGCATTCTCTGCTCTCGACAGCTCTGCTTTTGGCTCTGTTACACTAGGGTTATCATTTATAATATCCCTAAAATATGCACGAGGACAGAATTCCTTCAAACAAACAAGAAGAGTTTTTGGATCAGGGTATGTGCTTTTTATGAATAGGAGGCTAAAGGGGACATTTGTATTCTGCCTAGGTAAAAATAACCACTGTGTTTCCCTTTGGTTGGCAAGTTTTCCTTCATTTGTAATATCCCTGTATTCATCATCTATCAGATTTCTGTAGCCTATTGAATGGCCGCCAACATGACTGGGCTTCAATGAAAACACGAAATTAAGCCATAACGTAAAATATTTTTAAAGCTAATTTGGCATCTCGGTTTCACCAAGGCCCTATGTGTTTAGAGTTCCTCTCAGATGAATAATGGACCCTCAACGACATATCAATTGAACAAAATTCAGAGGCCGGTGACAAAGACACACGGTTTAAGCCTATACACGAAATGTCGTATTTGAAGTGTTAAGGAGTTTGAATAGAAGCTGATCTATGAATTATCTGGAAACTGAACATCTCTCCTTCACTCCTTCAGTCACAGCATCTCTCCTTCACTCCTTCGTTCTCCTCCTCGACTGTCCCAGGGTACACTGTATTTTGAGGTACTCGAGTCCCCGTGCTTTGTGTTAAGAGGAATCTACTTCCTTTAGCGCTGGGTCTGCAGGGTGTGGGACACTTACGGCCCTTCTCAGGGCAGCAGGGGCTGGTTTCTGTGAAAGGTTTGCCTGCAGGCATCCTGTGACATGGGTCTCTCGGCGGAGCTGAGCTTTTCCCATGTGGCCTAACCAGAAGGCACTGTGGAAGTTTCTGGGCAATGATTTAATTAGGTTTGACTCTGTGATGATTAAAATGATTCCATATCAGCTTTCCTTCAGTTAAAAATATGGCACAGTTTTACTTTTTCTAAATATTCTCTGTGTAAACATTTAATTTCTTGAATTTCTAAATGTTGGACATATTCTCATTAAAATTACACTTTCCTATCATCTCTGCTGTCTCGATAAATGTATTATAAAAACATCAGGTTTTAGAAAGATTATTTTAATCGCTGATGTGTATTATGTGAAATATTTGACTTGTAAAGTAGGTAATGAGAAGATGCCATTTTGTATATTACTGTAATATAAGTAGCACTTTTTATTAAAAATAAATAAATATAAATGGAAATGGGGTAATCATTAAAAACACAGTATTTCTCAAACACAGAATATAATAAAGCTCATTCAAAATGTGTAGTTTTATCCTCCTAACCTAAGGAAATATATTCTCTCTTATTTAGCTTTTAAAAATAAAATAATGTGGTAGACAGAAAAAAATGTGCACATAGAGCTTTCAAGATTTTTATGGACATTTATTTATAAATATATGCAAACATTCTTTTTTCTGTGTTTTCTCCTTGTTGGCCAATTGCAAACTGATCACTTACAATTGTACTTGAGTGCTTAGTGACCAGAAAATTTACAAATGTTGCTGCTGCCAGAGAAACTGGAAGTGCACAAGCAGATTGAAGGAAATACTACAGGCGAAAATTAGCCATCATTAGTTACCCCTGCTAATATTGCAGAAAATTGGAATGCTTGCCTCACTGAGAATTGGAAACATTTCTGAAGTTTATTTAGAACAATGCAAAAGACTTTTTATATACATACATATAATTATTTTATGACATTGTGTTGTTATAATGTGCAACTATATTTTAAAATTTATGTGTATTCAATAGAGCTAAGATTTTTTTTAATTTCAAACTTTTTGTTTCCATTTTATGAACTATATATTTAAAATGTTATGGAAAGACAAAAGTTTTAGATCATAAATGCTGGACTATATTACCAGTTCTGTTTCTATTAATTCTTTATCGGTATAATACGACTATCATATTGATTTGTAGGTTAATTGTCACGCAATTATGTCACAATTAAAATCTTTCCTCTGAACCTATCTTTAGTTAGTTATCAATAAACCATTAGCAATCAGTGTGTTCTTGGGAAACTAACTGAACAGAATTATAATTTAGGATTCAGCTGGAAAAAATATTCATTGAACACATACTATGTTCAGTGGCATTATTTTAGGTCTTATGAAGAATTCAGAAATAAATTAGAGGAAGTATATTATCCAGTGAGGGAGAGGTTTATCAATTACCAAAATGTTCAGCAGAATGTTCTAAATGTTTTCTCATGGAGGTGAGTGCATGATGACAATGTTAAGAAAACAATTTTTTATATTGCTTCATGTATTTCCTTTGTCTTCATAGGCTTCACTTTTTGCCTTCTGTCTCAGACTTTTCTCTCTTTTTCCATTTTTGAGAAGAAGAGAGATACAGAGACAGAGACAGAGAGACAGAGAGAGGGCACTGTGAAGCAAAACAAATGTTCTTAAAAACAAATGTGTGTGTGTTTTGTTGTTGTTTTTGTTTGGGGGAAACCATAGCTGATTCCTACTATATATTACTTTTTTCCATCTTGTGCGACTAATGAATATATACTTTTCTTGATATTTTCAGTGTTTATGCTTACAGATGACCTTACTGTCAATATCTCTGTCAAGTACATTTCCTCAACACCTGTTATAAAATGCTACAGGCTTCCATGCACATGTGATACCATATTGGAATGATCCAGTTCATTTGACAAAATGCAAATAGGTAGAATACATGTTGCCTAACATATTTAAGCAGCATTATATTTTGATCAAGGGAGACTTTGGGAAGATTTTGGATGGCATAACATATAAAGATTCTTTCAGCATGTTTATTATTGAAACCAATAGACCAAAGAGATGCTATTGAAAAACATGCCCTTCTTGGTTAAAGATAATGCTGAGACATATGATAAAAGATGTGTAATTAAATTACAGCTTTCACATAGCCATCGCACATAAATCCATATCCATATACCTATAAGTGGATAGGCATATTATTTTCTAAAACATATGGATTTTTAGTTCACTCTAAATCTTTTTGGAAGAGTTTTTGATTCATAAGTTTCCATAAAGAAATTAAAATGAAAAAATGGAAGATGTTTTGTTGGAATTTTCATCTTTGAAGCATTTCCTGTATACAGAAAAACCATGAAGCTTTTAACACCACTAGCATGAGACTGGTAAAAGTTCTGTCAGTCATTGATTTCTTACACTGTTAGTATGGAACAGAATTTGCATAATATAGAATATAAAGAAATTTTAAGATTAATTAAATTACCTTATCTATTCAATAAAATGTTCTATGTGCCTGCTATGTGCAATGTCTTTGTGTTTGGCCTTGTGGATTAACTAATTAATTAATTAATTTTTTTTAAAGATTTTATTTATTTATTTGACAGAGAGAGACACAGAGAGAGAGGGAACACAAGCAGGGGGAGTGGGAGAGGGAGAAGCAGGCTCCCTGCAGAGCAGGGAGCCCAATGCGGGACTCGATCCCAGGACCCTGGGACCATGACCTGAGCTGAAGGCAGTCGCTTAACCAACTGAGCCACCCAGGCGCCCAATTAATTTTTATTATTTATTTATTTATTTGATTTTTAGAGAGGGAAAGTAGGGGGGAAGGGGCAGAAGGAGAGAGAGAATCTTAAGCAGGCTCCGCACTCAGCACAGAGCCCAACACAGGGCTCTATCTCACGACGCTGAGATCATGACCTGAGCCTAAATCAAGAGTTTAATGCTTAACCAACTGAGCCACCGAGGCATCCCTGGCCTTGTGGATTTATAACTGAGGAAGACTTAGTTCCTATCTTCAAAGAATTTTTGTTACACACACACACACACACACACACATGCATGTGTGCAGAAATACACACCATCTAGCAAAGATTTTTCTCCCGGTTTGGTCATAAGGTGATGACCAGAATGAGGACAGAGTTATTTGGGGAATAAAAAGTAAAAAAAGAAAAAAAATGGCACTGCAAAAAGTCTTTTTTTTTTCTTTCCTTTTAGGACTATACTGTAGTCCCTTTAGCCACTGTTTGCTTTCTGCTATCTCAGTTGTCATGGTCACCCATGGTCCGGAAGCAGGTGATCCTCCTTCTGATACGTTGTCACAGGTCAGCAGCAGCCTAATGCTATGTCACAATGCTTATGTCACTCACCTCACTTCACCTCATCATGTGGGTATTTTATTATCTCACATCATCATCATAAGAAGAGTGAATATAATAGAATAAGATATTGTAGGAGACAGAGACATTTTATTCAGTAAATTTTATTATATATATTATATATGCAATAATATATATGTTATATAACTTTTATTCAGTACATTGTTATGACTGTTATATTTTATTAGTTGTGGTCATTAATCTCTTACTGTGCCTAAAGTTTAACTTATGTTAAGCTTTATCATACGTATGTATGTATAGGCAAAACACAGTACATCTAAGGATTTGGCACTATATGCAGTTTCAGGCATCCCCTGGAGGTCTTGGAACATACCCCCATCAGATAAGAGAAGGCTACTGTAATTCTCCTTTTTACTCAACAGCAGGGGAGCCGAGGACACAAGTGAGATGCTCAGGTACATAGATAGAGGTGCAGAGAGCCTATCCCAGGAGCAGGCACTGAGAATCTGAATGACAGATACATGAATGCCAATTTTGTTGCAAGCCACTAAGGTAAGTACTTAGCACAGTATTATTCTCAAATAGATACAGATGCTAAAGATCACCATCCTTAAGAAAGACAGCATGATAAATACATGTTTCACCATAAATAAGGGTCCTGGGATCGAGCCCCACATCAGGCTCCCTGCTCCGCGGAGAGCCTGCTTCTCCCTCTCCCACTCTCCCTGCTTGTGTTCCCTCTCTCGTTGTGTCTCTCTCTGTCAAATAAATAAATAAAATCTTTAAAAAAATATTTTAAATACTGTATCTTTCCTTAGTGCAAAGCCATGATTCTCTTACTTCTGTATAGAACAATGATACATATATACCATTTGGTAGAGTATTTGCTTTGAATGTGACTAGATTTATTTTATTTTATTCACCATCCTAAAGTAGCTTGATTTTTACTTTGTGTTGCCAAAACTTATGTCTTCCGTTTGTAATATGTTACTTTCAGTGGTTATTGAAAAATAAAATTTGAAAGTCTAGTTTTTATAAAGATTTTCACCTGTATAACTTATTGCTTAAATTATAGGTTTCTGATGTCAAGAACTTATTTTTTGGGGCGCCTGGGTGGCTCAGTCGTTAAGCATCTCCCTTCAGCTAAGGTCATGATCCCAGGGTCCTGGGATCGAGCCCCGCATCGGGCTCCCTGCTTGGCGGGAAGCCTGCTTCTCCCTCTCCCACTCCCCCTGCTTGTGTTCCCTCTCTGTCTGTGTCTCTCTCTGTCAAATAAATAAATAAAATCTTAAAAAAAAAAAGAACTTATTTTTTCTTTATTTGCAGAGGTCATTCAAGTAAATGGTCAATACATGTTGGTTATCTCATTATTTTCTAATAAGTGTGTCTTCCCATCAAGTAATTACCAGGAAAAGAAACACCAGCATCTACTGGAAAAGCAGAGCTCCACTGTAATATGACCAGGTCCCTGAGCATGGCTAGTCTTAGTTCTTTATTTAGTCTTTGAGACTTAACAAAAATGCGGCCTGACTATAATACACATCAAATAACAAATTGAGTAGGAAGGAACATAAATAATATTGGATTCATAAGCTCCCCTGCTATCGTTGTTTTATACACAGGGCTTAGACTTGATTAGGCAGCACGGGATGATGCAAATGGCCTAACAAATCTCTATTAATTGGGAAAGATTTCTCAAAGGATGTTGATTTTAAATCTTCTCTGAAGGAGTTGAGTAAGAATGTTGGAGAAGAGATTTTTCCAGGTGTTAGCTTGTTTCCATAAAGGAACAAGAAACAAAAATGAGGTATTTTGGAGAGGAAATGCACTTTGAGAGTGTAGTGGGAGACCCTGAAGCCTGTAAGCAAGATTACTATGTACGAGCTGTGACCAGTGATGGATTCGGTTAGGGTTTGAGCAACCTGGTGGCTGCTGTGATGACAATTATATAAGGGAAGCAATTTGTGATGGAAAGCCCAATGAGATGATAAAATGAGTCAGTGTTGCAGCAATGATCATGTTGGTGATGGTAACAGATACACATTATATGGGTCTCAGTTTATAAAATTCTCCCACCTTTTTGTCTTTTAATTTGCACAAAATCCAGTAATTAAGGCAATTACTAAGACCTCTTAAAAGATTGATATGTATAGAACGGCTTATGTCAAAGATTCAGAAATATGTAATGGAGAAGGGAACTGAACCTAGATTTTCTAACATCTGATTCAAGGCTCTTTTGGAGAGAAAATAGCAAAGCTTGCTAATCAAGCAGCTGGGTAAGATGACTTTGCTAAGGTTGGTGATTCATTTATTCCTGTATAATGTAATTATCAACCAGAGAATGCGTTGCCTGTTAGGCTTCTTGATACTTCAAATTTGTCTATTTAGAAATCTGGCCAAAAGAAAACCGAGGAATATCTTAATTATCCTCTGGAAGAAAAAATCAGGGCAAATATCAAAGTTTTTACCTCATGAATTGTTATTGCTATTGTTTTTCCTATTGGTATAAGGACTATTGCAAATGTGCACATTGTATGAATTTTCACCAAGGAAAGCCTCCTAAACAGTATAACCGACAACCTAATTGTGTTAAGCATTGATTCCAATGGCAAGTTTGCCTGAGTGAAGACTAGAGAATCAGAGCCGAGCTTGTACAGAGACTACAAATGGACATTTTAGTGTGCAAAAGGCAGGGAAATATCGATGGTTTCAGAGTCCTAAATATATCACCATTTCAAGTAAATTAATAAAGTATGCCTTGAGTTGTAGTTAAATATATGGTCACTTGAGACTATCTATATGTAGCTTCTCTGGGTGTAAGAGAGGAGAAATTGTCATTAAAAATATGCTAACCAACAGTTCCTACCCAGAACACTTTTACTTCTATTTTTAGTTCATGATTTTATCATCAGAATAACTGATAACTGTGCTTTTAGACCCATCCATTCAAGAGAATGATGTCCTTACTGATTAGGATGGTTGCATAGAGGAGATTTGTTGTTGTCTATTCTGAGTGTGAGCTGTGCCAGCCTTGAAATATTTGGTGTAGCGAGAACAGTACATGGTTTATGGGCTCACTCTAATGGTATGCAGTTCCATCCCTCATTTTCCATTGATAGTTAAACCATTAAAGAAACAGTTCACAAGTACCAAATTAAAAGAAGTTGACTTGAATCCACAGCGCATATAAACCATTCTGATTTCCAACTATAATCCGTTCAGATGGCTAAGACTCAGGTTTAATTTGATGATTGGTAAAGGAAGTGCATATCTGGGGCTATCTCCAGCTTAGACCTTCAGTTCAGTAAATATCATCTGCACTTTCTGGCAGACACTATCTGCAATGATGCCCAAATGAGAAAAATCCCCCTCGTCAGTCATACATTTACTAAATGATATTAGAGCAGTTAAAGGGTTCTTAGCATGAATTCACCTCAAGAAGTCCAAAATTAGACTGAATTTTGTGCCGAGAAATAGAAAATGAACTAATTATTCAGCATAGAATGACCAAAAATACTGCAAAAGCATTTCTTGCAATTCCAGAATGTAATGGGGTGTATTGTTCATTATAAAAGATCATTGTTCTGACTAACTTTTCCAAAGTTGTATAAGCTTGAGGATACTTGTGTTCACAGTCACAGCTTCTGTTATCCACCATGAGCTTAATTCTATGTTACTCTTCTGGAACTTTGTTTTTTATCATGAAGTAATCAGTTAATAATTTATATTTCAGTTCACTGGATTCCAAAACTGATGTTTTGCTGATTATAGAAGCAATATTCAGGAGAAATAACAGATAGGGAAATAGAATTCAATGTGAACAAAAGACACTTGAAAGAATAAGATGCTATAAATGATAGGATTAAAAAAACATTCTGGAATATCCATCTCATTGATACTGTTTAAGGATATTTCTGTAGTGACTCAGAGATGCTTGCATGTCCTTATGCACAAAGCTGTTTATTTCATACCAAATTATGAGCTACAGATGATTTTTCAAGTTTTTTTTCCTCCTAGACATTTAGCAAAACCTGGTCACAAATAAGCTTTGGAGAAGACGATTTTTCTTATTGGTGATTTAGATTGGATCTGAGGAAACAAAGGGTAATTTATAACTTTAATTTTCTAAAAGCATGTGAATTGAATATGCTAGGATTCAATAATGCTACTGTGATGCTTAACTCCAGCTGTATCTGTCTTTGTGAATGGTGATTAAAAAAGGCAAATTTGCTTACATCTTTCCTTGCTGACACTGAGGTCATTGCTTTATGGGTTTGCTTTCATTTGCTCATCCATAGTAATTTCTATTTTTGGCTACTCTTGCAAAAAATCAGATGCCCTGGATCGAAATAGATATTCTCAGAGTTCATTTGTAACACCAGGCAAAAACTATAGTATATGGGAGAAAAAAAAAAAAAAGAAGAAGAAGAGGAAGAGGGATATGGCTGGTTTCATCATAAAACATAACCAATAACATTATGATATTTAACCCGGAGAAAACATTCCACACATTGCTCTTCGTTACCACATAAAAATGCTTTTATAATGGTCATTCCCTGACATGAAGTCTTTATAATATAAAGACATAATTTATTGCCTTACCTGTAACTGAAATAATGACTAAATCATTAAAAAAAAAAAAAAGTCTAGTAGCTCCTTCAGAGTAAATCTTCCACAACTTGCTACAGTGTAATCGTAAGCATGTTATACAGTAAGTTAGCCTGAAGCGAAGTTAAGCAGGCAGATTAGGACTGTAATATAGTATCAGGACGCATAAATCAAGCGTGCTTGCAGATTTCCTTTCACTTACTGCTCCTTCTTACAGTTCAGACAAGTCATAATTACACATCAGTAGGCATTGTGAACAGAGGAATGAGCTACAACATAACGCACAATAAACCCTGTCATATAAAAGCAAACTGGATAAAATAACAGAAGCAATACTCCATTTTACAACATCACACTAAAGAATTACACCGGGCCATTGTGTATTATTCTGATCAATCATGAATCCATCCACAATTGACAGCTCAGTGGGCAAAAATTTACCATTGAAGAATAGTTTCCAGTTTTATTATTTTCTTGTTTGATGATACACATTAAGTACAAGACTGTGTGTGATTCTGAAAAGCCACAGGTACATAATATAACACTGCCCCACACACATTGCAATTAAATAAATTCTGCTAATGCTCTTTTAAAGCTTTCTTTTATTAGACATGCTTAAAATAATTCATACCGGATGAACTGTAAGTGGTTCTTTATTCGTGTTTTATTAGTATTATAATTTTGAGTAATTATTCAGGTATTCTTGTTACCTTAGACCAAAGAGATGTTGACTCTGAAGTCTTTTCTGTTATTTTCAGGCTTAGATGATATTACCACTAAGCTCAAAGGACCCTCCTTTATCACTAGGTTTGAGTCGAACATTGAAAATGGGATTTAATGAAACATGAGCAAATATTGGTTGTTTCAATTCCAATAAAATATTTAAAAGAACTAATAAATGTAAGGTAATTGTTGAATGCTAATCTAAAATTGCTACTACCAGGCTTATTTTATAGTTGGAGCTCAGCACGTGTTGGGGGGATATATTTTTCACATTACTCATCAAATATAGTTTTGAGAGGAACCAAGGTGTAAAAATCTACTTTATACTCATAAGAATTTAATTATGGTTAATATATTAATGATATCAGAAATATAGAGAGAATAATTTTAGAGCCAAAGAGTAAATTATATTCCTGGAATTTCCTTCCAGATGTTACTGGATCCATATTTTAACTATTATTTATGTGTACATAAAGGAGATCCTATTGAAGAATGAGGAGTTCAAATAACTACTTTACTTTAATTACTTATTATTTTGATTTTTTTTCTCCATAAGATACTGTTTCATGGCTATTAGGATTTAGAGAGAAACAAAGGAATGGATGAGAGAATTGAAGTCTGTTGCATGTGATTTAAGCATATTTTTGTCAAACACCAGTGACCTTGGAACCAGGAGGCCTAAGTTGAGGTTTGAGTTGACCTAGGCTCCACCATGTCCTCAAGGGGCAGAGCCATATTTTTCATGTCTATTCACAAAATCTAATACTGTGGGGCATCATTTTCATTTTATCCAGAAAAAATTCCCTATACCCTTGTTCCCAGAAGAGTCTGTGCTAAACTCTAACATAGCAATTAACTTGTTGCATTATAATTGTCTGTTTACTTATCTTTCTTTGAGGTCAGAACAGAGTCTTAACATTCTATATCCATGATTAAAGGGTAGAGCTGATTGGCATAGAGTTGAAGCTCAAATATTTGTTTAGTCTTGACTCATAATAATGACCTTAGCGATATTCATTGATAGTGTAGTATGTGCCAGGCACTGTGATAGATGTTTTATAAACTAGATCTCATTTAATCTTCAGAAAAAAAAAGGATATATTTTACTATTGTCATTCTAATTTTGTGTATGTGGAAACTTCCCAAAGTTACACGGCTACTAAATGAGGACCCAGGATCTTAACCCAGTAGTCCAACTCCAGAGGCCCTCCTGGTATCTATGCCTCACTCCCTATCATCTTGGTCAGTCCCTTAATCTTTATTAATCTTAGTAAATTTAATTTCCCCTTCCATAAAGAGGTTCTGATCAAAATTCCTGAGGTCAAAGTTTGATTCTGGGTTAAGCCTTATGCTGGCCACCATGGAACACCATAGGAGTCTGTACTAAGAACATCTCAACATAGGGGCTTGATATGGACAGATTTGCTGCAGCATCTCCTAGGATTTGCTTGCATCTTTCCTTCCTGACACTGAGGATATTGCTTTATGGGTTTGTTTTCATTTACTAGTCATCTAGTGTTTGTTCTGATCTTTGTTTTGTCTTGTATTTGCTCAGAACTTCTGAAAATCATAGGTAGACTTCTAAAAGGCTAACAAATTATTTCTCTAGTACAGAGGAATGGGTGCTCTTTGAGTTCCAGAGCTGAAGCTGCAGATTTTTTGGTAGGATTAAGCCAGAATAATTTCTTACATTATTGGCTTGCTTTATTGAGAACATGGACATGATGGTGTCTTTCCTACCCCAAATAAAATTTAATTGAGATTGGATCCCCAACTAGCCCATTGCGGCTCCATCTGTCAATTAAGTGGGGATAAGAGTAAGAAATTGGTAACCTGGCACTGTGCCCAAATTAAAACACTTGGTTGATCAAGAATTTAACACTTTATCTCTTGGTTGTTACTATTGAAATGAGACCTTAAGGGAATGAGGGACTTCTATGAAAGCACATAGCTGACCTAGATTTAAGAGAGGCAGAAGACTTCCGAACAGAAATTTTTAAGTGTGTGTGATTAAAATGTCTTCCAGTCCAAACATTTCATTTAGTAATTTTCACCTCTTTCCTATTGTGAAGGTTTTCTATCAACCACTAGTAAATAGTCCCATGGAAATGGTAACTTTGTTATATACATTCTTTTCTTTAATTAGTTGTATAATGAAATTAACAAAACGTGTCAGAAAATGAGGATAAAAGGAAGGACAAAAAGACCTTATTAGGTTTTATTATCTACAAGCTCAGAAAACAACTCCTAAATAATCGAGAAGCCTCCATCTCTCCTCATACACATACCCACAGTTAATTTATTAGAAATTACACTTAATACTAAGATCAGCAGCTTAAGTTCTGAACTGTTTGACTCTTATCTATTAAGGTGTGGATCAAGTCAACAATATATGAATTAGTTAGTTAAAATTGACAACAGATCAGACATTTCTTAATAAGGGAACAGAGAAGGTGATGAAGATCTAAATAATCTCAAATGCAGAAAGTGAGTAAAAAGGGATTAGCAGCTTTGTCATGCTGAGAGGTGGCAGAGCATAATTTTGTCTTTAACTTGAAATGTTGCTAACATCAGGAAGAATTAGTATAAAAAGTCTTATATGAGACATCTGTTAACTTGGTCAGCCAAATTAGAAAAAAAATTCTTTGAAATTTCTAAATAGTAATCACTTTTCAATGGGTATCCATGTGGACAGCAAAACTGTATGAAATACAAATACGGTTGAACTTCAACTGTATGAAAAAGACATTTGGGCCATAGAAAATATCTGTTGGAATATATAGATATTGTAATAATGAGTAATTCATAGTTGATTTGCAGTTTGAAGATTATATAAGTATATGCAGCCGTAGGGTTAAAAAGGCTTTTTCTTCTTCATTTATTTTCTCAGAAAATGTTATTATCTAGCCTTTTTAAATAGCAAGTATGCAAATTTCTGATGCTTTATAAATGTTGCACCAAAGAATTCTCGACCAGTCAATTAATTTTTTTTTTTTTTGATTGTCAGCAGCTAAGTATCTTGTGAGAATAGTTCTTTTTTTCTAAGTTGGTTTGTGCAGAGCTCTAACTCCATTTCCTGGAGAAGTCTTTCAGGAATGGGGAAAATAGTGCATCATGTGAAAGGAGATGTTTTCGTATCTTGGAAGTTTAATGCTTTCTTTTTCTTACCTCTTCTCTCCTCTGTAGCTGAAAAATGGAGGAGAGAAAAACATAGGATAACAGCTTTGGTGTGAAAATTTGGTGTATTAGGAATTACTTGGTATGCATTGAGAATATTTAGTAGGCATTTGAGTTTATATTAATCTCAAACTACCCCCAATTTTTATTTATGTAAACATCTGTAGGTGTAGAAGGCTGAAATTAAATCTCTGAAACATAGAATCTGAATTTTAGGAGGAACACTTGAGAGTTATAGACATATAGATGATAGTTAAAGCCATGAGCCTGAATGAGGCCTTCAAGGGAGTGAATATAGGTCAAAAGGAGAATAGATACCATGATCCAGTCCTATGGCATCCAGCATATTGAGGTTGAGGAGACAAGAAAATCATGAGAGTCTGAGAAGAAGGAAACAGTGAAGTAGGAGGAAAATCAAGGGAGTGTGGCATCTTGGAGGCCACCAATTGAGGAAAGAGCTTCTAGATGAAGCATGATAGAACCTGAGAACTAGACATTAGACACAGCCATGTGGAGATGAAAGCTGACCTGGACAAAGCAGTGTGTATGGTGTTTCTAATAAAACACCTTATTCAAGTGGGCTTCAGAGAGAATGGGAGTAGAGCATTTGGTGGCAGCAAGCTTCAACAACACTTAAAAGAAAATCTCCTATAAAGGGTAGCAAAGTAGTAACTGGAGTAGTAACTGGAAAGGGAAGTAGGGTTTAGAAAGAGATTAAGCTGGAATAAATACAGCCCGTTCATGTAATGGTGGAAGTATGTAGAGAGGGAAAAACTGATGCCTGTAGGAGAGAATTGATGGTATGACATATTGGAGTGAGAGAGGATTGGGTCTAGTGTACAAATGGGGGGTTGACTTCAGATAGAAACACTGGTTATATCGATAACTATGCCTATGTCTATATCTATGTTGTTCTACGTATCTACATGTGACATCTATCACACTCATATTAGTAGTAATGGAACTATGGGTTTCAGTTGCCGGTAGGTGGGTAGATGTAGTATTTTGGAGTTTGTGAAAATTTCTTTTTACCACTTCATGTTTCTCAGTGGAGTGGGAAGCCTGGTAATCGGTTGAATGTAGGATTGGGGCGGGGGCGGGTAGGCTTTGGGATAGAGAAAAGGATGCAGTAATCTAGCGAGTGAGATAAGAAAAGCATAGCATGTTTGTCTGACAACATTAAGGTCCTTGTTCATGAATTTAAGGCAAGAATAAGTAGCAGGAGCAGGTTGTTTTTTTTTGTTTTTGTTTTTGTTTTGTTTTTTTTTTTGTCCAGCGATGGGCAGGAATAGAGCAGGAAGAGAATTAAATTTACCCACAATTGTCGTTCGCCAGAGAGTACAAAAAGCTGCAAGAGGGGCAAGGGAGTTGGGATTAGAAGCAAGGGAATGATTGCACTGACGGACTTTGGAAATCAAGCTTGTAAGGACTGGGGTGATTTCTTCCAACATCTTCCCTAAGTAGTGTCCTTGGATGTTTTATCCTCTTTGCTGCCACAAGTTATCTGTACGACCCAGTACAGAATGGTCCATTCCCCCCTTTTCTTAATAGCCTTCACAGACTACTTATTGTCCTTAGGAGAAAGTATAAATGTCTCAGCGTGGCATTAAACTCCAACTTCAGCTTGTACTTCACTTCCCTACACCCTAGTCCATTCTCATTATTACCCGGTTATGGCACGTTCTTTCAAACAGTGTCTTTTACCCCATCGCTCCCTTTCCTGGAAATGCTTTTTTCTCATGCTTTTAGCCCCTCTTCATCCTGGAAAACCCAAAGAAAATTCACTGCTTTGTAAAACTTGTCTCATTTTATTTCAAGACACAGATAATTCTTCTTTTATTCCTTTTGCAACTGGTTAATATTTTTCAGGACACTCACTTTATATTGTAACCTATTATTGACATGTCTAAATCCCTAGAAGTGGTAATTTTTACAGTTATGGAATAGATATTATTTATGTTTTCCATTCCTGTTACTCAAATAGTTCCTGGCTTAGAGCTATCAGGAGGAATTTTTATGAATCACTACATGAACAAACAACCTGAAATGGGAACAAATAGTGGTGCTTATATCTTTGTAGGCAATGGAGGAGTTTGAATTTAATATGGTAGACACAGGTCTTAATCCAAAAAAGAAATATGAAATATTAGGTAAAAATATGGCAGTTCTGTTTTGGGAAGATTGTGCTATGGTATCTGAGAGGTAAAAGGGGGAGCATGTCAGTTCTAGAAGAAACTAAAACAGACCTGAGAAGTTAGTGCAGAAACATGCCTCTGGGTTAGGAACCCAGCATTCTTGCAGCTATTACCACTGAAAGTTTCTTTAAAGCCCTCATTCAGCCGGATGTGTGAAATTTCCCGAGGTTGTTTTAGCATCAGATACCTTGTCCTTGAGCATGTGTGTGGCTGATTGTCTGTTCACCTGGCAACATTCACGGTCCCTGTTACTGCAGTGTCTCCCATCCACTGCTCCTCAGCTTCCCTTCAGAAAAGTGGTGGTGAGGATTTCTTGTTCTACGAACAATAGTTGGGGACTATAAGTAAGGTCATGGATATGGATGTCTTTGAAAGTACTAGACAAATGCGAAGCGTTATTAATTGCCTGAAAGGAGAAAAAAATCTGAAATTCTAGTTGTGTTGTGAGAAATGGAAATGTGGATATGCATTGGCTTTACTTTGTTTATAAATGATTGCTAATTTAATGGGGAAAGTAAATATTTATGTCAAATCTTTTACTTTAGTCCAAAAAATGCACTCAGAAGGGAAATGAATATTTTTAAGTTTAAGATATTGAATAACTATGGAAAATCTGGTAAGAGTACTACTAATGATTGGAATGTTCCCACGATAACAGTCTTTTTTTTTTTTTATGGTAAACGAAACCGTTAGCTAACAACATATTGAACTTTTCTCAAATAAGGCAGAGTTTAGGCTTTGAAAGAAATTAGGTTACTCCATACAATGAAATAACCTAAATAAAATCTAAACCGGAAAGAAAGCCAGGGAAGGGAGGTACAGAGAAAGTAAAAGGATGTTTTCCAAAGCTGGAGAATTGATAGGAAAAGAGGAGGGGACAAATGAGCTAAATTGCCCAAGTAAATTCGTTCAGGGCTCTAGGCCTGCAAGGTCGAAAAAAATATATAGCAATCTGAAAAGCATCCAGTCTGCCTGTGTCGCTTCTGTCAACAGACTCATCATTAGGATGTCATGTGCGGTAATTGCCCGCTAAACTTTTGTGCGCTAGTTGAAAGAGCTGTGGCCAACTATAGTTTTGAACCTATAGTCTGGCTGTTTGGGGACTTCTCACTAGGGCTGACATATATTTGAGTGAGGTCCTTGATTATGTGTCTGGCATGTCGCATTTTCAACCTAAAATCTTTTAATTCATCTTTGATGTGGCACACATCTTGAAAATAGTAAGAGGTAAAGCAGGAAAGAAGGAAAAATGCTTTCTTTTTGGAACTAAATAAAACATTTAATATGGATAAGAAGAGACAAATGTAACAAGTGAAATTTTTAAAGGGGCCGGTTCTCATTAGGAAATTATGTGAAGAGGGAGTCAATAGAAGAAAATATTTAAGTTTGAAATTATAAACACACACAGTTTTTAAAATACACTTATTTTCCTGTGTGAAATCCTCAGAGAATTTGACATTATTTGATGTAAGGGGTGGAGAACCTGTAAGCAGAGAGCTTTTCAATTACAAACATGTGGAACTTTTGCTAGATCCTATTCTGTGACTCTATCTTATAAATGAGATTGCCTCCAAAGAAAATTTACTGACTAGATGCCTGTGTGCCAGATATGACCAGAGCAATGGCGCATTTGTTAACTCTAGTGTTTCAAAAGAAAAAAAAACCCAAATTATCACAAATATTTAAAAATTGGAAGATTTCACATTTAAAAACAAAATCTAAATTTCCAGCAAAAAAGTCTTGACAGCAAGTAAGGGGGTTTCATAGCAGCTGTGCTTTCAATGAGGTATCCATTCCCTTGATCCCTGAGCTCTTCCTCACTCCCGGTTGGTCCTACACGGTGCCGATTTCACTCATTTAGATTCTCTGACTGGCACCTATTGGCATAAATTTGAAACTCCACTTTTCATGGAGTCCTGATCGCCTTTGACAAAATTTGACTTTATAGCTCATGTTGCCACATTAAAACTTCTTTAGCTGTGGGGAGATAAGAGCAAAATTTTAAAGTATCAATTGTAATTGGCACCCCTCCTCAAAAGATTGACTTAGTATTTTAATCGTATCAATAGAGTTATTCCTGAAGCAGAAAGCAGGACATTAATCCAGATTATATAATATAAGACTATTTGTATTGACTAAAAGGACTAAAACACAATCAAAGTTGAAATTAGATCAGCACTTGGCAGTAAGGAAAAGGATCATTTCGACATAAAAAATATCGATTAGAAATGGTGAGATGTAAACAAAGAAAACATCTTAGTAAAATAAATTTTTAAGAGCACCTATATCAAAATCTAGACAGAATAGTCTCAAACACATAGCATAGATTTAAAAACTGCTACTATACCATCTCTAAATAAAATAAAGAAGATTTTTAGAAATATAAAATGATCACATGTTATTTTTTTTCCCATTTGAACCAGATTTCTTGGATTAAATTGCTATTTAAGTTGAATTTGATAAAGATAAAATCCATAAATGCATGCAGAATATATTCATAACAATATTGCACCTTGCGGAGAAAGTAGATGAAGTAGATAATATGATATTTTTTATTGGACCAATAAATAAAAGGCAATTCTCAAGCCCCAAAGTCTCAAGTACATTTTCACTTTAAATGAACACACTCATGAAGCATTTTGTTGCAACATTTTCTTGTGAGAATATATAGGTAAAAGGCTGCAAGGATGTGAAAGTGCGTTGTAAACTGTAAAGCTCTATTTAAAAATTCTTCACGTTCCTGGCATACAGCTGGGCCCTGTTGTGACTTCTGTGTCCCGTGATTAACATCTATCTTACAGAATTAAAGTGAATTGCAAGAGAAAGGATCAGTACATATTTCATCACATGGGAGAAATAATTGAACCTATAGTATGACAAAATTGTTGAATTAGCAACAATATTAATAAATATAATGATATGCTCATAACAGCCATTTGCATAATTATTATAGTTATACTTCCAGTTATAGAATTGGATTTCTAATAGCTAACATTTCTTGAGTGCTAAATGTGCACCTGTATTAACTAATTTAACCCTCATTCAAGCTTAGGAATTTGAAACTATTATTTACATTTTTAAAAAGGGGAAACAGACAAAGAGAGGTGAAGTAACTTCTTTGAGATCACAGAGTGGCGGAGTTGGGATTTGAACCTGCCCCATCTAGCTCTATAGCCTGTTCTCGATTAGGTAGAAAATCTCAAGGTGGGGGATAATGACTTACTATGATGATAAATCCAGTTCTGCCTCCCTCAAAGTGTGTGCCCTCGGCGAAGTTTTTAACTTTTCCATGTCAGAGTTTATCCTTTACAAACAATAAAAGCAAGTCCATAGGTTTGCAATAAATATTACGTTAACGTATAAAAGGCATGCAACAGTGTTAATAGACCCAGGTATTCCAGAATAGGGGGTCATCTTTTGTTACTATTATAATTTATTAAAATGTTCACATGGTTATTAATAATCGTAGTAACTGGTTGGCACCTAGCATAATGATTTACAAATAAAAAGATCATTCACTTTTACAAAAAAAGTAGGGAGTACCTTCTTACCTATAAGGTCTTGTTTTTACTGCCAAAAGCAAAAAAAAAAAAAAAGTTTATAATGCTGTTATAGCATTATACTGGCAAATACATTTTTGGTAGTTGAACAAAATATGGCTACTAGTCTTTCAGAACATAGTCCTTTAAAAGCTAGTTCTCTGTAGTAAGACACTACTTTCTAAAAGTTCACATTTTATTTGAATAATTATTTTATAGTCATTTTCACAATTGTAAAACAAAGCAATTAAATTAATTTTCCCTAAATACAAATTAATAGACATTAATTATGAAATAAAACTTGCCTGATTATATATGATCGCACTGGCCTTGCAGATTTGTCCCATGTCACAAAAGTATGAGCCAGCAGAGTGGTAATGGCTGGGCAGGGTATTGGGGGTAAAATTGAGGACAGAAAGCCACAGAGAATAGGGCAACCTTCCCCATGTCCCTGTGCAGGTACAGAAATTGAGGGAAGAGTGGAAAGTGAGAGAAAGTGAGTGAGAGAGAGACAGAGACAAAGAGAGAGATGGAGAGGAAAGAGAGGTTGAGAAGGGGAAGAGAGAAAAAGAGCTATAGCTGAAAGACATCCCAAATTTATCATAAAGGAATACACACACAGCTTTGCAAGGTGTACCATATGTAAGGACAAAGGGAACACGGAATACTCGAGTGAAAAGTAACGTGCCAGTGAATGGGCCTGGGAGTTGCAAAAAAGGGCAGCAGAGCACAGATGTCTCAGACCAGTGACTGCCCCTCTACTTGATGCCATATGGGACCGTCTCAACATGTTGATGCTACCGTGGAGGAATGGGCAAAACGTGAGCTGAATGAGTTTAAACCCAAATAAAGAGAAAACACTGACATGATTGAATTTACCTGAAACTGATTAGGTTAGATAATCTCTCCTCAGGTTCCATGAGATCTTAAAACTTATATTCTTGACATGTCTGATTATAAATCCCTTGAAAACTACACCTGTCATAGTGTCACTAGAAAATCTGAGTAAATAAAGTGTGAAACAATGATGTCTAAAGATGAGAGTTTTGTGCATGACATATTATAAAATTCACTTGCAAAGAAATTATTGGTCCTATATACTAAGTAAAAACAAACAAACAAACAAACCAGAAACCCTATAATTTTAGTTAGCATAAATATATACTGGGTACCTAGATATAAAACTAACGAAGGATGCAGGGCCCATATGAAGAAAACTGTGTGCTTTTATTGAGAGACTGAAAGTGAAATAAATGGAAGACAAGTGTTTGCTTTTGTATAGAAACACCACAATATCAAATCTTCCTAATTTAATGCAAGTCCATTCAAGTTATAAATAATTTGTGTCCATCTGGGAAAATGTTCTAAATATTATTTGAAAAAATAATCATGTAATAAAAGTGATGCAATTCTGAAAATAAAAGATGAGTGGGGGAATCTCACTACAAACAATTGAAATATACTAAATGACAATAGTTATCATAGTGAGGAACAGGTTCCAGAATAAAAAAGGGGATGCCCCTGTCATAAAGAAAGCTGGGAAACAAACTCGTGTTGTGTGTGTGGGGGGGGTGTGAGTGTGTGTGTGTGTGTGTGTAATGTATGTCTGTATCATAGATGACAATATCATTTCAAGTCAGTGGTATAAAAAGAGA
The DNA here is from genome assembly GCF_054177405.1 of Leptonychotes weddellii. Taxonomy (NCBI): domain Eukaryota; kingdom Metazoa; phylum Chordata; class Mammalia; order Carnivora; family Phocidae; genus Leptonychotes; species Leptonychotes weddellii. Next base: position 77,112,075 of record NC_138371.1, on the reverse strand, counting down.
TTTAACAATTGTCAGATAATGATTAACTATCTGGAAAAGAAAATGGGATCCCTATTTTACTCTTGGCATCACAGTTATTTTGAGATGGACATGAGAATTAAATGTCAAAAAATAACACTTAGAAGAAGCAACAAAAACAGACTGGCGATTTCAGAATCGTAAGGTAAAAAGATTGTTGGTATGATATCACAAATTAATAGACTGATATATTTGACGACATAAAATTTAATTTTTTCCAATTGCCAAAACACAACACAAAACAAAAATCCTACCACAAAGTGAAAGGCAAATGACAAAATGGAATATTTATTACACATTTAATATATCTTGGGTAATCTTTTTAAGGTATAAAGAGGTCCTATAATCAAATAATGACAAAATGAATACAGTAATAGAAAAGTAAGAGAAAACACGAAAAAAGTTCAACTTTCTTATTAAGGAATATATTGGTTTTGGTTTATCAAATTAATGATTTTTATTGATAACATCCATTTTGGTTTTAGGATGAGAAAGTTTATTTTTTATTTTATTTTTTTTAAAGATTTTATTTATTTATTTTGACAGAGAGAGACACAGCGAGAGAGGCAACACAAGCAGGGGGAGTGGGAGAGGGAGAAGCAGGCTCCCCGCGGAGCAGGGAGCCCGATGTGGGGCTCGATCCCAGGACCCTGGGACCATGACCTGAGCAGAAGGCAGACGCTTAATGACTGAGCCACCCAGGCGCCCCAAGAAAGTTTACTTTAATACATTGCCCGTAAAGTAAATTAATACAAACTTTCTGGAGGATAATGTAGTAATATATTTCATAAGGCAGAAAAGAACATAGTTAGTGACCCAGTAATTCCATTATTTTTAAGGAAATAATCAGACAGTTATATAAATGATTTTCATTACACTGTTGTTTATGATAACAAAAAAAAACTTAGAAACAACCTAAATATCCAACAGTAGTGAAACAAATGATAGTATAATCTATAAAATAATATCACTAAAAGTGATATTGATCTTTTGACAGAAATTTGTGTGTTATATTACTTTAAAAATAACTTACCAAAATTATATATACACACACAGACACAAAGAATACATATACACGTACATATATATGCACTTACATATACACATACATATTTCCTGATATAAGACATGTTTTAACCTCACACAGATAAATAAGTTAATATATACATATACACATATATACAGAGTGTATTTATATACATAAATACTATAGCTGTATATTGCCTTTTATTTGCCATATATATTCACATCATATCTATTCATTTATCTGTATATATGAGTGTATATATTCTCTGATGATATAGACTATAGTTAACCATGATAAATGGTTATCTATACTATATCTATACTATATCTATATCTATAAATGGTTATGTATTCCTATCACACTTACATAATGTGTGATAGGAATAATGATGTAAGTGTGATAGGAATAATGCTGATTTTTATATTTTTTTATGCTTATCTATATAGTTAAACTTTCCTATAATATGCATATTGCTATGTAATTAAATACATAATGCAAATAATTTGCCTATCCTTATCTAGTAACTAACATCTTGGTTCTGTGACATACGTAATCAGTGCAATTCTGATCTGATTTTGTGCTTGGGTGAAAATAAAAGTTCATTCTTCATTTTAATCAACCCTTGCATTAATCCCTGGCAGTAGCTGTGTATGTAGGACTGCTCTGTCAGTGATGACCGTGTGGAACGTAACTGGTTTCCCATCGTTGGCATGTTCTTAAAGAACAACCTATTGATAGTGGGCTGTGCTTCATTAGCTTTCTTCAATAAGGTGAGATTTGAAGACCGGGAGAGTTTGTCCCAGCAATGAAGGCCAGTACTATTTTTTCCTCCAAATTTACAATGAGTAGAACTCTCTGGGTTTATCTTAAATTCTTGGTGAATATTCTCCATTAACAACACACTATCTTTCTTTGACTGCAGTTCATGTCATCCCTGCCTAGTGGGAACCCTAATTTGCTCTAAATTGCCAAAGTGCTCATTATGGAATGCTTAGTAGCTAGAGTTTGTACATAATATTTGAAAATCAACCTTAATTTTTCTGCCTGAGATGAATACTTGGATTTCACAGTAAACATAATCAGAGATTTACAGAAACCTGGTGAACTCTGTTTATTATACTTGCCTGGAATAGCTACAGAAAAGGTCAGAGGTCCAATGTCTTCATGCAGAGACAGATCATGTTCTAGCTGGTTCCGAGGAGGAAAAAAACAGTAGGTGACGCTTTAATGAATGGCTTATCATGTGAAACACACTATGTGATAATAGCAGTGTTGGTAAGACAAGAAGGGAGGTTTTTTTTTTTTTCTTCTTTTTTTTTTTTTTGTAAGGGTTTAGTTAGTTTTACATTGCTTTAATGCTTACATCTCAACAGTAGCAGACAAAATGGTTCACTGCAACACTATTAAATTCTTCAGAGTCCTAAACAACTTTGATTTCTTAGACTGGACTGGAATTCCCATTTTACTTTTTATTTTATTTTATTTTATCATTTTATTTCATTTCATTGAAAGCTGACATTTTAGGAATTTAAGTACCTGGGTTAGAACCCTTTTGATTTCTTAAATTATGATTTTCCTGTACTCTTTTCTGTTTGAGTTGGTGGTAAGTAAAGCAAACAGAACAGAAGCCTCCTAGAGATCAAAGTTTTATTGTAAAAAGTGGTCTTACAGTACAAGAGAACTTGCTGGAATGACAGCAGGGATGTGCAAAGGAACTCTCTTCTTTTGTGAGTGCCTTTCTTCAAAATGTGGCAAACCAATGAGAACAGTTAGCTTAGCAAGTCCTCCTGACCTCAGGACACTCTCCTCTCATTCAACCAGCGAAACAAGACTCAGCTCAATGGTTAAAAGAAACTGTTGTGTACCAGTTCCTCTCTGACTTTAATGTACATATGAATAATGTAGAGATTCTGATTGAGGAGGTCTGTGATTCTGAATTTCTAACAAGCTCTCATGATGGCAATGCAGCTAGTCAGCAGATCATTCTTTGTGTAGCCAGGTGTGTATGAGTGAACAAAAAATTAACAATTGGGAAGATAACTCCAGAGAACAATAGGTCAATAGAACAGAATATAGTGAGAAAAAAGAGGTCCTAATAGAAGAAGAATTTAGTAAATGATAAAGGACAAAGGATCCAGTCCATCACTACTCTTGAGGAAATTCATTAGGTCTTTGATGCAAGGAAAATTGCATTACTGTCTCATACCAATACCAAAGTCATAGCCAGGTGTTTTGAGAAATTTTGTGTAGGGACGCCTGGGTGGCTCAGTCAGTTAAGTGTCTGCCTTCGGCTCAGGTCATGACCCCAGGGCCCTGGGATCGAGTCCCGCATCGGGTTCCTTGCTCAGCAAGGAGCCTGCTTCTCCCTCTGCCTGCCACTCCCACTGCTTGTGCTTTCTCTCTCTCTCTCTCTAATAAATAAATAAAATCTTTTATAAAAAAAAGAAATTTTGTGTAAAATTCAATACTATAAAACAAGTCAACCTATAAAACTATAAAATAAGTATGAACTCAGAATAGGGAAATTCATTTTCAATATAAAACAGAGGGAGAACTCTAAAGAGGAAAAAATTGATATATTTACAATGTACAAGAAAAATTGTTTATATTAAAGTAATTAAAAGATAAATAATAAGCTATGGATATATTTGCAAAGCATAACATCCCTAGTAAAAATTTGTTTTGGAAAGTTTCTATTTTCTGATTCAGTAATGATATTTATTTTAGGAAATATTGAAGTATGCATAGAGATGTTTTAATATAGATATTATTTTAAAAAATTATAGTATTATTAAAAAAGAGAAAATATACAAATTAAGCAATCAGGAATGAGCTAAAAAATCTAGACTATGAGATATTATAGAAATATTGAGCAATAGTTTTAGAAAGTATTTAAAATTATAGGGAATTCTCATGGTTTATTTTTAAATGTAAAATTGTCAAATTCTATCAAATGAATATATACATATATGTATATAATACATGTAATTATGCATATGTGTGGATGGATAGAAGAGAGATACAAATATATATATATATATATCTCTCTCCACATGGAGGAAGAAAACATTAATAAAAAGCAGATTTTAACAAATATTTTTCTCTGGTTCGTGATGTTTATTTTATTCTTTCTACCTTTTTTTTTTCAAATTTTCTGCAACAAATGCATTATTTTCACAATCATCAAAGGAACTATAGTAATTCTTTTTTTAATAAAAGAGGACTGTGAATTCAGGAGGAATGTGCTGTTCATGCCATAACAATTTTAGTCCTGACAAAACCCAGATCAGAGAAGGCCCAGAGCATCCTGTGTCCCTGTAGCCTCTCTTCTGACCCCTAAATAATGCAGAAGTGACTCCAAGGGGAAAGGCAGAGTACAGATTCTTCTTCAGTTTTTATTTGTCAGCGGTAAGCCATGATTAAGTATCTATGATACGTGTAGCACTCAGTTAATACATCTATTTGTAAGAACCTCTTAATGAGTTAGAGTGACAAACTATGAATACTTAGATAACAAAAGCTTTTCTATTTTAGAGTTAAGAACACATTTCCACTTTGAAATGTTTCTCCTTCGCCTATCTAAAAACACAGTGTGTCAATGAAATAAATAGCTTTGATTTAAAGAGAACACAGCATGTAATGGCCACCGTGCATGTATTTTACATAATGCTCCCAAGTCCCTTGTAAAATAGGTGTTTTTGCCCCTACTTTACAGATTCGGCAATTGAAACGTTCAAAATCATAGATGGAAGGACTCTGTTTGTCTAGGGCTGTAGCCAGTATTCTTTCCTTTATGTTATCTGATCTTTCTTCAGGATTTTTACTTAATAACTAAGGACAAGAGGAGAAGCAAGAAAGAAATGATAAACCATCCTATACTATGGCATTTTATGGATTTGCACCCAGGTGCTTGGGCACTACGGCTTCCAGGGACAGTCTCTCTGATCTGTAAGCCAAAAGGTCCTTGTCTGAACCATGCTTAGGCAGCAGGCATTAACTGAGTTATTTCAGGTCTGTTTTCTGGCTGTCGATGTCCCCAGGGAAAAGTGTCCAATGTGTTTTGTGAGCATCAGTCATTTATTAAACTTCTCACACACTTTAGAGAACTAGTAAACAAACAGGAACAAATTGTAAGAGAGGGCACAAATCTTACATGGTGTCCTAATTATTTAAAAAGAGGTTAAGGAGGTCATGGAAAATGTTTCTTTAATGGGCCAGTTTTTCTGCTTCAGATCATAAGGAAAGAGGTGTGTAGCAGGAGCTCAAATAACTTGAACGTATTCTTCCTCTTACCTCCAAACGATTTTCTCCAAGCAGTAGGGAATTGTTTTTATTTTTGCTTTAATGCCACCTAGTAAAAAGAAGCAGCATTTATTATTTATTTTAATGTGGTAAAAGTTACCCGTGAAGAATGGCATGGGAAGAGTTGAAATGGATACAACACAGGTCGTTTGTTAGCTGAGGTGGAAGAGTTTGAAGCATTTCCTTCAGCACACAGCCTGAACATTTGCGTGCCCTTCATTTTCACCCTTGAATGCTGTGGCTAAGCCTGGTTCTGACCACCTGCTTCAGCAAGAGCATGTTCTGTTGGTCTCAGGTGCTCTTAGAACACTTATCTGCTTTATTTCTAGTAGCAAAATCAAAACTCTATCTAAATCTGCAAATCTTCTTGCTGTTTTCATTGACCCATCACTAACGTCTCTGGATTCTGAAACCCTTCCACCTCAGTTCCACAAACTAGACCAAGGAAATACTTGACACACACATTTGAGTGTCCTGCAAATTGAAAAGAAAAACTATACTTTCTAAAAATGTTCTAGTTTTATAGTTTTTGTACTTAAAATATTAAAGTTTTATTAAATTTTATTTATATTAATAGCAACCTGTTAAATATTAATATATAAGAATGTATTTATATGCTATATTAATATACAATCATATGCTACATTATTATAATATAAGAATTAGACATTAATTTATTAATTTTAATAATATTTATGAATTTTATGAGAATTCTGTTTTCTATAATCTAAGAAATTATATCCCATCACTTTTATCATATTCTATTCTGCAGAGGCAAGTTATTAGGTCCATCCTACACATGAGGGGCAGAAGTTACACAAGGGCCTGAATACCATGGGGCGGGCATCATTCAGAACCATTTCAAAAGTAACCTCCCACAGAACAGAAATATGAACATATTTGCAAATGGGTGGGGGGTGCATAAGTTTGAGGTAGTTCACATATGATGGCCTCAAATTTATCAGATATGCCCCTCTGAGACTTATGCAGGAAATGTTGACCAGAGGCCTGAAAAAAGATATAAAGATTCGGAATATCTGGTCAGGAAAATAGAAGTTGATCAAGACCAAGAACAAGTAAAGAGTCTTGAAAGTGCTAAGAGATCAACTACGATAAAAACTAGTGAATTTGTTTAGAATCAGTTTATAGAGTTTTGGGGTTTCCTGTAGCAGGACTCATCATCCAAGTATAGGAAGAAGAAATACTGGACTGTAGAACAAATTCATGTTTGGGATCTGTTCTGTGGGCACTATAGAAGAATAAATATAGAATAATGAATAAAAAATAGCCATTGAGAACTGGTGAGAGGGTCTTTGAGTTTGGCACCATGGAGTCTAGGTAAGAAGTCAGTAGAAAAGAGGAAAGATCAACTGATGAAATGGCAGAACAAGAAACTTTAGGGCTCTGTTTGATGGAAGAGCAGTTACTGAAGAAAGGAGCACAGTGTGTTGGGGGTGCGTGGCAGACATGGTAGATTGAGTTCATAGGCAAACAGAGGAATGCAAGAGTTCCAGAAGTTTGAGCTGCAGTGAAGTGGTCCTGCAGGGGCCAGAAAATGTGAGTGCATTGAGTGGATCAGACTGATAGAAATGCAAAATTCTTACATTGAGAATATCTCAGCAAAGTTGTTAAATGTAAATTATTTTAGTAACTGAGAATCAGGTATGATACAGTGTAAAGTGCCATATAGACTGATTGATGTATTCTTAAAAAAGATGTTGATGAATAGGGTTGATTTTTTTTTTTTTTTATCAACAACTTGGAGTTAGTGTGGAAATTACCATACATTTCTGGGGGCAATATTCTGGCCTCCCATCTTACCAACATGATTTTGTAAGTCACACAACCCAATGTTCATTCTGCTTACCTATATAATGGAATTATAGTGACATCACAGAATGATGGTGACAAAATGAAATCATGTCTATATGTTACCTAGAATATGGTAGATCATTGATTCATGATATGATCCTACTTATTTATTGAAAAAAATATATCATTTTGAATTAGGGTAAAAAATCCCAAGCAATAGGGTTCCTGGGTGGCTCAGTCAGTTAAGCATCTGCCTTTGGTTTAGGTCATGATCCCAGGGTCCTGGGATCGAGCCCCACGTTGAGCTCCTGCTGAGCAGGAGCCTGTTTCTTCCTCTCCTTCTGCACCCCCCCCACAAATAAATATATAAAATATTAAAGAAAATCCCAAGCATGTAGTTGAGCAAAGCAACTTTGAAAATCTATTTTAATTTACAGTGTTATATTACCAAACATAATATAGTCCTCCATGATGCGACCAGTTCTTTCTGTTGGATATAGAAATGAGCTCTCTTATCTTCAGTCTTCTCCTAAATGTTTACAGACTGTAAGTTTACTCACTCAGGTTGAAGTGCTCTTAGACAAACCAGCTGGCGGTGGAGCCAGTTAATAAGCTGAGAAAAACTCTCGGCTAACCAAGGGAGGGTGGGAAAAACCCTTGATGCAGTATAGTACACTGACATAGTGTACACCCTTTGGTATCAAATCCATCTCAGAAGGAAACTGGACTGTCTTTGGTCAGTTTTGCTTTTGAAAAATAAAGCATTGTATGGTACCATGATTTTTTAAGTTTTTTTTTTAATTTTTTTTCAAGATTTTATTTATTTTTTCAAGATTTTGTAATAAATTCGCTCAGTGCGGAGATTGATCCCAGGACCCCGGATCATGAACTGAGCTGAAGGCAGATGCTTAACCTTCTGAGCCAACCAGGTGCCCTGATTTTTTTTTAAGATTTTATTTATTTATTTGACAGAGAGAGAGATAGCGAGAAGAGGAACACAAGCAGGGGGAGTGGGAGAGGGAGAAGCAGGCTTCCCGCCGAGCAGGGAGCCCGATGTGGGGACTCGATCCCAGGACCCTGGGATCATGACCCGAGCTGAAGGCAGACGCTTAACAACTGAGCCACCCAGGCGCCCCTGATTTTTTAAGGCTTTAATCTTTTGCACCAAGTTATGCAGATCATAAGTCTGTCTATGGGAGATCAGTTCTTTTGAATATAAGCTTATTTGGAGGGGTTTGGAAAATAGACAAAACTACTAGAGTGATTTTTGTCATTCTTTCTTCACTTAAACCCCTGTAACGTTCAATTAAAATTTATTGAAAAGAGTTAACATCAGCATGTATAGCTTGTTATCATCTGGATGTGCAGACCACCCCAAATTAAAAAAAAAAACAACAACAAAAAACACAGAATAGTGGAGTTTTGAACTGATGCATTTTCATCAGGAGTACATTGGAATTGATCAATTTGCCCCAACTTTGTTATAAGGATAAAAACTCACGCACAAAGGGGATTCCCTTAAAGATGTATATGTAATAATAAGTAATGATGTTTCCCAAGCATATTTTTCTTAGCTCATTTAGAAAGAATAGTGGGAATATATTAATTAGACTGAAGACTTCACTGGTGTTAGAAAGGAACTCAAAATTGGTTTTATAGATTGAAGCTTGTTTCCCTTTATGTAATAGCATCTACATGAACCGTTTAGTCTGGTGGTATAGCTCTGTTCCACACTGCTTTTCAAGGTCCAGGCCTTCTTGCATTCTACTGTTCACCTACCCCTAGCTATTGTTCCTGATCTGTGTGGCTCAAGTTGGCACGAGTGTGTTCAGTGGAAAGAGAAAAAGTGTGTAGAGGATACATGGCCACTGTTTTAGGCCCAGCCATGGAAATGGCACACATTACTTTTGTTCACATTGTTAGAACTTAATCTTATAGTTGCACATAGCTGCAAAGGAGGTGGGAAAAATTCAATAAAAAAATGAAAATACAATGGAAAAAATTCAATGAAAAACCCCTGGGAAGCTAGGGCCCATGTTCTATTACTATGAAGAAAAGGACAAGATATTTTGGTGAGCAAACAGCTCTCTGACTCAAAAGGAGTAAATTAAGCAAGATCAATATTATTTAAATAGCAGTTCCAAATAAATGCAGCAATTTTCCTCCACAAGGTACATAGATAAAGGACTATTTTCTAGGCCATTCTATGGTGTATAATGAAAAGCATAGTTATCAGCGTTGGAAAGACAAGACATATTTTTTTATTTTAAAATTTTTCTTTTTTGTAAGAAATTACTTGTCTTACTAGAGCACTCTTGTGAGTATTCCCTAAGGAGAAAAACTAAGGGTAGAAAAATAAAAAAAACAAGCAAGCTCATTATTAGAACATATAGACACATTGCAATAATTCTGAGTCATCCATTTATCTATACATAACTTGCAAGTAATGTTAGTACAGTCAATACCAAAAATAAAAGTAACTGCCGAACTCTTCTCTACACTTTTGAACATATATGTAATATTTATGTATTTATAATATTTATATATACACATATATTTACATATATGTATATACTTTTGTATGTGTGCATATGTATTATAATGAGAATTAAATTCCACCCATTACATAATGGCTGGCTTGTACTTTTACAATGTCAAAGACATTTTTAATTTTATGATGGGTGTAAGTTTTATGGGAGGAAAAGGTACAACTATGAAATAATTCTTCCCTCCCATTTTTTCACTTATGGAATATTATCCATGTTTTATACTAAACCTAAGGGTGTGAAATTGAGTAGAGAGGGAGTTATGTGTAAAGCCTAGCACCATTGATCCCCAAGAAACCTAGGGTCCAATCTCTACTTTCTAATTCTGTAACTTTGAGTAAATTAGAAGTAATTTGTCCCCAGGTGGGGATAATCATATTTACATTATAATAGTTCTGAATAATTCAAATGTCATGGCTTATGTAAAGTATATGGTAAGTACTAATTGAAACATAGTTGTTTTAGTTATCTATTGATGTGTTCCAAACCACTCAAGAATCCAGGTCCGTAAAGCAAGTGTTTTTATTATACTCATGATTCTGTGGGTCAGGAATTCAGGTAGGCACAGGCAGAACAGAATGTCTCTGATCCATGAAGCCCACAGCTTCAGTGTAGGTGATTTAAACAGCAGAAATGGGTGTGATAACTTGACTGGGGCCTTACATATGAGCCCTCAGTTCTGGTTGTTTGCTCAGTTTTTTGGTGGTTCTCTACAGGGCGCTGACTGGGGCTGAAATATCCTACATTATTTTTCACCTGCACATCTGGTGTCTGGTCTGGATGGCCAGAACAGCTCGAAACAGGCCAGGCATCCTTCTTTCTCCATGGGACCTCTCCCTGGGGCTAGATTGGCTCCCTCAGAGCATGCAGATCGCAGGGTGTCCAGGCTTCATACAGCAGCTGGCTCACTTCAAAGTGAACATTCCAAGAGGCCAAGGTACAAGTTGCCACTTCCGACCTGGTCTCAGCAGGCTTGCAGCATCATTTCTACCGCAGTCCCTGGCTCAGCTCTACTTCAGTGAGAGGAGACACCTCCTGATGAGAAGAGTGGCATACACACATAGACGGCAAGAGTTATTTGGGGTCATTTTTGGAGACTAGCTACTGAACCAATAAAATTATATATGATATTCCTTTCTGCTGTTTTCAGGTAATATAAATATATAAATGCATTTGTAGCATATATAAATATATCTATATACAATAACTGTTATTTTAATAATAATATAAAATATGTAATAGATTCCACATAAATATATAAATATACTGTATATAACATATATGTGTTATAAGTAACATATTTTATGAAATAATTATTAAATGCATTTTAAATAATAAATGTAAATAAACTATTAAATGCATAATTATTAAATAAATAATTATATTTATTATTTCATTAAATGCAATATTTTTACTTATATTATATAAAAAATAAATATAAGTATAATATAAATATAAATGTATTATACCACTATAACCTGCTTCACAAACTTGAGTGATAGTTACAGATTCATCTCCTTTTAAGGTTGAAATGAGTTTCACAGGTTCCCATCTATCCAACTGGTAGGGCACAATTATATTTTAGTTCTCTCCTTTCAAATAGTCTATGAACCCCCAGAGATTACTCGGTCTGAAGAAATCTGTCTTAGTTTCAAATGCCAAGGGGAAAGACTACTGGAGAAACTGACCTGTCCACCCATGGGCCCAGTTTTCTGTTATGCCTATTTTGACTACAACATACACATCCCCATTGGGAACTGGTTCAACATAATTTGCAGTACCTTGTCTACTGTTGTCATGATGCCTTTTCAGACTTAGGAGGTTGTTTCTACCACCTCATGATTCCTGCACATTCCCACTTCAACTAAGAACTATACAGATTAGGGGTGCCACGTTTATGGAGGTTTACAGCTCTCGGATGCTTTTTCCTGCTCAGTCACAGTTTCTATAGATGATTTCAGGCTTCAGGCACATACAATGTAAAGACAAGTGCCGTCTACTACATGTCCCTGACTAACTTAGGGTCTAAATCCACAGGGGGATTCTACTTGGCTCATTAAGTGTTTGCCCATACATTAGACAACATTTAAAAACCAGATTTCTCATAAAAGTTCAGGTTTCTGGTTTATCTTTAACAGTTAGATCGGACAATATTTGATCCCTATTCCTACAAGGCAACTGAGGACCAGCCGTCTTCTGACTGGGGGTTTTGCACACTTGCTCTCTTCACTGGTCTTTATTGTCCAGGTACTTCTGATTGCCAGTGATCTGGTCTCTGATATTGAGGGTCGGTCTCGAAGTCGTATTTGTCCTTTCCTTCATGGCAATGATTCTGAAAGTGTGGTGTGGGAAGTCTGGGGGCCTGAGATCCTGTCTGGGTTGGCTCTGAGGCAAAAACATTATTTTTGTAATGATACTAAGACATTACTTGACTTTTTAATTTTCATTCTCTCACAAAGTACTGCATAATTTTCTACTGTGCATTTTAGAGACCTGCATGACTCAATGAACCAATATTTTCCAGATGACTGATGCACAATGTTACAAAATCATGGGTAAAATTTTCATTCAAAATGCACAATAGATCAATCAGTATTAATGTAAGAGAGTACAGTAAGTTCTTTGATATTGTTTCAGAGTCCCCATTGCAGCTCATTTTTAAGAAACTACTACTTGTTGGGTTTTGTTATCTCAAAATATATCCAAATTATATTTAAAAACTTTGAAATTACACCTCTGTTTTCCAGCAACGTAGCTGTGAGAGGTAGTTTTCTTCATATACTTCAACTGAAATAGCACATCTCAGATTGAAAGCAGAGCCAAGATGAGAATTGATCTGTCTTTTTTCAGATATTAAAGATATCTGCTAAATGTAAAAGGTGTCACTCATCTCAATTTTCTTTATTTTGAAAAAAATATGTTTTTAATAAAATATGCAATTTATGTTCACAGGTATAACATTATTATTATTTTAAATTGATAAGTAAATAAATATTTTTAGATATCTCTATTTTTACAACTAACATGATAGATGTTGAGAGATATAATTCATATAATCAAAAGCTCTTTAAGGGGCATCAATAAAATTAAAAGTCTAAATGGATCCTGAGGCTAAATGTTTGAGAACCACTGCCTCTTCTCAGTGCACATTCAGAATTCAGAGTCACTGAAAATAATCAGGAGGATGGGGTCAGAGCTCCACAGAACACTTTCTCCCAGGAGTCCTTGCTTCTGTGCAAATGAGGGAGCAGCTCTGGGCGAGGGGTTAGGATGCAGTCACAGGCTTTTTTGTAACACTGCCTGGGAGTGGCTGCCTAGTGCTGTTTATATTTGCATAAGCAAGATGCCACAGTGAGTGATTTTTCAGAGACAGAAAATACCCTGCTCTAAATAGAGAAAATTTGTAAATGGCAGCTTCTCTCCATGAAGTTTCATCTAACCACCCCCTACCCCCAGCTCCTGCTACTCATCAGTCTTGCTAATGACAAGTTACCAAGATAAACTTAACCAAAATCAAAATGACTGACCAAGTCATCAAAGAATTTTTCTCCGTTAAGAATGGCAAAGTTAATGTTTAATTATGTAGGCAAATAATAATTTCCCAAATACATGTTGATCAATTGTTAGCTTTTAACTAACGTAAACAAAGTGATCTCCATTTTTACAAAAATATCCATGATTCAATATATATGGATATCACTCATAATATGTAGACCTAACCACTTAATAAGAAATTAAAGATTTTTGTGTATTTGGTCATTTATGTTTTGACTATTTGTATAAGTTATATGTATTTAATATTTTACATTATATATAGATATACATAACATTTTACAACAATAACTCTGAATACAAGTTATTGCTTTGACTTCAGATATGGCATTAAAAATACTTGACAAACCAAAAAAATTGTTTTTTTGACATATCACAATGATGTAACCAGAGTTCTGTGTGAATGGAAATCTTAAAATTTGTTTTCACAAAGCAAAAATTAGGTAAAGAAAATAGAAGCTGCTGTTCATAGTTATACTTTGCCCTATAAACACCAGCTAATTTTTGCATCATCTGTATGACTGCAGGTTAGGTTGGAAATGTAGGTGCTTAAGTTCCCTGTTCAGTACATATTTCTAGTTTGTTTATTACTTTACATATCTGTTCATTTAGATAATTATCTGACACTTGCTCATGGCAGATTGTTTTGACAGATTATATTGGCTGAGATCAGTTTGTCACCTGCCATCTGTCCAGTAAAGGTGAGTTCAACAAGCTGGCAATTTCTAGGCAATCGTAAAAGATCCTTTTTTAATGAGTTAGAATTTTCTTTATCCTTAAGGAGGCATTGACCAAAGACAAATGTATTGACAAATATTAAGAGACACATTACCTTTATTCTTTATCAGGGTATTCTTTTATCTGAAATGCTGGTTTGAACATTATTTGGATTTAATCAGAAGGAGCATACTATATTAAAACAGAGTATGTTGGTTTTAAATTAGGAATGCAATTTGGTTGGTATCTTGAACAGCTTTGAATAGCATTATTTCCTCATCTTTTTTTGGTGGAGTTTTGACACTTGAGCAAACTCTAAATATCTCAAATTGAAAAGAATATTTTTAAAGCACATATACAATACTGTATATATCATTATAAAATTAGAGAAACTCTATTATTATAGATTTTTTGAATCCATAAAAAATAAACAACATTCAATGAGGGAAAGGATAGTCAGTTACTCAGTGTCTGACTGTATAATAAATAAAACCATTTCTTAGAGTGGCGATAATTATTTAAGATTATTTTGAAATAAAATAGGAATTTAAAGAAACCTTGAAAGTCAACTATAAAACACATAAACCAAAAGAGAAAATCAGCTTTTCTTTCTTAAAATGAGCCAATATTTCTATTTTTAATCAAAGGAGTAATTAATTCTAGAAGAAATAGTGGTAAATTTATTTTCATTTTTTCTTTTGCTTTTGTAAAATTATTTAACCAATGTAACCTGAATACTTACCATGTGTCAGGCATTTCCCCAATTTCCCCTATTCAGCAAGACAGACCTGGTTTCTGTCTTATGCCACTTAAGGTCTAGCTTTAAATCTTGCCCCAAAGTAGTCAAACTATGAGCTCCCACCCATGCTTCTAACTATTATTATTTGAATACATACATTTTTATGGTTATATGAATTGGCCAGTAATAATTGTGAAGCCTGTGTTGAAAGCAAAATAGAACATCTTGAGACATTTAAAAATATCTAGTGGCTTGTGAAGTGACCTATACTTTGGATACATATTTATTGGAGAAGAGAGGACCAGGGTTTTTGCTACCCTGTAAATTCTGCCTAGTTATCTGGCATGATAGGAATTTTTCACAGGCTGTTCTGAGAAAGTAGTCCAGCACTATTTTAGAGTAATCTATTGGACTGTGGGGAGTTCAGAAAAGGAAAAAAAAGAAAGAAGAAAAGAAAGGAAGAAAGAAACAAGGCATGTCCTTAAAGACCTTCTGATATAATGGGAACACAGCACCAACATAAATATATGGATATAAACACAAGTGACTCCAAGAAATAAATATACACAATCAACTGCTGGACCAAAGGCTCTCTCAAGGGCCTCTTTGTGCTATATGATCTCATGATTTGTTGAACTGTAGCTTTCTAGAGGAATATACAAAAATCTTAGAGTTCCAAGGGGCATGAAGTTTGAATATGTGGGAGTCTTCAGAGCTCCTGTGGAAAAGTTTCATCAAAGAATTGAGACTTAGGTTGTATATATCACAAGCACAGCATCACACTCACTGGAAGCACAGCCAAATTGCCATCATGTAGACATTAGTAAAAGAATGAAAAATACAACCAACTGGACCACTGTCTACATGGCATGGAAGAATTGCTCAACTAATTTTTTTGATTGATGTGACCAGTTGTTTTGGCACTATGTCAAGACTGAATCATACACAAGTGCTCAACATGAGTCATTACAGATTCCAAAGATGCTCAGATTCCAATGTGGCTACAATCTGAAATGTAGGATTAGATACATTTTATAATGAATCTGTTGACTTTTTAAAAATCTGACCAATCATAAGAACTTTGTTTCTTTGATTTGAAAAATCATTTCCCTTTAAAACTTAAGCCACATCCTCATTACCTTATTCTATGACTGTATGAAATATTCTATTTTATGAAAGAGAAGACTGCATAAAATTTTGTACTGTATGCATTACACAAAATAGCTTTATCTGGACAAATTTTATTTTTTTCTAATAAACAACCTGGCATAAAATAAGTGGGATGATGACAAATTCTCTTTGAAATGTAGCACTTGGGAACAGTGACATTGACTGAGGAGAGGAGTAGCTGTGCTATATGGGACAAGGGGGTATAAAGGAAAACACACACTAGAGGTGACTTCAGTTTATTTTAAATGGCACACATTTGATGCAATCTCAGAAAAGAAAGGGACTCTAAATCTTCCAAGCTAAAAGGAACAAACAGGAAGAAGTAACTGTATACAAAAAATGGGAATCATGCTTGTTCCTGAGTCAGGCAAGTTAAAATAAGAGGATTCAAGTTCAAGAACAGAAGATGATTTACGAAGGAAGCCAGCCTCGGTTGGTCATGTCCACCTTCCTTAAGTGGGGACAGAACTATTAACAACATCAAGCAGATTTAGAAAGACAGCATTGGATATAGTATATACTAAGTATAGTCTTTAATTGGCAGGGGGCACTCCTTCTAATCTCAAATAATTTCATAAAAATTTGTTCAAATATATAGTGATTACATATTGATAAACATTACACATCTGATGATAAAACTAGTAACATACTGGACTATCCATGGGAATGAAATCAGG
Organism: Leptonychotes weddellii; assembly: GCF_054177405.1. Taxonomy (NCBI): domain Eukaryota; kingdom Metazoa; phylum Chordata; class Mammalia; order Carnivora; family Phocidae; genus Leptonychotes; species Leptonychotes weddellii. The sequence continues at coordinate 77,095,515 of NC_138371.1, read as the reverse complement.
AATTCTGACTCAATGACCATTGAGGAACCTGAGTAAATTACTTTTTTTTTAAGATTGTTTATTTATTTATTTGACAGAGAGAGAGAGAGAGGGAAAGAGCACGAGCCAGGGGGAGAAGCAGAAGGAGAAGCAGACTCCCTGCTGAGCAGCGAGCCCAATGTGGGGCTGGATCCAGGAACCCTGTGATCATGGCCTGAGAGGAAGGCAGATGCTCAACCAGCTGAGCCACCCAAGTGCCCCCAGCCCCAAGTAGATTACTTAATGCAACTTTCTTCTTGTTGATTTGGGGACACTGAGACTCAAGGAGATCAAGTAACAAATTCACACAATGCTGGCAGTGTAAGGAAAGGCTTTAGAGTCCTGGTCAGGTGTTCTTTTCATTCAGTGCATGTAAACAACCTAAAAATTAATGTTGACTTTTAACTACTGATTTTGACATATCAGCATTATAGATAACTTCTGCTAAGTGTTCTTTATATGAGGAACTACTTACTTTTGTCAATTTTTTATATTAATTTTTAAGCACTAACACAATTTCTGGGTTTCTTGAAGCTGATTAACTTGAAAGTTTATAGTAAGCAGAATTAAAAATAGGGGTTTTAAAAGAGAGATCTTTTAAATGGGGGTTTTAAAAGAGAGATCTTTTAAAATGAAGCATAGAGTCTGTGTATTTAGACTATAAACCAGGTTCCTAGTACTACCAACGGCTACTTAGCTGTGAATTACCTAGTTCTCCCTTATTTCAATTGATTCGCAAAGGCTTTTTCTTGTCCACTCTTTTTTTTCTCATTCATATTACTATTTCTCCATTGCCTTCCCCCTCTTCTCCATATATATTTTCATGAAACAAACTGGCTAAATTCCAATGATAGTGTAGTGACCAATCTATAGCAAGAGGATATATGGCCGATAAGCTCACTTCATTTACTTCTAAAAATGTCAAGGGCACAGTTTATTTCTTTAGCTCAAAGGCTAATGCTTGATAAAGATGGTTGGAAATGCACGCATGATTTTAAAATAATATATTATATAAACATCTCGTGGCTTTAAAAAACTAATAACATATGTATGATGATTTATGTTTAGTAGGAAATTTGCAATTAGCACAAGGTCATGTGCATAAGCAGGCAAATGATACTTAAAGTTTCATGTTGCAATATCTAATATTATCTAATATCTAATAGTAAAAATATGAGCTGAATTTGTTTAGATTTAAAGTTTTAAAAATCTGATTTCATGGTATTTCATGGTCCCATCATCACCATTGCTTTATTCCATGTATTCTTGATGACATCAAGAGATGTGTTCATTCAGAAATATTTAGGATACATTATGTGCTCAGAGATTATACTGGGAGCTATAAGGATATGCAAAGGAAACATAAATATATTTTATTCAAGACCAGAGTAAGACTGTCAGAATGTGTTGTGTGCATGGAGGACAGGTATTTTTCAAAAGAATAAAGACTTGGCCTCTTGGCTCATGTCCTTCCTCACTCCTCCTTCCACAGACTGAATGCTTGTGTCCCTTCAAAATTCATATGCAGAAACCTAATTCCCAATGTGATGGTATTTGGAGGTGGAACCTTTGGGAGATGATTAGGTCATGAGGGTGAAGCCCTCATAAATGAGGTTAGTGCCTTTATAAAGAAGATTTCTGAGAGTTCCCTGGCCCCTTCTGCCATGTGAGGACACAGAGAAAAGCCAGCTGCCTGTGAATCAGGCTCTCACCAGATATAGCATCTGTTAGTGCCTTGATCTTGGCCTTTCCAGCCTCCGGAACTGTGAGAAATAAATGTTAGTTGTTAAAGCCATCCGGTCCGGTATTTTGTTATAAAATTCTGAATGGACTAAAATACCGCTTTAAGTGAGGAAGGCTGATTTATCTAAATAGTGAATTGGAAATTGAAAAGAAGCTACAAACCTACCTTAGATCCAACTGTCTTCTTACTTACTTTGGGATTCAAGAATTTTGCAGGGGAAAGCCCGTACTGTGAGAAGGAGTGTGTATGTGTGGCGGTGGGGGGAGGGCACACTTGTGAATATGATAGGCTGAATTTAATACAGAGTTGAAATAATAATCTCACCAGAGCAGTTCTCTGAAATCATCTTTAATTAGTCATATAAATGACAATTGCATCTCTATTTGACTGAACCTCAAAAATTATAAGAGGGGATATTATTAATATAGTTAAAAGTTATAAGTGAAGGATTATGGTGATATAAAAAGATAGCTTACTTCAAATGGAGATATTCATAGACAATCTCATGGAGGAAGTAGCATCTGAGTTGAACTTGGAAGAATAGGTGGAATTTAGACATAATGATTGGTGAATGATAAGGATAAAAACACAAAGAGTGTGTAGGAAATAAAAGGAGAACAAGCAAAGAAATTTGATAGGACTGGGTTTGTAAAATTTGCTTCAGTTGTGTTGGTCTCTCAGGAAATGTGTTTCTCCTTCCATTTGTTCAGGTCAAAAAAAAAAAAAGGGGGGGGTAGTCATCCAGTCATCCTTGAATTTTTTCCTCATATAACACACATCCAACCTGTCAGTAAATATGTCCATTCTAACTTCAAAATATATCCAGAATCCAACTCTTTCTCAGTCTCTCTACTAGCTTACAACCCCAAAGCCTTCCTGTCTTATTAGAGAAAAATGACAAATTTTTAATGACCAGCAATCCAAATCCACATGATTTGGATTCTGTTATCGCTCCAGTTCATCTTTTTTGAATGTCCCCTTCTCTTGGAATAGCCAGGCTAGTCTCTTTTTGTCAACCAGGCAGTGGCCCCAGGACCTTTACATTGCAGGTTTCTCTGCTTAGGACACTCCTCCCACAGAATTTTCAATGGCTTGCTCTCTTATCTGGTTTAGGACTCTGCCCAAATTTCACCTTATCAGTAAGGTCATCCCTGACAACCCTATTTAAATCAGCGGCTCTGGCCCCTGTCCTCACTCCATTCTCCCTCACTCCTCTTGTCTGGCTTACTTTACTTGAGAGTACCTACCACAAGCCATTTCAAACAAGCGAGACTAGACCCTGCTGTGGCAACTAGAGACCCTCAAACCTGAGGCTCTTACAGCAACATGCTGCAAATCCATACAGGTCACTTGTGGCTCCACTGTTTGCAATCTTCGCCCTGGGACCAGGATAATAAATAACATCTATATGGAAATACTGCTCGTTGTTTTGCCAGAGGAAAATGGAAAAATTGGTGAACCATAAGCTGACTCTTAAAGCTTTTTCCTGGAAGTGACCCATCTCTTTTTCAAATACATTTCATAGTGTTCAAAGCAAGAAATACAGTTGAAACTGGTATCAGTGAGGGGATGAAATATGATTCTCATGCACCGCATGGCATTGGAATATTTGGCAACTAGTTTTATAAGCCACCCCATTATGTAACATAATCTATGCTATTTGCTTGGTTATTACCTGTTTCACTTTATGTCTTAGATAAGGTTCCTTTGAAATGTACTCTGAAGTGGAGACTGTGTTTAGAAAGTGAATGTTCTTTGGAAATATACCTGTGCAGAAGTGAGGAAGGCAGGACTGGGCAGAGGGAAATACTGACCTGTAGTATGGTTGCAACTGAATCCTCAGTCCACCCCACAAAGAGTTCTGGAGCTTGGCAGGCCCTTTGGGGTTGTCTCAAATTGAAGCTAGGGGGCCAGGCCTTTGCATTTCCACATCTGATGGCCATTGGCTGCAAGCATCTTCCAAAAGGGAATGGGCCTTTGCTCAAGGGAGCTCCCTGTCATAGAGCACAACTGCCAACCAGGGGCACAAGTAGGAAGAGTCAGCTGGCTAAGTTGGCAGGGGGAAGTGTGTCTGACCGGGATATCTTGGCAGAGCACCACAACACCAACTGTCTCCATTGGAATAAGATGCCCATGAAGGTGTTTGATGCTGTAACCACCAGGCCTTAATCGGCTCCTTGCATGAGATATGTTCAACAACTGTTGAATGAAAAAATGAATAGTTTGTATAAAATTTTAGATTAGAAAGGTAGAAGCAGATTAAGCATAAAGGTTCTTCATTGCCTAAATAAGGCTTAAACTTGAAGGGAAGTTAAATGTATACAAGTAGGCTTCTGGAATACTGACCAAATGGCAGTGCATACAATGCACTGAATATGGGAAAAGAGAGGCTAGGAATGGCTCACAAGAGGCTAGTGCCATATTTCAGGTAGAGGAACGTGACACAGGCTGATGTCATGGGATTGGGAGTGGGAAGGGGTGGGGCATGAGGGCAACAGAATATCTCATGAATAAAAATTTAGCAACATGGCAAGAGGACAGAAAAGGAGGGCCGAAAAAAAATCAAAGGTCACTTGGAGAGATTATGAGCTTAGTAATGAAACAAACAAAGCAATACAACAACAACAAAAAAAAAAAAAAAGAAAGAAAGAAGAAAAAGAGAAAGAGAAAGGGAAAGAGAAAGAGAGAGATTGAGAGTCGAGAAGTACTCTAAGAGGAAAACTGAAGAGCATTCTCTAGTTAGCTTCTGGGAAAGTAGTCTAAGACATGGGGACAGAACCCTTTGCAATGGTTCATACTGGGTCCAGAAAAAAGGCCTGTAACTTATGTATTAGATCATCTTGTATTTTTCTCTTTAACAGTGTAAGACCTGAGTCATTTTCATCATGTGATTTGTTTTCAGAAAACTAATTGACTTAATTATACAGTCTTTAGTGTCAGCTACAGTATAAAAATCTGTAGTAAAAATACATGAAGCATCCCAACTACTTAGAAATTATTGAGAGTTCGGACACTAAGCCGCACCTGTTAGACATCCATTGAAACAGTTTGCATGGATGGGGGTGTTGAAGGGGAGTTTTCTGATCAAGGTTTCCATATGTATGAACCAATTCTGACTATTATTTGTGAACTCAAAGAAAGGTTACATGATAAGTTCAATGTCTAGTGTCATTTCCATCAACTTGGATGACGAAGAACAGCTTTGCTTTACAAGTAGGTGTTCTTCACAGTCAATCAATGATATGCACGCAATAAACAAACTATAACAAATGAAAATATTATGAATGTTCAGAATAGTAAGCATGACCTCTCTGCCAGCCTAAAGATGCTGATGGGAAAAGGTATATACAAAGGTATATAAGATATATTGTTTGATACATAGGAAATACTCAACAAATGGAAAAAATTATGTTTGTCAGTGATAGTCCATAATAATTTAGAAAAAGATGTTCTGACTAAATATTCCTGTTATTCTATATTATCTACATGGCTCACCAAATTCCCAGGACTAGAATACAATGAAAATATGCTTAACAGTATAATTAACAGTTTGATTAATTAATTCTATAATTTAAAATAAAAATTACATGTTCATGACTTTGAGTTTTAAGTAAAATCATCTCATTATCAATCCTCAGGTATTATGTCTCATGAGACCTGTTGAATTATAAAGTACCAAAAATGTTAGGCCTTGATCTCATGAAGAGCACATATTTCTGGTACTTAATTCAGGCCCTGGTACAATAGATGCTTGAAAGATGAATGAACTAACAAATAGATGAATGCCTGCAGAGAGGGATAATAGCAAATTTGCAGGTGGGCAGGGTTTCAGTTATTATACAGGTGCTCTGTTTTTTACTGTTTCTAAATATGTGTTGCAGCATAAAATAGTATTTGTTTATTTGCTACCTATGTGAGTGCTGTATTTTTTCTACATTGATTTTTAGAGCTTAACAAATGATTTTAAGTTCTTTCTAGCCTATGGCTAGACCAGAATAAGATGCATTTCAAAAACATCCACATACTTTTAAAGTGATGGCTGAAGAATCTCTCAAGGCATTAAAAAAAAGATAAAATCTTCTTTTAAAAGTATTTTGCTCACCTTTCTTTAAAAAAATGGGAGGGGTTAAGAAACTTGGGGTTTATTGAATCAAGCAAAGCCTCAATCCCATAGTAACCTATTCAGGGGTGATATTGATCAATAGAGTCAAAGACAGAAGAATCTAACTAAAATAAACAGTGACTTTCTTATCCTCAATGGGTTTCTTCGTGAGCTTCCTGCAGGTAAGAACACAAATATGATTTTCCTTTAGAGATTTTTTTGTTTATTCCTATTAAACATGCCTCAGGAGTTCTCTAACATGGGTAAAGTCCACAGTGCATTCGATTGTGTTGGTTGTTTTTCCTAAGACTTGTTGAAAATTTGGCAGGTTCAGAAAACCTATTGGTTAGGAATCTAAAAAATTGCTAAACTGTTTGATAGAAAAATATCAGACATATTTTTATGTGCATTTCTCTTTACTAAGAATTTAACAGATATCTTTAAAATGTAATTTTGTTCTTTAAGTAAAGTTTTGATCATAAGAGTATTCATGACCACATGACTTTTGTCCAAATGAGAAATTATTTGACCTCACCAATTAAATATAACTGTCCAGGATTTTAATTTCATGTATTATTTGTAAATCTGATAGTAAGATTCTCTAATTTCTTTGAATTCAATCTCCTTTGGAACCATCTGTTTGTCCTGCTTTCTTTAGAACTTGGTATATTTTCTTTTGTCTTCCACCCTTTCTCATGTCCTCAATTTCCTTGAGTTCTGTTGTACATTTTCAAATGTTTTTATTCCTCTCGTTCTCAATCTTTTGGTGACAAAGACACATTCACCAGAAAAGAGACATGCTCAGGCATCATCAGACCATGTATAACTTAAATCTTTGTCACAGGTGTCTGTATTCCAGAGTCAACATTCATATGAAAATGAGAAAACACAGAACGGTACAGAACAGAACAATTTGGCTTCCCATAATTAAAAAAAAAAAAAGCTGACAAACTGCAGAATCCAGCCAGGGGTTTGCCATGGTTCAGGTGCTAACCTCTCAGAGTGTCTTGACCTCTCAACCAATTTCAATGCTTGATCAAACAAGGAAGCCCAAATTAGATAAGCCCCAAAGCCTCCTTTGTGATACGTGTTTAATGTTTCCTTCTCCCACTTCAATTATACCGTCTTCATTACGCTTCCCGCCTCACTATCACAGTTGTTAAAATGAAAAGCCTCTTTCCCATCGCCACGGCTCCATTATGCAGGCCTATACCTGTGCTGGCAGCATGCTCTTCTTCTCACCTCATATTGCCTTTTGCTTGGGGAGGAGATCCCTGCCGTGCATCTCAAACTGAAAACTGAAAGAAAATTAAGTTGCTGTTTGGAGTTCGAGCGAATTATGGAAAACGGGCCCTTTTTTGTCTACCAGGCGTGTTAGCGTAAGCTATTACCCACCTTCTACCCCATTCCCTACAGTGGTAGCCGTCAGTATGGAAATCTCATCTAAACTTTTGTTGTCAGTTTGTACCTAAAGCAAGGAAGCACACACGTGGCATTTTCTTCAGACTGCGGCTACATGGTGAACATAATGGGCCACAAAATGGTTGATCTGGCTATCTGGGCCATTCTAATGGCTGACTTGAGTCATTGAACTGTAAAGCCTGGTAACCCAGTAATAATTAGCTTCTAATTCAGAAAAACACGAAGCTGAATCAACTATTTGGTAGCAGAACGTAATCAAAAACTGAACACTAAATATGAGCTGCCTTCAACTAATTTGAGTTCTCTGTAGAAAAGCACAATATTTGATAATTTCACATTGTGTGTTGATATTTTAGTTTTTAGTTTCTAATATAATTACAGTGTTTTTTTCGTTTAACATTTTTTTTATTTTGTTACACTTACAGTTTTGCATGAGAATATCTAATTGCACATGAGCGCAGGCTCAGCTGAAGCTTTAGGACTTAAGCATTAAGGACCCAATCAATTGGAAGCCGAGATGCCCTTAATTGAATTGGCAATGATAAACCGAGCAAGCGGGAACATGGGTGGGTGATTGCTGTTCTTTGGAGGGATGATTTTGGTGGTGCCAACTACCAGCGACATTGGAGAATCACGGAAACAGTCTGATGGCTGAATATGTTTGGCTAAAGGAATCTTTAGGTGGTATTACTTACATTGTGAAGTAGATAGAAGACTGCAATCTATGTGTTATGTTTTGAGAATTTCCAACCAAGGACAATCCCTCCAAAAACATTTCCAAAATGTTCATGCTTGGGGCCAACACAATGATAGCCTCTGTCAAGATGAAAATATTATTAGGGAGGGGCAACACACAAAGCCATGAACATCTAGTCTGACCCGTGGCTGGAAGTTCTGTCGCAGACATGAGTTCAGGACAATGAATTTCACTTTCTTTGATGAGATATTGGGAGTCTGAAAAGTTAGGCAACTGATGCTGAGATTTCTGGCCATATCTATAAAATATTACAAGTATTATTCACTAAATCTCCAAGGGTCCTTTTAGGGAATGGAAATCCAAGGCATTGGATTGAGCAGAGATCATTAACAAAATCAAAAAAGAAATTAATTCCATCTACTAAATCACAGTTACCCAATTTTTTTAGTCTCATAGCATCACATATCCAAAGAGTTAAAATTTTTAAATCATGTGTTCAATTCAGAATAGGATAGAATAACTAATTTTGCACTTATGTATTTTTTAGATTATGGTTTAAGAAGTATTTTAAATACAACTTAAAGACCGGTTTTAATTGTATTTATTATACTTAAATACATTTTAAATCACTCAAATCAATGTGTGCCATATACAATTAAATTAATTTTAAGTTAATCATATAAAAAGATGCATGATTGCTGAAAACTGTATTAAAATGACATACTATGTCTTGTTTGGTGTTAGGACTGAGTAGTAGAGTAAAATACACACTGGAATTTCGCTCTGTGTTATAGCATCATTTAAAACAAAAAAAGTTCCCATGATCTTATGTTTAGAGTTCTTACATATTTCTTCTTTAAAATTACCTATTTATAAATATTTTAATTTTATTAATAAAAAAAGAATATGTCCACAGTAGATATTGAGAATCTTTATTTCTAATAAGCAAAAAGCCAAAGTGGATATGATAATTACTTTATTTTCTTTTTAATATTTTTAAAAATCAAGGTTAAAATGTAATTTGAATAATTTTACAGGTCATAAGTATACAATTCGATGAATTACTAAAACTAGTTAATGTACCTAACACTACAATTCAGTGGGTTAGTGGATAAGTGCAAATACACATATAGCTCCCCACCCCAATCAAGATCAAGAACATTTCCAACACCCAGAGTGTTTCCTCATGTCCCTTCCAGTTCATTCTCAGGTCGCTAAACAACAACGATTCTGGCTTCTAGCACCATAAATTAGCTGTGCTTACTCTTGAACTTCATATAAATGAAGTCATACAGGATGTCATCTTTGTCTCTTCACTTGACGTAATATCTTTGAAATCCAACCATGTTATTCATCTTGGGCATCCATAATTTTTTTTATTGCTGGATAGTGTCTAATTATATGAGTGGACCCCAATTTGTTTATCTATTCCCCTGATAGACATTTTTGTCTTTTCCAGTTTGGAGCTATGATGAATAAAGCTTTTACAAACCATTCTTGTACAAATCTATTTGAGGATATAGGCTTTCGTTTCTCTTAGTAAATACCTACGAGTGGAACTGCTGGTTCATAGAACGGATGCACACATATCTATGAGAAACTGCTTTCACTTTTACTAAGTGGTTGTACTGTTTTAAACTCCTATCAGGACTATATGAAAGCTTGATTTGTTCCGCAGCCTTGTCAACCTTTGTTGTTATCAGTGTTTCATATTTTAGCCATTCTAGCTGGTGTGAAATGGTGTCTCATTCTAGCTTTATTAGCATTGTTTTGCTGAAGTACTAAACCTAGTTTCACTTATGCTAGAGGAATTTCATCCAGATTGACTAATATAAGTAGGATATAGCAAAGAGCATTTTAGGGCATGTTTTAAGAATTATTCAATATTTATTCTCATTTTTTAATTTCAATCTAGTGTTTCCTATCTTTACTAGAAGTCTCATAGTTCTGAACTTAATAATAAATTATTGATAATAAAAATAATTATAACAATTATAATCCAGGCAAAACCATTATGCCACTAGTGTTAACTACAACAAGCATTATGAAATCAGGCATAACTTTCAGTCCGTTGAAACACTTCAGTAATACATTGATGTTGATAATAGTCAAAAGATCTAAAAGCAATTGGGTGTAAAATAGGTCATTGTCAATATACTTACTGGTTTCTAAATCCTATGCTTTTAAGTAATACTCTTTTAATATTAATGTTTATGCCATATTTTAGTAGTATAATGAGGGAAAAGAAGTATAAAACAAAAAAAGAAGAACAAGGAAACGATCACTATGATAGTTAATGAATGTTAGTATTTTTAGAGTAATACTGTCTATAAGTAGTCATTTTTATAACTGACCAGGAATTATATCCTAGAGGTGATCCTTCCAAGGTTTCTTTAACGTTAGGTTTTCTAGCACCTTGGTAAACTGAGGCTAAGACAAATCTATAGAAATTATTTCAAAAGTAAAACATTCAATCAGAAGCTAGTAGTAATGTGTCTACACAGTAACAAATAACCAATTGAACTTATTTTGCTCCCGTTGAAATGAATGGTTGAAGAATTGTTCAGTTGTTTATTTGGGTATAGCCCCAGCCTCCAGGACTTTACCTATTCAATTATGTCTGAGTTGACATCTGACTCTGGAGATTGCAAAGATTATAAGTTATTTCCCTACTGGTACCAGAGGAATTAAGTCCTATTTAGGAAGACTTTGACTTTGCATGGAGGAGTTAAGAGATTTCAGTGAAAATTATAAAACTGTGTAAAAATAATAAAGCAGTAACCACAGGACGTAAAAATCTATCTGAATTCTTTAAAGGGTTATGAGTAATTTCCCTTGCATAAACAAGTTATTCTGAAAGGGTTCTAAAGTAATTTAGAGGGAAAGCCAGGAGAGCATATGAAAACCCACATGGCAAGCAGGATCACTTTTTTAAAAAGTTTGTCAATCTAATAAGCACTTAATTAAAGTCAACAGAGTCTCTAAGTCTCCAAGTAATTTTCAAAAAGAGCTTTTGGGAAAGGGAACATTTTTCTCCATGCTTGTCCTCTTTTTCTCTTGTTCTCCATTTGTCTGATAACTGTGGAAAGCCTTTATAATATTATCTTTGGGGTTTTGTTCTTATTAACTCTTTCTTCTCATCATGTAGCTCAGTTCAAGACCAGTCAAATACAAACTTTTTTTTCTATTAAAATTCCAATATTGTGGTCTCAGAAAAGACTGAAGTTTTATCAGTCATTTGGGAAAAGAAGTTTTCACCAAAATGAAGTTTTTATCAGACTCTAAATGTGTAGCCTTGGGATGTCCTGCTAATATATATATATTATATACATATATATATGTGTATATATATATATATATATATATATACACACACACATATATATATAATATATAATATATATGTATAGTCATCCCAGATGCAGTTTTGACCTGCTCACTTCTTTTCAGAAAAGACTAAGAGGAATAAAAGGGAAAAGAGGGACCCAGGAAGCAGCCAAAAGTTAGAGGATGGAATGGAAAGAGTAATTATTTAATAGTTTGTTAAGAAAAAGTAAATTACTGGAAAAATGTCTGACCATTTTAGAAAACTTGGAAAATATAAAATGCCTGATCTCTAATAATCTCATAATATAGAAACAACTCCTATTCTCTCCTTGAAATATTTGACCAGTTCTTTCTCTGTACGTAAACTAGGATTATGGTTGTGAGCTTAGAAACTACTCCTTCTACTCTCCTACCCTTCAGCTCTTCTTTTTCCTCAATCTATTGACATTGGCTTGTTGCAAATTCTCCTAGGAAAATAATAAAGATATTTTCAATTGAAATTTCAATTTCAATTCAAATGAGGCTCAGATGTATACCTGCATCTCTGATGAAATTGTGGAAACCAAGATGAATGCCTGAAAGGATTATGGGATCACTAGGAGAAAAATCCACCCTGAAACTAGAGGAGGGAAGCAATAGGGCCTGAGGGAAGGAGAAGAATGTTTCCAGGTAAGATGTGGCCGTTACTAGAACAGAACAAAATCAACCACAGGAGAGACATTTGTGTGCTCAAAGGAAAGAAATACCATCTGAGTATAAAGAAAAAGTAGTACATATCAATATGTTTTTCTAAAATATATTGTTATTTTTATGTATTTTTCATCTGACAAGCAGTAGGACAAGAATTTGCACCTAAGAAGTAGTATTTCCAAAGCCCCTGCTTTTAATCACTATATGATTCTGCCTCTCATAAAAGCAATAAGCAAGCTATTAATTATTATTGGTTGCATGTGTCCTCACTCATTAATATTTCAATTTTATTTTATATTTGAGTAGGAAGAAGTTATAAAAATTCTTAATTTTAGAATATTTACAAATATTTAATTCATTTTATTCTTATTAGGAACTAAGGCCACAAGGCCACATATCAGACAATTACATTCAGTGCATATGATAAAATCTAAGTGCTTATAAAAGGAGGTTCTCCAAGGTCTTTAAAAAACAAATAGAAACAAAGCATTTCTTATTACCACTGTATGCATGTAAAAATCCATATGGGAGAATGTTCTTAAAAGGATTCTAATGCAATCTATCTACTGCATTTGCCCTTATACAATTTTCTAAAAAGTTAAGCTTCAGTCTAGCCCATGTCTATTTATAATAAATTTTGCATTAATGCATAGCCTAATTTAATAGATCTTGATATAAAAAACAAAGTAGTATTTAGAAATTCCTCCTATATGAACTGGACCAGAAAGCTAGTGCAAATGAATGTTTCCTATTTGTGACAAAGAATTAGTGAGTCAAAGTCTTCTCTGAAAGACTGATTGTATGATATCATGAACTCTGTCTCTTGGAATGTAGAAATATTAGCAGAATTGAGGGAACAGCTCCAATGGTTAATTGCCTCTCTCCCTCAGTATGTGGGCATTTAGAGGAGTTCAGAATGGTCAGGTTGAGCCAGTGTGCTGTCTGCTGGCCTGCACCCATCCTCCCTTCATTGTCAATAGGAACAAAAGGGACCGAGGATGACGCTTAATGCTCCCACAGAGAATTTCTTCTCTAGAGTAAACTTAAATGGCTTAGAACAGGACCTTGCAAAACTATGCCTTCTAGATAACTTTGCACCAAGGAATAGTAGAAAACTGCTTTCCACTGCTAAGAGAAACACACCAAGAATGAACCAAGAACAGAATAAGGCCACCATCAATGTGTGCATGTAGTCAACAGAACACACTCATTTAGATGGAAAACAAAGAAGTTTGGGACTCACCCAGGAGCCTTGGGTCTAAGCCTCCAAGAAATAAATTTATGCCAAATAAAAATTGTTATCTTCCAACTTCTGTAGTTAGGTCACTTATAAAATAAATTTGAAATTCATGTGCTCCTCCTTGCATATTTGTAAGTTGACATGTAAAAGTTTTTGTGCTAGGTTTACATAAGATCAATTATTGATAATAGAAAGCTAAAATATTGTACACTTAGAAAAAATGAAATATGATGAGGTTTGACTATAAATGGTATAAAAATTCTATATATTGATAAGATAGGTTTTAAATGCCTTATTGAATAAAGTACACTAAATCTGAAAGAAATCACATAAAGTTTTATATCTTTGGTTTTATTCAGTGTTATCTGGAAAATTTTAATTGTTTTGGAAAACATTCCAGTTACATGTAAAATAATCAGTGTCAGTAATTTATATTACTTCGGCAGTTTGAATGTGAGACATTCCAACACTGACTAAACAACCTATTTTTAATGCCACTCTTCATTTTTAATAGAAATATGTATAAGACAAGAAAGCTTTGATTAATTTGTAAAGGAAGCCACTGCAAACCCAATGTTTTGATTTTCCTTCTCACTAGCATTAGATTTTATACGTCAGGGCAATGAATCATTTTAAGATTTAGCATGGATGGGAGATGTGTATTTCTTCTGTAAAATGGCTAAAAGGACTATTTTGAAGGGACGGTCATTCTTAGGCAAGTTAATTTTCTGGAAGAAACTTTATATGGAATTTGAATAACTAGAAATTGATTACCCAAAACTATTTATGCTTGTGTACCACTCAAAAATCTTTTCATGACCTGAAGGGTACTCTTACCTCTTCTTGAACAGCTGGGTTAAGGAAGAACTCCCTTCCTAGATATGATCAACTTTCCAATAATAGAAATAATCTAAGACATCTGTTGGTGAAAACAAGTGAGAGAACAGGGGACAAAGAGAGGAGAGGTAAAGGGGATATGAGCTTTTTGTTTTGGACACTTCAAAACCTGAGGAGGGCAGAAAACTTACCTGGAACGTAGAATTTACAATTGTTCCTCTATGAGTTAAAGACGGGAGTCTAGATTCCACAGGTAAGTGAAATCATATGGTATTTGTCTTTTTCTTTCACTGTGTGACTTATTTCACTTAGCATAAGACCTTTTAGCTCCATCCATGTTGCTGCAATTGGCAAGATCTCATTCTTTTTTAAGGCTGAGTAATATTCCTCTGTGTGTGTGTGTTCGTGTGTGTGTGTGTGTGTGTGTGTGTGTGTGTACAGCACAAAAACAAAACAAACAAATGAACATACACAAAAAACAGAAACAGGCTCATAAATACAGAGAACAAATTACTGGTTGCCAGAGGAAAAGGAGGTGGGAGGATGGGTGAAATAAGTGAAGGAGATTAGGAGGTACAAACTTCCAGTTATAAATAAATCATGGAGATGAAAAGTATAGCATAGGGAATATAGTCAATAATATTGCAATAACTTTGTATGGTGATGGATGGTAACTACACTTATTGTGATGAACACTGTCTACTGTATAGAATTGTTGAATCACTATGATGTAGACCAGAAACTAATATAACATTGTATTTCAACTATAATTCAATTAAAAAAAAAAAAAGATAGGAGCCTAAAATTCCCCAAATTCAGTTTTCAATAAAAGATTAACTCATTCATTGTGCTTTTCAGCTGCAATAATTATCAGAATCATGGTTTATATCTTTGCTCTTGAAGTGTGCTTTGCTATACCACACATTTTCCAGATATCTCTATCCAGGGTAGCTGGCAAGGAGGTGCTCATGATTAGTTGATGAGGCTACTCAGCAGCACCTGCATTGGACAAGGCATCGCCAGCATTTCAGAGAGCAGAAGCCTCCACCACACCCCGGACCTCTCAGCCAGCCCCTGCCCAGGAGTGCAAGTGTGCATATGCACACACACACACACACACTTGGGTGTACAAAGGAGCGTCATTGAATATCAGCATTGGATGTCAACAGACACCCTCTAGAAATCTAGACAATCCAGCCAAACTCAGCTGACTTCCTGCCAAGTTTGAGTGGACTCTTGAAAAGTGGCCAAGAAAATGAGGGAAACGTGCCGTTATGCCGGTTTGTAGGCCCGAGCCTCAAGAGACCATCAGCTTCCACTACTTATCTTTTGGAATAGTTGTTCTTAGAACTCAGCTGACATTTTGTGAGGAAGCCAAAGCAATCCCTTGAAGAGGTCTACTCAGAGAGAAATGAGGCCACTAACTGTCAGCCCGACTAAGCTCCCAGATAACAGCCAGCACTAACTTCCCAGCAATAACTTGTATGTAAAGCATCTTGCAAGTGGATTCTTTACCTCCAGCTGAGCCCCCCAGATAATGGTCCATGAAACAGTGATGAAATTTTCCAAACTACTGATTTTTCAACAAAGTAAGTGATTGTTGTTGTTTTAATGCCATTAATTTTGGGGATGATTTGTTACATGGCAATTAATAAAATCAGAACACTTGCTTACACACCTAGCTTAAAGGGGCATATCCCATTAATTTCATCCCTGCTATTATTCTCTTCTGCGAGAATTGCTGATCTTTTTCTGACTTCTCCAGAAAAATGTTTACTATGGACCAACTCATCTGTCTGCCTATACCTTGTCTACCCTCATGTTTCATAATCCCAGGATTTCTCGCCTCAGCTGGTCTTGCATTCTGCTCAGAAATCCAGTATTCCTGTACCTACCCTCTCTTATTTTCCGCAAATGTTTTAAGCCTACTCCCCTTTTCTCAGTCCTTTGACCAAGAAGCCTAATCTCACTCTCGGCAGGTAAACTGAACCCTCGAGTCCACAGCTGCAGGAGCCACCGGATGGAAACTGCTGCCACTTGTTCCATCAGTTTCCCTCACTTCCACCTTTCCTCCTCACCGGCTCCTTTGCGGTGTTCTTCCGTGTCGTAGTTAGCTACAGTTCAACATTTCCCATACTGGGCAAATGAAGAACACTGATGTTTCATGTTATCCTGCAGCCTTGATTCTCAGCTTTCCTGAATATCCAAGGTTCCTGAGAATATTCTTAGGTGCGCAGCTTCCACTCTCTTATCCTCCCATTCATGCCATAACCACCTGGTCCAATCCCCGCTCCCCCACCCCCAGTGAAACTGATTGTCTTGGGGCAAATCTTCCCCTGTTACTATAGCCATTGGGAATCTTTTATGTCTTATTTACCTTGATATCTCTTCACCCCCTGATTTTTTTCCTTACACATGTACCCCTTGATTTTGTCGGCCACTTCTTGTTTCTGAAATGTTCTGTTCCTTTGGCTACTATTACTTGTTCTCCAAATGTTCTTCTACCTCACTGACTCCTTCTTCCAAGTCCAGTTTGTTATCTCTTCTTATTCTCCTTGCTCCTGCAATTTACTCTCATTCCAAGCTCTGCTATAAGTAGGAGTACCTATATCACATTACATACACTGCCTGGGTGACCTCTTGTGAGCTTATGATTTCAAAATTCATATTTCCATCCCAGATATTTTCATGAGATCTAGACCTATCATCCATATGCCTGTATACTGCTATCCACAGATCTACCCAAAACAACTTGTCCAAAATAATATACATCATGACTGCTAAATGTCCTTATTCTCCTATTTTCTTAAGTAAATAACAAGACTACCCTTTCAATTGCTAAAGTCAGAAATTCAAGTTTCATTTTTATTCTATTCTTTTTCTCATCCTCCATATCTGGACATTGACTATTCTTGTTAGTTGTACATTTGAACTGTCTTTTAAGTCTCTGAACTTCTTTCCATCCCCAGTTTAGAAAGGAATTTTCTTTTTCTTACATAGTAGCTACAAGCTGTTTAGAATTATATTTCTAAAATTTAAATATAATCATGTAACTCCTTCCATCAGAAAAACTTCCATTAATGACTTTTCCTTTCAAAGTCCTGCTCAACTCTCTAGCTTCATCCTCTGCATCACTATTACGCACCTGCCACCACCAGCCCCAAGCTTTGTTGGTTTCAATCATGGTCATGGAAACTTTACACATGTTTTCCATCCTATATATAACACTTACAATCCTGTTCCCCCTACCCATCTAGCCACCCACTATAGCAATTTTGGTCACTTCTCTGACCTCCAATTAAACTTCACTTCTTCCAGGAAAATTTCCTTAGACTGTAACATCCAGGTGACATAGCCATCGCAAGCAAACTTCTAGTATACTAATTATCCCTCAGATTGGTACTTACATGCCACATTGCGATTTCTCGTCTTTTTGGTGAATTCTACAAATTTACAAGCTTTGTGAGAGTAGGCAATGTGTTACTTTTGTTTAGAATTGTATCTTCAATGCAGAATCTTTTCAACAGCACATATACCATACATATTTTTGAATAAATAAATGAATGGCCCTCTCATTTTTTGCCAATGAGAAAATTAAGTCTCTGAGAGCAAACCGAAGACACCACATTATATGGACTTTTGTCTGCCAGCAGGTTGAAACTTCATTTGGCTAGAGTTCCTTTGAATGTAAAGTTTTGCACTGAAGAACTTTGGAGTACAGACATTATTAAACTCTGATGACGTGTGAGATCGGGTCCTGTTCCTTAGTCTGTTTTTCAGGTTCCTAACACTTTGAATACAGAGTCAGGGGAGAAGATAAAGAATGTTTATACTTAAATTTTTTTTAATGTCATTAAATAAGTTGTTTTCTTTATTATTAAAACAATTAAATGTGGGGATTTAAAACTTTATATTTCTGGTGAATATTTTGATGTCTAAATGAACTCTTCATCTGTTCTTTGAAACAAATATCTCTGTTATATTTGCTGCAATAGCTGCTTCTCGACAACAAAAATAAATAGAAAATGGAATATTTGTTCAATTCTGTTGATTTTCTTAATCATTGACCCTCAACACAATTTGTCCACTAGAATTTGAACCCCTGGTGGACCAGAACTCTGTTTTATTTATTTTTGTAGCTCTGGCACTTGTCATAGTATCTAGCAAAACGAAGATAGTACATGTTAGGTATGTACATAATTTTAAAACTGCTCAATTCATTGTGAGAACAGTGAGTAAAAAAAAATACATCCATTCTTTTTCAATCTTTATATGATTCAAATCTACTTTCTAGATATACTATGCATGTGAAGGCCAGTCAACTTTCTCTCCTGAAAAAAGGAAAGATGCCACTAAGAATTAAAGATAGATATTTCCCTGTTGGCAAATATATTCTGTACATAAAACTTATTATTTGTTTTTCTTCTCCAGAAGAAACATCATCAAAACCATAAACTCAGAGGTTGCCCAGTTTGCATTTTATTACTGTGGAGAAGATGTCTATTCACACAACTGCCAGTTGCTTTATTTTTGATAAAGCATCTGTAATTATTTTTAATTTGAATATAAATTCCCTTTGTTGAAAGAAAACACTTAACCTTAGTTATGTTAGAAAGGAAAACAGCATAAAAACTGGCTATATACGTATTTAAAATCACACACATAAAAATACTAATTAAGATAAAACATACTATAGTCTCTATAATAAACACAAATTAATAATCCAATCAGGAATGTGAGCACCTTCAGAAAATTATGACATGAATCACGTAATATCACAAAAAAATTAAGTTCAGGAAAATGACGTGGACTTTAGTTAATGGCCTAGTTAATTTTGACACCTTTGACGAATTTTTTCCGACTACATAAAACAAAATCTTCATCTGTTAATAGAGCAGATTAAAAAAAAAAAAGTTCTGTATTTTGTAGTTCCTCAAACAATCAATATGTGGAAGGATTTATTTAAAAGCTGTCAACCAACAGAAGAAACTAGAGAATACAAACAAAATTGCCCTGACTATTCTTTGAGTAAGATTCTGAGATAAAGACAGACATAAGGTATTTCTTCTAGCTTTTTAGGGATTTAAAAATGGAAAATTTATTTACCATTGTAATGGATTGTGTTGTAATCAATGCTGTGAGGTACTGTCCAGATTCCCTTCAGGACTAGCCATTTATTCTTGCAGCTGATAGCTAACAGCTCTCAGCTGAGTCCCTCTTTAGGAATGGCTTTTGTTGGGACTATATCAAATTCATATCTTCCCTGTACCCGGTCCTATGTTCTTCACACCCCACTCTCCACAGAGCTGATCCTGAGGGTATCCCTAATTAACATTTGCACACAAATCTTCGATTCAGAATCTGCTTCCTAGAGAACCTAAGATAGATATTCAAACAACAACAACAACAACAACATAGGCTGTGTGTTTACAAGGGCAATACAATTGATTGAAAATGAGAACTCTATCTTAACCTCCTTTGTCTGAAACACCTTGGAAGGTACATAGTCATCTGGAGATGGGTGTGTTTCACTGATCTGACCAGGTATTTTTTATATAGGGAAAGCATGCACCCAAGTACATGCATACACAATGTGTCTCATGCCTCTCACTGTCCATCTTAAGAAGGTTGTCACTTCCTTATTTCTTCCAGTCCCTTATACTTGCCATTTATTTTGCCACAGCCGAACATACTCAAAATTTACATAAATAAAAACAAAAATAAAACTAAATTATATGTCAACTGACTCTGTTTTAGACACAAACATGTGGAATCAGACTTTCCTGATTGCCCAAAGCAATCATTTTCCAAACTTACTTGGGTTATAAGAAACTAGGACACTTTCAAAAAATATGGAGATTATGATTCAGTCACTCTGGGTAGTTTGATAGAGTTTCAATATGTTTCCAGGTAGATACAATAATCAGGTAAACATGAGAAAACGATAGCCAAGAGAGAAACTAATAACCTAAAATCCTGCAGCCTAGTGCATCTCAAACTTTAAGTACATACAAGTCAATGAGTGTCTTGTTAAAAAGCATATTTTGACTCATTAGTTCTGGGCTAGGGCCTGAGATTCTGAATTTCAAGCAAGCTTCCAGGTGATAACTGATTGTCCATGTAACACTGAGTAGTAAAATTATAGCCCATCCAGAACACCTAGAAGAGAGAGCATTTCACACGTGTATTTTAGGTCTTTTGGGAAAATGGAGCCTTCAAAGATTTGGGGGGTTTACATAAGAGCAAGCTCACGTTCTGCATTCCCTTTGTTATCTATCTATCTATCTATCTATCTATCATCTATCTATCTATCTACCTATCTATGCATTTTGCAATTGGTATCTGCAAAAGGTACAGAAGGGATATTGCTTTTAGCCCACATGAACATCAAACTATGCTTTGGTTTGATGACCATCACTATTTCCACATGTTAGAGATGTCTGTGACTCTCACTCCTTAACTAAAGCTTCCCTACTCGAACTCCCAGTGTTGACCTCCAGTAGTTTCAAATTGATCATCTGCTTTTCATTTCCTCAGTTCAGCTTGATGAACGGATTTTTAAGGGACTCGGAAAACGTCTTCTAGAAAAAGGTTTATGTGACGTGTTCTTGAGTGACTTGCAGTGTAAAACTAGTCAATAGATTTGTTTACTGTATGTTTCCATTTAAAGGAAAAATGACTTTTATGACCAGAATAGAATTGGTAGCTCAAGGTTGATGATGAGAATTAAATGAGTGTTTTGAAAGTTCATTTATCACCCATATTTCCTTTCAGTTCTGCTTTATTGTCTGGTCTTTTTACTTTGGGTGGCCTCAAGGGTGTAACAGTTGTGTTTTAGACAGTCATGCCCCTTATGTAGAAAATGGATTTTGTACCTATCCATATATGTACGTGTGTGTGTGTGTATTTTTTCTGTCTTTCCTGATTAAAGCACTATGCTGTCACTGCTACAAAGTCTTTATTCTTGGGACTATCTGGGGATAAACCTAACCCAAATATAATTAAATTAAGTTAAATAACAACTAAGGTGTCAGATAACTTTAGTCAAGATCTCCTTAGAATAGAGGAGGCTTTGTCATAGAAACCTAAGTCCTGCCGGAACTTCCTTGCACTTAGTTTTGATTCTGATTTGAATTGAGTGATATTTTCTTCAAACCTTCATGAAGATCGCTGATCTTTTTCTCTAATCTCAAGCCAATGATTAGTATTCTTTTTTTGTTATGTTAATCACCATACATTACATCATTAGTTTTCGATGAAGTGTTCCATGATTCATTGTTTGTGTATAACACCCAGTGCTCCATGCAGTACGTGCCCTCTTTAATACCCATCACCAGGCTAACCCATCCCCCCACCCCCCTCCCCTCTAGAACCCTCAGTTTGTTTTTCAGAGTCCATAGTCTCTCATGGTTCTTCTCCCCCTCCGATATCCCCCCTTCATTCTTCCCTTCCTACTATCTTCTTCTTTTTTTTTTTTTTTGACATATAATGTATTATTTGTTTCAGAGCTACAGGTCTGTGATTCAACAGTCTTACACAATTCACAGTGCTCACCATAGCACATACTCTCCCCAATGTCTATCACCCAGCCACCGCATCGTAGGCTTTCTCCTATGGTTAATTCTTCTTCTTTTACTTTTTTCTTTTCTTTTTTTGGACACAGATTTGCAAAATGAATTTCCTGCAAAGACATTCCTGTATCATTAAATAATTTTCAAAAGTCTTACATTACAAGGTTTCTTTTTCATTTGTGTTAATTTGTAAGAAATATAAAATATTTTCAAAGTCCAGATAATTTGATTTGTTCATTTTCATAGTCTGGAGTTTTCCTTTGTGTGTGAGAACTAGATTAGCACTCGTTATTGGGTGCTATTGTTAATTACTACAAATCTCCCGCATATCTTGGATAATTTATCTGAACTATGGAAGGGTAACTCAGAGTCTAAATCAGAACTGGTCACTGAACTATTTGAAGCAAAGATATGCATTAATATTGCAGAGAATTTACAAGGTCATTTCTATGAACTCTTCTCTCCCTTTCTTGGAACATCAGGGGTTCTAGGTAAAACAGGAAAATAAAACAAACACATTTTGTCTTCCACAGTTCCCGGATCCTTTTAAGTAGATTTTATTCCCTATGTATGCCTTCTTTTACTCATTGCCTCTCAAACTTTAATGTGCTTCAGAATCACCTGGAGGGCTTGTTAAAAGACAGATTGCTGGGACCAACACCCAGAGTTTTTAATTCAGTAGGTCTGGGGCAGGGCCAAAGAATGTATATTTCTAAAAAATTCCCATTGATGCTGATGCTGATTCTACTGGTCCAGAGAGCCCATTTTGAAGACCATTGTGCCTACTTGTTTTTGCATTTCTCCTTTACAGTTTCTGGAGTTTCTTTTCCCACATCAAATATTTAAGAAAGAACAAAAATAAACTACCTATACATGCAACAATATTAGCAAACTCCAAAAATGTTATGCTGTTAAAGAAGACAGACATTAAAAGGTATGCACTGTATGGTTCAGTTTATATCTACAGTTCAAGAACAGGCAAAGCTAATGCAAGATGATCTGAATCAGAAGAGTGGTTATCCCTAAAAGTACAAGAAGAATAACTGGAAAGAACATGGAAGAATGTTCTGAAGTGATGTAAATGTTCTATATCTTGGTTTGGGTAATAGCAACATGGTGTGCATTTGTTAGAACTCAGCCAATTATACACCAAAGATATGTAATATTTTATACATGTAAATTATACCTCAATGAATAAAAAAAATGATTACCAAAAATAAAAAAAATAGCTGTTCATAGAAAAAAATCTGTTAAGCCAATTTAGACTAAAATTAAGAGGATAGACTTAATATGGCTTCCTCTCAAGAGCATTTGAATGTTAATAGATTAACAACCAGAAGAAAAAAAAAGATCCTTTTAATAGTGGATTTTCAGGTATTTGCTAGACTCTGGGGATCGACTATTGTGGAAGCAGGGAAGATTCCTGAGACTGCTCTCAGCACTATTTCTCTATTTGCTGACTGGATTACCTATACATCTTGGAATTTTACTTTTTTGTTTCCTCAGGATGGGTAAGCATTCATGTGAGGACTTTCTTACCTTCCAAAGTAATGTAGCACTCTCCCCAACCCAAAAAAGTCTTTATCACATGATCACATTGTATAGCATCATTCCATTCCAAAATTATCTTGTTTATTCATGCTTCCTTGGGGATTTTTCATTCCACTCAAGCATAATATAACCTCCACAGTAATAGGTAATATGTCTGTTTTGTTTGCATTGTATCACCAGCACCAAAAATAGTTTACCTTTTCAGTTTCTAAATGTCTATAAAGTCAAAAACATATCTAGGTTAAGAGAAGTTCAACCCTCCCCCAGAAAATTTCCAAAGGCTATACACACATGTATTTTCACCTTGGAAACTTGGAAAAACATACTCATGGCTCATGAGTAATGCTGTGGGCAGAAAACAGCACAAAGACACCTCCTGGCTAACTCTAGATAATAGCAGAAAGTAAATGGACTGCTCAGAGGATGGCTTCTTAAATTTCCTTTTCCAGAGCTGCTATCTAAAAGATAAAGTGTCATACAAATTATATTGTGACTGTGGGTCTCAAAGTTTAAAAATCCTGGTTCTAGGTTTTGCTGCTAACATCTCGTATAACCTTGAACCAATATGACCCTTAAAATGGTATTAACTATCTCTATCCCACCATTGACTATATAGAGCTATTCTGTGCAATAATACTTTAAAAAAATCAAAACATTTTATTTGAATGTGAAGTATTATTTCTATTTTTATTAATATTAAATAAGATTATTATAAGAGTGATGGTGATTATAGTATTACAGAATTACAAGAACTACAAGGAGTATTACAAGCATAATTTAAAAGTAAAATCTTTTAAACTTTGGAAGTATATTTTTTCCATGTAAATACTAAAGTTCTCAAATAATGTGATCATAAACTTTGTGGAGAGAACTTAAGAATTATCTAAAAATTTCTTTATTATAACAAAAAATTCTTTATTATACAAATAAGAAAAATTAAGCCCAGAAAAATTAAGTTGAGTTACTCTAGATATCACTACTATTTATTTACAAGATTGAGACTGGAATCCAGAGATCTCTTTACCCCCAACTCAAGGAGTAAAAATGACCCAAAATGTAAAAAAAAAAAAAAAAAAAAAAAAAATTCTACTTATTTTGTGTCTTTAAGGACTAGTGTTTTAAATATTAAGTTCCAGGCCATGAATATCCCAGCATGATACTATTCTTCTAGAGTAATTTGCCATTGACTGTGGGTTTAAAAAAATCAGTGAAAAATATGAAGGTACCTAGTGGAAAGTGGATTGTGCAGACATTCTTATATAAGTGAAAACATTTTGTTTATAGCTTAGTCTTTGGGTTCTTAGAATTTTCCTTTTAAAAGGGCAAAAACCATTTGTGCTATCAGTTAAACCTTTTTAAAATTGTTGTTGTTTTTCAGAAAGAGAAAATGCTTTGGGGAATCCATTTAGTAAAGTTGAGTCTTTTGAAAAATGTTTCTGTCATCACTGTGGACTATTTGGTTCACCTGTTAATTCCCAAGAACATGTACTTAGTAAAAGGACTCTGCCCCAGGCAATCCCTCATAATGCTGGAACCAAATCAATAGAATGGATGGGATGCATATAAATGTTTTGTCACCTTCCCAATACCAGAGAGCTCAAATTGCTGAACATTTCATTCCCTTTCGTGGCTGAGAAATGTGTGTTCCTTATTATAAAAGGTTTAGGGATGGCATACTGTGTAATGGCTCAGATGAGTGAAAACAAATTTAAATATAAGCAATGCACTGGCTTATACTTTGTATGTTGTAAATACTCTTAGAAACAGTATGAGGCCTTATTAAGTTTGAACCTCAGGTCTTTCAACTTCCCTGAGAAAAGAGAACAAATGGTAAATGCATGAGAAAATAAGTAACTAACCTCTGTGATTTCCCACTTCAGCTCAAGCCCAGATATTTTTGTCAATTGTTAATTACAGTCATATTTCTCCAAAGCATTTTCTTTTTTTAAGGAGGAAAAAAAAAAGGAAGAGAAGCATCTCAATGAGAAAGGCTAAACCATGCAGTGTAGGTACATACTTTTCTGGGTGGGAGGAGCTTTCTGGGATGAAGATAATTGGTAGGGCTGCCTCCTGGATCAGAGAGATCAGGGTGTTTAGCTGGAGTGGGTGAAAGAAGAAATCGGACTGAGACAAGTTAAGAGGTAGGACTAGATCCAGATTCAAAGGAGAAAATGGCAAGAACTCTGGCTCAAGAGTGGGGAAGCCTCAGAGGAAAGATGAGAGGAAAGTATGGTGGGATGTGAATATGTTCATTCAGCCCAGAACACATGCTCAGTATTGCATGCAGTGCTGATACTGCATGCAGTCTCCCCTTTGTTTCCAGATTCATACTCACATCTGATGGTGTACACATGCCCAGTGCCTCTATCATTGTAGAACTTTTCATTATGCCTCATAGGTCTAGCAGAGTCCTGGGTTGACAGCACGAAGGAAACATAGCGTTTTTATATGAGGAGGAATTAAGGCACAGAGAAGTAAATTAACTGATTTAAGATCACACGAGTGAATTACTAACAAGATTTGCATTAGGACCAGTGTCCCAACTCGTCATCTTGCACCATTTCTGGAATTGTTGCATTGGATGTGACTTAGAGGTCATTTAGGCTAGTCTTCCATCTTCTGGCCCACCTTCCCTTGGAAGCTAAGATCCTGAGCTAGCATCGCATCCACCCATTTCAGCTTTGTCCTGATTCCTTTCAGGATGAGTGGTAGTGCCTATCAAGAATATTAAACAGATGGTTTTGCTGAGCATGAAACCCTGGGCTTCTCTGAAATGCCCTGAAATGTCAGTTACTGTTTTGATTGCTTTCTTATTTTTCTGTACAGACACTTGTTGACAGGAAACTCTGTGGCTACCATTCATTGCATTTAAGTAATCAAACAACCACAAACTGTCACTGTCACTTTCATTTCCTGTCATCATTTATTTTCTTTAGCTGCTCCCAGTTTATCATGAAGCTGGATGTCCCCTGTGTCTGTCTGTGTATCAGGAAGGAAAGAGTGTAGGTGTGTGCAGGTGCTGGAAAAAGACATGAGAAGGAAGCCATGAATGCTTACAACCCAGCTTCTGGCTTTCAGTGTATGTCATTCACCTGCGGTTTTAGAAACATTTCTTTTGTTTCTAGGATCAAATGGAAATCCTAGCCTTATTGCTGCTGGATTTTCTTAATCCTCCCACAGTAGTTAAAGACTATCTCTAGCTTTACTTTTTTTGTGGTAGCTTGCACAGTAGTGATGCAAGGCAGGCTTACCTGCTTCCATCAGCAGCGACAGGAGAAAGCTTCATGACGGTGAGAATTGAATTTGGTTGTCCTTCACAAGGACCTTTCTCCCAGCTGTTTCTATATAAATGTATGTCTCTATAGCTTGGAAGACTATCAGGAAACAGGTGTTTTTCTAACAGCCAGGATGTATCAAAGGAAGGAGAAGGTACAGCAGTATGTGAAAATCAGGTGGTCCACGGTTGAATACTTTGTACACAATAACTAATCACTCAAAGCTTATATCTATTTATAATGAATCTATAATTATAAGCCAGGTGGCTGTGGTTAGGAGACTGTGGGGGTTTTTAAACAGGTTACTTGACTCACCATCACAGCTTCAGAGACAAGGACACCTGGATGGAGCAGTACGTGCCTGCCCATCAACAGCACAAACGTGCTCTGCCCAAGCCTCTCTCTGCGATGTCTTCTAAATCTGCACACGCAAAAGTTGTCATCTACAGATCACCGCCTCCATTTGCAAATATAACAGCCAGAAAATCTTACATGAGATGCTATGGGCTTTGATCCAGAAGTTTTGCTGGTTTTCCTGATGAATCTTATGTTGAATTGATATAGATGGGGGTTTGCTAATACAGTATTTTGAAATCTAAAATGTCATCCTATCAGTTGACCCTATGGCTATAGATTTTTCATTTTTTTCCCCTTACCATTTAATTGAGAATCCATGAGGGATGGTTTTAATAGTGGGATCATGGCAATGGTATATTGTGAAAGTGAAGCTATTAGCAATTTGTCAAATGTGTATTGACTATCTCATAGGTAGTGACTGTGTTGGGGTCTGTGAGGGGTAGAAAGAAGGACGTACAGGAGACGGCCCCTGTACTTCTTCTTAACAGGGGAAACAAGACATGATAAAAAGATTTAAAATAATTGCTTATATTACATATTCCATCCCTGGCACAAACAATATTTGCTAAGCCAGTAAGACATGGGAAAATAACTATGCAAAAAATAGGTTACCTCTAAAGCTTCAGGAAGAAGGTGGGACTAGAAGCATGGACAGCAATTGCAGAAGTAAAAAGAAGGATAGTAAAGGGCATTTGGGTGTGCTGATTGTTTTAGTTTTCTTTTGCTGCAGGACAAATCACCACAAATTCAGCCACTTAAAACACCTACTTATTATCTCCCATTTCTGTAGGTCTGGCATCTGGCATGACTTGATGGGGATCCCTGGGCCACATCCCCCAAGGCTGCAAACAAGGTGTCATCCTGGCAGCATTAATATCTGTAGCTCAGTTTCCTCTACCAAAGGCATGGGGTTGTTGGCAGAATTTGTTTTCTGGCAGCTATGTCATTGAGGTCCCCGTTTTCTTGCTGTCTGTCGTCTAGGGGCCACTCTCCTCTTCTAGAAGCCCCTCTCAGTCCTTGCCACATGGACCCTCCATAGGCTCTCTCTCAGCCTGCCATCTGCTTTCTTCAAGGCCAGCAGGAGAATGTCTGCTGCTTTCAAACCTTCTTCAAGAAGGGCCTAGTCTCACTTGTAAAGGCTCACCGGACTAAATCAGATCCATCCAGGTTAATCTCCCTTTTAATTAACTCAAATGCAGCAGATTAGTCAGCCTGATTAGTATCAGGAGTGAAATCCAATCATATTCACAAATACTGCCCTGTTCAATGGGATGAGATCGCACAGCATGTGTACCTAGAGGTAAAAATGTATGGAAGGGTCTTAGAAATCTACCTACCACAGTGATGGAGACAATGTGTCATGAGGTGATTTTACATGGTGTGTTTGGAACATAGTTATTAGATCCTTCCAACTGTAAAAGTCAATTATGAAATAATTTTAGAACTGCAGGTTTACAAAAAAAAAAAAAAAGGAAATAAAGAAAGAAAAGAAAAGAAAACATTAAGGACAATAAATGCATCAAGTCCTTAAACCATTTTGAGGGCTTATATGTACTTAAGGCAGCATTTTAAATGAGGCAGTGAGGGGAGCCACCACCCAGAGGGCTTAACAATCTTGAGACATGTTGTCAACTCTGACTTTTTAAAGTCAGTGATAATGACTTAGAGCAGGGTTGGAAAATTGGGGCCCAAGGTCTACTTTTGTACAAGCCTCTAGCTGACAATTGTTTGTTCCACGGTGAAGGGTTGTGAAAAATTAAAAAAAAAAAAAAAGGAAAGAGAAATAGAAGAAGGAGAAGACAAAGAAGAAGAGGAGTGTGGGAAAGAAGCAGAGGAAGTGGAAGATGAGGAGAAGGAGGAGGACAAGGAAGAAGAAGGTATTGTACGTGGCCCTCAAAACCTAAAATGTTTACTATTTGGCTCCTCGCAGAGATAGAGTGCTATCTCCTGAGCCTAACTCTTAGGCAAGAAAACCAAAGGCAGTCTTCAAGTTGGAAATTTTAGAACACAGGGGCTAAAGAAATCACATCAAAGTTTAAAGAAATCATATCAAAGTTTATATTAAAAGGCTAAGGAATCCTCTGTCCCACCTCGAACTAAAGCACCCAGAAGGGCTCCCAGAAAGAGTGTGGGGGGTGGGAGGATGTAAGAATTCTCACTTCCCTGCTTAGAGTTTAATTGCCCCAAGTGCCAGTCTGGAGCTCAGTGTGTCACTCAGTCACTGTTTCAGCTCTGCTTACAAAACTGTGGTCCAAAATAATAACTGACATTATTTTGATCTGAAAATTTTTTTTTAAAGATTTTATTTATTTATTTGACAGAGAGAGACAGTGAGAGAGGGAACACAAGCTGGCAGAGTGGGAGAGGGAGAAGCAGGCTCCCTTTTGAACAGAGAGCCTGATGCGGGGCTCGATCCCAGGACTCTGGGATCATGACCTGAACCGAAGGCAGACGCTTAACGACTGAGCCACCCAGGCGCCCCTTGATCTGAAATTTTTATACTAATTGTTTTATTGTGTTTATATTTTCATTTATTGTATTTAGCATTTACTGGGTATTCTTTATCTGAATATGCATGTTTTCCCTCTTTTGAGAAATTCTTTTCTAATAGTGTTTCGATCATTTTAATTAATCTGTTTTCTTTATTCCTCTTTTCAGTATCTCCACTTACTGATGCACCTGAATGTATCTTCGATGTAGTGGATCTTCTCACATATATTCCCTTCTTCTGGTTTGTTTTGTTTTTTTTTCTTTTCCTTTTATGTTTTTTTCTTTCTTTCTTTCTTTCTTTCTTTCTTTTTTTTTTTTTTTGTCATTTTGCCCTTTGGAAGATTTCCTCAAATTTATTTTCAAGTATTCTGTGGAACCATTTATATTAACAACTATACATGTCATTTTATTATTCTCTGATTATTTCCTTTTTTATAACACCCTGTTTTTGTTTTATGATGCAGAGTCTTCTAAAATTTCTCTGAGTACAGTAATAAACCTTTTGCTAAATTTCTCTTCTGTTTCCTAGACTTTTCTTTGTTCAGAAGTGTTTCTTTGTATGTTTATCTTTGGTTTTCACTTTAATCTTGAAAGTTTTTATCAAATGAATGTCCTCTTAGACTTTCTCTTCTAGTGGATTCATTTTCTTATTATCCCTTTACAGCATTTTACTTATTCTAAGCAGGGAGACATGGTAAACATGGGTAGCCAATCTGCTTTCTTTAACTAGAAGCCAAAATTTTGCTTTGGTGAATATTTTGATTTTTTTTTTTTTAAACAATGTCATTTCATTGTCCTCTACCTGTCATGACTTCTGGAAAAGCAGACTACAAAATTCTTATGTTTGGTACTCTATATGTAATATGATTTTTTTCTCCAGCCACTTTCTCTCTCTCTCTCTCTGACTGTTTGAGCTTAATATGTCTAGATTTGGGGGGTTTGGTGTCCTTTAGATATTTCTGTGCTTCTTGGATATGTGGTTAGTCAATTTGATATGATTTCACAGTTCTTGGAGGCTGTGTTCTGTTTCCTTTAAAAAAAAAAGGCATTCTTCGTCTCTATCACTGCTTATCATTTCTCGTATTTTTGTTTAATTCCCTCTCATGGTTTCCATGTCAGAGCTGAAAGGATCAATTTTGTATTTCATGTTGTCACATTTTCCCATTACAATGTTAACATTAATCAGAGTCATTTTAAATTCTCTGTCCATTGTAATATCTGCATCATTTCTGAGTCTACTTCTGATGACTGCTTTGTCTCTTGTGTTTGTTTAAATTATTATTATGATAAAACACTTAACATGAGATCCTCCCTCTTAACAAAGCTTTAAGTATATAATACAGTATTGTTAACTAAGGCACATTGTTATAGAGCAGATCTCTATAACTCATTTACCTTGCATTAATAAAGCTTTACACCCTTTGAACAACTCCCATTTCTCCATCCCCCCTAACCCCTGGCAACCACCATTCTACTATCTCTATGAATTTGACTACTTTAGATATTTCATATAAATGGAAATATGCAGTGACTAGCTTCTATGACTGCTTTATTTCACTTAGCATCATGTTCTCCAGGTTTCTCCATGTTGTCTCCCATGGCGGGATTTCCTTATTTTTTTAAGGCTGCATAATATTCCATTGTTTGTATACACCATATTTTCTTTATACATTCATTCATTTATGGACATTTAGGTTGTTTTTAGCTATTGTGAATAATGCTACAATAAACATGGGAGTGCTTCTTTTTTTTTTTTTTTTTTTGGATATATACCCAGAAATAGGATTGCAGGATCATGTGGTAATCCAATTGTTAATTATTTGAAGAACCACCATACTGTTTTCCATAGTGGCTACATTGTTTATATTCTCACTAGTAATGCATAAAGATTCCAATTGCTCCACATCCTCCCCAACATTTGTTATCTTTTTTTATTTTTTATTTTTCTTTTTTTCTCTTTTCTTTCTTTCTTTCTTTCTTTCTTTCTTTCTTTCTTTCTTTCTTTCTTTCTTTCTTTCTTTCTTTCTTTCTTTCTTTCTTTCTTTCTTTTTTTCTTTCTATTATAGCCATCCTAACAGATGTGAGGTGATAGCTCATTGTGGTTTTGGATTTCCACTTCCCTGATGATTAATGATGTGGAGCATATTTTCATATACCTTTTGGTCATTTGTATATATTCTTTGTATTTCCAACTATTCAAGTCCTTTGACCATTTTTAATTGGGTTCTTTGGGGGGTTTTTTGTTATGGAAGAGTTTAGGGATTTTTTTTGTTTTTCTCTCCTGCTCTTTTCATATATTTTGAATTTTTTTTGAAGCCAGACATCTTATGTAAGACAGTAGAGATGGAAATAGTAGGTCATATGCTTGAAAGTGAACCCATCTTTTTTCTTATAGGCCTTGCATGAGGGAACTGAGTTAATCTAATTAGAAGTGGAGCTGGGTTTGAGTTTTGTAGTTGGTATGCTTACCCTCAGGACACCAAAGGCTCAAAATACTCTAGCAATATGTTGTGTTTATGGTGGAGGCTGGTGTGTCAAAATGTTTTCCTTTTTTTGCTTTCACTGCCTACCATCAGCTTTTTGTTATCTCTATTCTGAACATCAAAGAAGGTCTGACTCTTGTGAGTTACCTATGAAGTGACAAGTTAGCTTGGCAGTGGAGTGTGAGGGAGTGTTCTTTGTTATTCTGGTGAAGCATCAGTGTTGGGCATTGTATGGTTGTGTCTCATGGATATTGTCTTTTCAGCATTTCCTTTCTTCCCTAAAGCTGTTGTTCTGAGCCCATCCTGTATTCCTACTTCCTCTCCCAGGATATAGCTTTTCTTCCTGTTCCCTTTGCCTAGTTTCAGTGAGTTTTCATAACTGCCCTAAAGGTGAAAGTGTTATTGCCTTTTCTCCTGTAGAGTAAGGCATTTGTTCCACTGGGGGCATGGGGAAAAGGATCCCAATAGAGTTTGATGCCCCTTTCATACTGACTGCTACTTCTCCCCGCAAATCTGTATCACGAGAGGGACTTTCTCAGATCTCTCCCAGTATTTTCTTTTTTTTTTTTTTAAGATTTTATTTATTTATTTGACAGAGAGAGACACAGCAGAGAGGGAACATAAGCAGGGAGAGTGGGAGAGGGAGAAGCAGGCTCCCCGTGGAGCAGGGAGCCTGATGCGGGGCTCGATCCCAGGACCCTGGATCATGACTTGAGCTGAAGGCAGACGCTTAATGACTGAGCCACCCAGGCGCCCCACTCTCCCAGTATTTTCTGTAAGCATCCAGTGGGGTTCCTGGAGAAAGAACTTGCAAGAAAATGCAACTTTGAGGCTCTGGAGACTTCATCCTCTCACCAGTGCATTCTTAGTCCCCACCAATCACCTTCACTGACCTTTTCCTTAGGGGTCTGGCTCTATCTTGCCCTTGTAAGCCAGTGTTCACATCTTATCTCTCTCTGCAGGCACTTATCTCTCAGACTTGGGCTAGTTGGTTACCCTTGAACCTCAGCATTTCAATAGGTTTAAGGGAAAAAAAATGAATTTGCTTATTTTGTCATTGTAAGGTTGTACATGTTGTCCTTTCTAGGTCTCTCCAGTCCTAAGTAGAAACTACACCTATGTTTAGATTCTTCAAATTTTCATTGCACTTATATATATGACATCTCTGTGTTAGACCCAATACCTACATAAAACAACTTATGTTATATTTTCCAAGGTATATTTATTATCATACTTTCCCCTTAGAAGAATTCAGTCAGATAAGAAATATCATTTCCATTTCAGAGATTAGAAAACAGTGGCATAGAAATATATCCAATATAACAGAGTGACTTAAGAATAATGTCAGGATTTGAACTAATATCTGTTCTCCTCTTGTCCAACATGCTTGTATTTTCACAACCATGATTTAATTTCTCCTTTTTATAAAGTCAGAGCCCTATTGGTTCTCCAGCCACCTTCACCAAAACTATTACTTATGAGCACTCATTTCAGGCATTTGGTACTTCCAGCATTTTAAACAAATTTCAGTATAAAAGAGTTATTTAGAAGCATGAGTTAAAACTTAACCAAGAAAATCCCTATTCTCTTGTTATGATCAAGATTATTACTGCCTTTAAATGGATTGAGAGTCAAGAGGATTTATTATAAAATGCATACGCTAAATGACAGTTCTCGTTCACCTTCAGCTTTTGAGGCAACAATTTAGTTGTAACAAGGACATAAAGAACCTTAAAATATTAAGTAATAAAATATTACTGAAACATGCAATTGTGCTACGCTTTTTCCTTTATAATTTAAACCTCTTCACATTTATTTCCTTTGTTTGGAAACCTTACTAATGTCATAAATATACTTCATAATAATAAAATATGTATTATACAAGCTGTGATTTTAGTAAATATTTAGTGGACTAACTGCACTGAGTGTTCATTGACCTTGGTAGAGGCAAATTTGATCTTTCTGAAGCTTCTGATTTTTCTCTCAAGTATGTAGGAGAAAGAAATTGTATCTTTAAATGGTTTACTCTTTACATTATAAAATTTGCTTTTGTGCCTTTTTTGCTCTTAAATCTCTGAAGTTACAGTTCCCTCATGAGAGATGACACAACACGGTAAAAGATCTAGGTGGATCGGTAGTAAATTTGTGGGTATTTTTCTTTTTAATAAAGTCTTTGTAGGGCTTGTAAATGCCTTGGGCAACTTTTTCTTCTTCCTCACCCTTGTCATAAGGCCAGGTTATGAACAAAAAAGAACAAATATTCCTTATAAGATTAGTTCATGTGTGAATCAAGCAGTGTAGTTCAAGTAGCCTTTTTGTTAGAAAAAAAAAATAAAAACTCTTTTGTTTCTAGGTATCTTATATTTAAAAAAAATCAAGGCCCTTTTGAGGTTTATAAACTTCAGAATGTTATGAAACATGGGAAATTCAGGCACAGAATCTGGAACAAAGTTCACTGACGATGCCCTGGGACTTGATCATTTGCTACTCTTTCATGATGGTCTGAGAAGGCAGTCCACCAATTCAAAAATAAAAGTGTGTGCTAATATTGGCATTATGACATCTCTTCCAAAAGTGGCACTTTACAGAGCCAATGACATCTTAACATTTCTTATCTTTGGAAGAAGTTATGTGACTTTTTTTTCCATAGTCACAGCCATTTTGGTATATTGGTTTGTCCCCTTGCTCCAAATACTAACTTTTAGCATGGGTCAATCTAAAGAGATAGCTGTTGCATGTTCTCTTGATCATTTTGATGTCCGGAATATGGAAATTTGATTTAGGACTTCGCCTGTTTAGAAATTCTAATCCAGCACAATCTGGGACTTTTCACTGACCTTATAAAATAAATGGCTTACAAATAAAAATTGTGCATTTCTGCTGGTTTTCTGTATGTTCAGATTTTACTCACTGTGAATCGTAAGTTAAGACTGCTGTTTTA
Organism: Leptonychotes weddellii; assembly: GCF_054177405.1. NCBI lineage: Eukaryota > Metazoa > Chordata > Mammalia > Carnivora > Phocidae > Leptonychotes > Leptonychotes weddellii. The sequence goes on along the minus strand of NC_138371.1, from coordinate 77,060,770 downwards.
CTGTGGAATTAGCAGTTAAATATTGGAGTAGGTAAATGCAATGATCCGATCATACAAAATAAAGTTAACAGCCTTGGTCTCTATGCATCCATCCATGATGGTTGTAGTAACTCAGGTTCAGTGGTAATTTTCCTAGAAGGAACAAGTGGCTTTTAGAAGAAGCCATGATTTAGTGGCAAACAAGGAATGGTTGCTTAATAATGTTTGATCTCTCCCTAAACCATAAGTAACAGATTCACATGTTCATAGAGGCCTGGTAGATCATATAAATGAGTAAGGCTGGCTGAGGAGACTATGGCAACTAGAAGAGTACTTGCCCCGCCTAATGGGGCAGCTCATTTTTTTTTTTTTTTTAAGATTTTATTTATTTATTTGACAGAGAGAGACATAGCGAGAGCAGGAACACAAGCAGGGGGAGCGGGAGAGGGAGAAGCAGGCTTCCCGCCGAGCAGGGAGCCCGATGCGGGGCTCGATCCCAGGACCCCGGGATCATGACCTGAGCCGAAGGCAGACGCCCAACGACTGAGCCACCCAGGCGCCCCGCTCATTTTCAACTCCAACTGACTTGCCCGTATTGGAATGTAAGCTCATTTATATCTGAGTTTCTAGTTTTTAACAAAAGCCAGAAATCTAGATATTTTTTAAAAATCAGCTATTACCTCGTATCTAAACGTATGAAGCTAATTAATAATTATTAATAGAGTTTGTGGTCAGAAAAACCACAACAGCAAGGCCACGCTCACTCTCAGCTACCAGTAGCCATCGCACATGAATAGGCCACCTACTCCTTGTGTGCAGAGAGCAGAGCCATATCTCCAGTCCACTCTGCATCCACAGTGCAAATTGACTGACCCATGGTAGACCTTCCATAGTTACTGAGCGAATAAATAGTTTTTATAGCTGATTAAATGCACTCCATTTCTCCTAATCTTATACTTAAGAAGAATTCCAAAGTGAGACTGACCTAATGGTAAAGTAACAATGCATAGGTAAATTCAGTGATGCCATGGGCTTCATAAGTTTAGCACCAGAATTCTTTGCTTACATGAGGTATTAAAAAAAAAAAGTGACCTATGGTTAAAAAAATCTAGCCTGCAATCTTATTTCATTTGGCTCTCAGTATTTCAAAACATACAGTCCTATATAGAAGATTTTTTTTTTAAGATTTTTTAATTTATTTGACAGAGAGAAAGACAGCCAGAGAGGGAACACAAGCAGGGGGAGCAGGAGAGGGAGAAGCAGGCTTCCCGCGGAGCAGGGAGCCCGATGCGGGGCTCGATCACAGGACCCCGGGACCATGACCTGAGCCGAAGGCAGACGCTTAATGACTGAGCCACCCAGGCGCCCCTAGAAGATTTATAAACCAAAAACCTTCATATAAATTTTCAGATTTTATGATTTTCTTCAAAATAAACAGATGTGACATTATTGGGCCCACCTCCTCACAAGCAGTGTTGTTGGATCTGGGAAGTGACTTCTCTGAGACACATGCTTTTCAGTTAGCATACAACTACCATCACACTGAGGCTGAATGCCACTTGTCAGCAGCATGTGTGTGATCATTTTTCTTACAGTAGGAAAACATTTCTCTGAGTCTACATCTCTGCCAAAAGTGAGAAAAAAAAACAAAAACAGAAATACATTCACATATGGAAACTTATGTTCACAAATATTCATAGCACCTTGATTTGTAATAGCCCAAACTAGAAACAACCCTGATGTCCTTAAAGGAATGAATGGTTAAACAAACAATGGTACATCCACACTGTGGAATATTACTCAGCAATAAAAAGGAATGAAATTTTGACACACATGATAATGTGTACAAATTTCAAAGGATTTATACAAAGTGAAAAAAAGTCAATGTGTGTGACCACAATTTTACATACAGCATGATTCCATTTGTATATCATTCTTTTTTTTTTTTAAAGATTTTATTTGTTTATCTGACAGAGAGAGACAGTGAGAGAGGGAACACAAGCAGGGGGAGTGGGAGAGGGAGAAGCAGGCTTCCCGTGGAGCAGGTAGCCCGATGCGGGGCTTGATCCCAGGACCCTGAGATCATGACCTGAGCCGAAGGCTGATGCTTAACGACTGAGCCACCCAGCACCCCTGTATATCATTCTTGAAACCACAAAATTATAGAACTAGAAAGAAGGTCAATGGCTGCCTATAGTTAGAGACAAAGAAGGGAAGGTGGAGTGCAGGATGGAAGTGAATGTAGCTATTAAAAAGGTAAAGAAGGATCCTATGGTGACAGAAGAGTTTCGATTCTTGACTATCTATGGTAGTAATACACAAATCTAAACATGGGATAAAATTGCATAAAGGTAAACAACACACTTACACACGTACATGTAAACTGGGAAAACGTACCTAAGAATGGAAGTTAGCTTCAATGTCAATTTTCTGGTTGTGATATTATGCTATAGACTTGCAGGTTGTTATCATTGGGGGAAACTGAGTAAAGCATACCTGAGATCTCTCTGGATTATGTCAAACATATGCACCCGAATCAACAAATATCTCAAAAATTTTTAATTAGAGAAAGTTGGAAAAACAAACAGTCTAAACATTCCTAAATTGTCTAATAGATGGCTATACAATTAGCCCATAACATGCCCCCTTTACCCAACTATGTTACTTGCCTGGTCCTTGAGGATTTTGAGGGTGTAGCTCCTAACTTACACTGCTATTCTTTTTTTTTTTTAAAGATTTTATTTATTTATCTGAGAGAGAATGGGAGACAGAAAGCATGAGAGGGGGAGGATCAGAGGGAGAAGCAGACTCCCTGCCAAGCAGGGAGCCCGATGCGGGACTCGATCCCGGGACTCCAGGATCATGACCCGAGCCGAAGGCAGTCGCTTAACCAACTGAGCCACCCAGGCGCCCTACACTGCTATTCTTGCATCCCAGAATGGATCTCTTCAAAGGGAATGCTGTGGATTTGAAGCTGGAAACAGAACAGAATCAAGAGGCAAAAAACAGTGGTCAAAACTGAGCTCAAAAAAAGAGGGACCTTGAAATTTCTCCAGAGAAATGCTTTTGAAGTTTTCTAATGACAAAAAGATTAGCAAAGCCAGAGCACACAATAATATTGCTAACTAATGTTATTCCCTTTGCCAGTGCATTTCCGTCCAAAGAGTACAGTGGGCCCACACATTCTCTGCTGTTTCTTGTCTCCCATGTGAGCTGGGAGAATAACTTGCAAGGTAAAATCTGGTTTTGCTTTACCCAGCTACATCATAATAGAACATATTCCTTAGGTATCCTATGACCTACTCAGATATCATTGCTCTATAATTAGCAAATATAATAAGCAAGGTGGTTGTCCAAACAATGAAGGATGGTATAGAGGATTGGTAAAAATTGTCAAAGGGTCGATTTTGATCCATGGTCTTAATTTGTAATGACTTTATGAAGATGCCATACAATTGAATATAATGCTAATTTGAAGGAGAAAAATAATTATCCTCTAAAAGTTGATCAAATGCAACGTGAAAACCTGGACCCTACTCTCTATATGTGTTCCACTCCCTTTGCTTACTGAGTCCAGGAGAAAGAGCAGGTAAGTAGGAATGTGACATGCTTTCCATGTCTCAGGTCTGCCTCCCTGCGTCAGGGAGGTGTAGGCTTCCAAAGTCTCGGCATTAAAAAGGCCTGACTTCAGAGCTCTGGGGGAGGTGACAAATCTCTATTTGTTTATAGTCTTTAGCTCTAATTACATAATTACATTGGAAGGAGGACTGACTTCTGAGGAAAAGCAACAAAGCAAACAAGGTAAAATTGTAACAGGTCAGTCCAGCCATTATCTCTTTAGCCCTCGTGTGAGTGTGTGTGTGTGTGTGTGTGTGTGTATGCGCGCACGTGCCTGCACGCATTCACACGCCAGCTCATGGTATTAACAGATAAAGGCAGTCAGGGGTGTGTGCAAGCCTATCATTTTACCTTTAGTGCACTGTAGCACCCTGATTATCTCATTGAAATTGGAAGGTAAATGGGATGTTGTAGAAACAGAGACTTTGCATGGCAGGCAATAGAGCAGACCTAATTAGCCTCAAGTACCTGTAATCCTAGGAGATGTACCTCGAGATAAAAGCTAGGGAAAGTCCCTCAGGTATGACTAATAGGTCCCCAGCTAGGTTGGCTCTGGATCAGGTGTAGTATGTCAGCTGTGCTGAATGCATCCTATTGATCCAAGAGAGTCTGCACTTTCTGCCACAAATTGAATTCAAATTGCTTACAAGGGAAAGGCATTTGGCTTACCTGATTCATATTTCAAAATAATTTTCTTCAATAGTAGTTTGGTAGTGGATTGTAGAGTCTTTTTTAAAGCCCATTTTTAAAAATATATTCTCTCAAATGTTGTATATGATTTTCTTCAAAAACATTTTGTAAGTGCTATGAACAAGTATATCATAGATACATTTTATATTTCAAGAAAATGGAGAAGAGTTTACTTAAAGATTATGGCCCCTGCCTGCTAGGTAATATTTTATAACAAGAAATTTTGTTACTTACTTAAAAGAAAAGATGGATTTTTTTCTGTTTATTAATTAATTATGACTTAAATAATTGGAAATATAGAAAATATAACCACAAGATTTTAACCTGACAGTAATCTACGATAGTGTTTTTCAAACACTATTAAAATAAAGGCTTCCTAAGCATTATTCTGATCAGATACTCGGGGCATCTCATTCATTCTAATAGTTGTTGAACATCTACTATGTCCAGGCACTGTTCTAGGAACTGGAGAGGCATAAGTGAACAAAGCAGAACATACTCAACTTAAAGAGATAGACAATATACAATTAACAAAATAAGTAAAATTTTCAGTAATGTTATCAGGTAAAAGTGCTAAGGAAAATAATAGAAGCAGTATAACATCAGTATAACAGTACCAAAAGAGTTAGTGGCAATTTTACTTTATTTTTTTAAAGATTTACTTATTGGGGAGACTGGCTGGCTCAGTCGTTAAGCGTCTGCCTTCAGCTCAGGTCATGATCCCAGGGTCCTGGGGTCGAGCCCCACATGAGGCTTCTTGCTCATTGGGGAGTCTGCTTCTCCCTCTCCCTCTGCTGCTCCCCCTTTCTCTCTCTCTCTGTCAAATAAATAAATAAAATCTTAAAAATAAAAGATATATTTATTTATTTGAGAGAGAGAGAGAGAGAAGGGGCAGAGGAAGACAGAGAATCCTGGAGCAGACACCCCGCTGAGTGGAGAGACTGACATGGGGCTCGATCCCAGGACCCCGAGATCATGACCTGAGCTGAAATCAAGAGTCAGATGCCTAATCAACTGAGCCACTCAGGTGTCCCAGTTAGTGGCAATTTTAAATGGGGTAATCCGGCTCAGCCTATTTCAGAAAATTGTATTTGAATAGAGACTTCAATGAGCGGAAGGAGATATCTATGTGGATTTCTGGGGAATACTACACATATATTACAGTACTTCATAATATAGTAAACACTCAACTTGTATACATTATTACATGTTTATTCTTGGTTTATCTAAGTACTTCTGGATCATGATTCAGTGAGAAAAACCAAGTTTGCCATCCTCACATATAAAGAAGGGCAATAAAGATAAATGTAAAACTACTCGAAAGTTTACAGTAAGATAGGATGTTGTTGCCGTTTAGCTAATAGTATGGGTTAAAAGAGAAAGCAAGCCAGCGTTTTCATAGCACAGTTTTCCCATTTCTAAGTCTTAAGCTGGGGTTGAGAAGTTAAGTTGGCAAGATAACCAATGGTGTGCCAGAACTCGTATGTACCAACTCTTGAGAGTCATTTGTGGACATCTCTTTCCGATTCTCCATTGGCGGATATCACTTTGGTAGATTGAAATCAGCCATGAGTGGGTGTACTCAAACCACAGAAGTGGAACACTGTCAATCTGCCTTCCCCAACCCAAGAACTGCTTGGTATACATTTATCAGCACACCACTGAATATAACTGACTGAGTCCATTTTCCAGGTTCGACTTAGTGTTTTGTTCTTAAAAAGTGTGCCATCTTTCTCAAGAATCCTTCACTAATAGTCCTATTAGATCAGTTGCCAGAGTTGTTCCAAATCAACATTTTTTTTTCCGATTCAAATAAATTTGCCTCTCAGTGGTCGGTTTTATTCCTAGTCAGCATGACCAGAAGCAGAACTGCCTCTGATTATCTAAAGGTAGAGCAAAACACTTTTTGTGTTATTCATTTTAAGTGGAGGCTTGATTTATAGTTAGGAATTCTGTTCTCCCTGGAAAATAAATGTAATACTAAATGGAGGTAAAAGTGCTATATTGTAGGAAAAAAATATTCTGATCAAAACCCACAAATTATGAAAGTGGGACAAACTGTAAAATAAACAATGCAGCTTACCAAGAGGACTCAATATTTTCCAGATTACATGTGAGACCTACGAATACCAAAATAATTGCAAAAACACTAATTTGAGGGGCTGAATTGACTACTTCAACTACTTTACCTTTGGCTCAGCAATTCAGAGTTAACAACTAATTAATAGGATAGCTTTTTTTGTCATCAAAAAGTACATCTGTTTTCCAGTCTTCTTTTAGGATTTAGAAGACATTTTTGAACTGGGGCATGTAATAAATCTGAGAACTTCTCTAATTCTTGGGATTTTATGTTGTGGTATTTTATCTTCTTTAATGAAGATTTGCCATTAAATCAAAAATGTTTCTAAGCTGCAAAGTTGAAATACTGTTAGGCTTATTAATATAATACACCTATAGGGGCTCAAAACTGGACCAGATTTGTTTGAGGGAATGCAAGATACAAACTAGACAGCTGCTTTTTTCTCACTCATTTCACTCTATTACTGGTTAACTTAGTGGAAAAATGTAAATTTTCCAGGGATTTTAGGTTGAAGGTATCTCAGCCAATGGAGATGTGTGCTTGACTTGAGGTCTAATTTAACTCCCGTGTAGTATTGATCAACATAGACCACCAGGGACACTAACAATCTTCTTTTGCCAAAGGTAGACAATGGTATAAGAGTAAAGTATAATAAATGCCCCTGTCCAGTCCCATGTCGATATCCAGCTGCCTTTTGTGTGTTTGTGTGTGTGTGTGTGTGTGCGCACAATTTTGAGTGCATCAGTATTTCACGTTTATTGTAGTGTGATGAAACACCTTTCAGAATGGCCAGAGGGACACTCAGCAGTAAGCATTTAGGCAGTACAAATTGGAGTGAACAGGAGGGCAGTTAGCAGGGAATATTTCTGAGGTCAAAGTAGTGTGGGTAGAAGCTGAATCAGCTAAATGCAGAGTTAAGAGCTGCAGTACCTGCTGCAAAGTAAATATAGATTACCTTCTTGAAGACAAATTGATCCACTGGACGAGGATCTTTCAGAAAAAGAGACAAGTGCAAAAAAAATTAAGTAATTCACACCGACCAATTTTCTAACCCTTAATACTACAACCTTCCTATCTCCCTGTAACTTTCCACTTGACATCACTTCAGTCTAGAAGAATCTACTGAACAAGTAAATACCTATGCAAAACTCAAACTCCAACTTTAGCAGAAGCAGTTTTGAGAGACAAATTAATTCCTCCTCATTCAACTTATGATTCTATATAATCACTACATTAATTGTCATTTCTAGGTCTGAAGAGCATAGTAAGCACTAGTAAGTAATTGTTGTGATTATCACATCTGGAAAACTTATACATGGATAGGAAATCAGCCTAATGTACAAGCACCATTTTGAATTAATTCAGCAAATATTTTTGAGCCTCTGCTATGCGCCTGCCTGCTCTTATATGTTTATTTAGAAAATTGCTGTCTTCAAGAGATCTCTTTCAAACTGATTAGTTCACTTTATTAAAACTGAGTAAATTTCAGTGGGGAGGGAGTAAGAGTGGGTGGGTAATGCCTTCATTTATTTAGTTAGCAAACATTTATTGAACAAATTCTCCAAGCAAGGCTCAATGGCAGATGATGGCAGATCAGCCTCAAATTCGTAGTTCCTTTCCTCAAGGAACTCAGTTCCTTTGGGAAAGATAAAAGATTAAAAAACACAAATAAAGGGCGCCTGGGTGGCTCAGTTGGTTAAGCGACTGCCTTCAGCTCAGGTCATGATCCTGGAGTCCCTGGATCGAGTCCCGCATTGGGCTCTCTGCTCGGCAGGGAGTCTGCTTCGTCCTCTGACCCTATCCCCTCTCATGTGTTCTCTCTCTCTCATTCTCTCTCTCTCAAATAAATAAATAAAATCTTTAAAAAAAACACACACACAAATAAAGTATGGTAGGTGATACAAAAAGAATCTCAAAAAGGAAGTGAGGTGCCAAATTACCCAAAATGGCAGGTGGAAAAAGATCAGAGACTTTTTTTTTTTTTTTTGTAGAAGACATTATAAAATGCAAAGGACCTGGCAGAGGTACAATGGAGAAGAGAGGGTGGAGGATGGCGTACGGAGGGGGAGCATTCAGAACAAGCAGCGGCGCATATGATGGATGGGCAGGGGTCATTCGGGGACATAGAAAAAGTCTGGTATGGCTTCATGCAACCTAACATAAACACCCGTTACTGGGGGTGGTTTCTGGGAGCACATAAAAGAGTAGTATAACAAGCTGAAATTCCTATTGGAAGCTGAAAGTTATATAAAATTATTAATAACAAGTTAATGAGATGATTCCCTGTCCTGAGTAAGATTAAGATGTAACATCAAATTGTGGTAATTGAGATGATTAAAAGAAGAAATCAGCTTCAGCTGGACAACTTTCAGGTAGTTTCTTCTGAAACTACTAGAAATATGAAAGTTCCGTTGCATTTCAAAGAACAAAAAAATCACATCAGTGAAGTTTAAATAGACTGAATTGAGAAACAATTTTTCGGGCTATTCTAAAATATAATTATGAATTTTGCTAATGAAATTTTCTCATTTTAGGTTAATTCATTCTAAGTGACATTTTTAAGGTACCAATTATCATTGGGTACTGAGGGTCCCCTGTGTGTAATTGGATATGCCAAGGGAATTGGAAGAATAGATCAGAGAATCCTTTAAGTTTTGCAAACCTAAACACTGGGGAGATCCAAAGAGCATCGAGGAAGGTGCAGAATTTCTTCTTCAAACAGTACAGATTCAGCTAAAGCTATGCAACTTACCAAGTGTGGAGACAAACTTCTAACAATCTATAGGTTACACTTAGAAGAGAGTAACCATTTTGGTTAAATAGACAAAAATGGCAACAATTTTCTCATTCACCTTAAACTGATTGCTCTTCTCAGTTTTAGGCTAATTACCCTTGTTTCTGAGCCGATAGGGTACAAGTCTGATACACCAGTCATAGAGGGTAAGCTCCCTTCTGAAATTGGCCAGCCACACCCCACCACCTGCCATTATCAATGGCCAAGTGTATTCTTATGGAACTCTGTCCTAGGCACTGCTCAATAATGCTCAAATGGGGAAAAAAAATTAAGAGAACCACTGAGGTTTACACACAGTCCTGGATGTCCTTCCTGACCTGAAAGATAGAACCTGTATTTCACAATTAACCAAAGCCTAAAGAATTTGGAATTGTTTCCTTGGGGAAAAGAGCATGCTTAATATTATAACCAATGTAGAGGTTAAGCAATTTTAAAGTTTTATATATCATAAGCTCATATTTTCAATTACACAGAAGTATGTAAATAAATAAATCGAAGTTGGAAATGATTACATCAGTAAAACGTGTGGATAGAAGGGGCTGAAATACCAACAGAGATCACTTTTTTTTAAGTAGAATCCTCAAATTTGTAAGCTTGTAACTATGCTACACAAACATAGCATCTGAAATATTCCTGTCAATTCTCTATAACATTAACATTGTACTGATTTGTGGAGAAATGTGACGATAATAAAGTTTGCTGCTGTCTCTTGGGAGGAAAAGAGAGGGGAAGAGAGAAAGAGAAACAGACAGAGAGGACAATGTCTTCAGTAATGAAGAGATAGCAATTCACTTTATGTCAATGGAAAAGTACCTGGTTCTAAGTTCCATTACTAAGCAAAATACCAGGAGAGTTTGTTACGTGCTTTTAAAATAAAATAAAATAAAATTATATTTCTATGTATGTAATCACATCTGTGAATACATTAGGGGGATAGAGTTACTAGTATATGTTTCCAAGTGTTTTCCATTATATTCCAACTACAATTTTCTGAACACTAATTTACAGCTATACTTCAAGTTTGCTCCTGCTACACTGAAATAAGTACTGTATATATTTCAGGAATTCTGTACAAAATTATATATTTGGTAGAGGAGTGACTGCTGGTTCAGCAAACATTGCATAGCTCATTGTGTTCACAGTGGGGCCACAGGATTTCTGCACAGAAGGCACACGAAGGAGGGGAGTGCATACACATCAATATTTTAAAGCCAAATCCTTGAATTCCCCATCAACCATTTCACATGCTGATTGCGGAAGCTCCAGAATCCCATCTCATTGTGTGTAGGAAGAGAAAAGTCCATTTTAGAGATGAATTGACTGAGATCATGATAAATAAAAATCACTTATTAAGATCACATCAAATCAGGGGCATAGAGACAAAGAGAAGGTAGCTCCGGGCCTATTGATTTAATTCACTTCCACTCGGCCCTCTCCGCAACTGTCAGAGGTAGAGAGTCTCCTAGCTGCTAGCTGGAAGGCATTGACTGAGATTGCATGAGACAATACAACCATCACACCTCTGAGCACAACATCCTTCACCTTTGGGGCCAGGGATGCTCCTTGCTTCCCACTCTCTTTTCTTTGCTCCAGGCAAAGGCTAAGGAAAGAAAAGCCGATTGCTTATAAGGCTTTGTAGTTCACAGTTCTCTAACGTATCCGGGGCATCTGTGTGCACTGATAGAAAGTATTTTCAGTTCAATCACTTTGAAAGCCTGGATAATAGAGGAGCAGGAGGATTGTAGCATGGATAACAAAGTTGTTGCTGTTGTAGGTTTGTTTGTTTGTTTTTTCCTTTTTATCAACAGGAAGCTCAGTTAGCAATTGCACCAAGCACTGATTTTGCTGGCCTGTTTGTAGGCACTACAGGGGTCTTTTTAGCTATGCAACGCAGACATGTGCTGAACAGCCTTTGATTTCTTTCTTACAAGTTTGTTTCACAGGATAGGCCATTGCCAGCGTGAGTTGCTCTGGTCATTATATAAGATCCATATCGTCGCTTTGTATTTAAAAATCACCTGTTCCCACCCTGGCCTTTCTCATCTCCTGGAAATTCTTGGACATCTCTTGGCTGCTCCCCATCCAGGTGGGGCTTCTCATTGAGAGCTTGTGTGAAACATCATTGAGAGCTTGTGTGAAAACATCATAGCCAGCAAACGATGCCCGAGGGCATCGGCCCTCACTGCTGCTTGGGCATGCTGCGGAGCCCTCTCCCTCGTCCTTGTCCCTGTCCCCAGGACGGCCTTATGGTCAGAACAGGCCCCCTCGTGTAAACTTTCCACAGAAGGCTGTGAAACAACTTTTCAAAACCCGTGTCTCGTTTATTTTCTTCTTTTTTTCCTCCTGGTTTGATGTCAGTCATCAATCGAGCAGGAGACAACTCATTTCATTTCTGTGACACACCATGATGGACTTGTGTTGCAACCCTGACTTATTTTGAGAACTTCAATTTCTCAAGCTGAAAGCTTGAATGTCCCATGGTTGGAAGAGCTATTGATCCGAGGTAGATGGACGGCTCAAGAGGAATGGATACATTCCTTACGGCACTTTCCCTCTCCTCTGCCTTTCCTGGCTGCTATAGAATGTAGTCTTACTCAGAGTTTGCTGTCATCTACAAACTTTGATTCTGGCCTCTGGAATATATTCCATTTTTACACCATTTTTTTTTTTCACTGTAGGCTTTCTCCTCGTGAAGCATTGCTCCATTTCATTCCAGATGAATTGTCTATTAACTGAGGAGTTAGTTATTTTTGGTCCCTTTTACAACTTGCTGTAGAAAATGTAGGCGCTGACGGTAAGTGATGCTTCCAATGAGCCTTCCTCGTGATGTTAGAAAGAAATAATGTACAGTATTACTCTCAAATATAAAATGCTAATACAGAAGTAAAAACAAGGAATTGAATCTATTATTTAAAATCTGTGAATAACCCAATACAAGTATTAAAAATTGTAATTTTTTAAAAATCTGATTTATAAAATTTCTTGTGGAAATAATTAGTTCCGAATGCTCTCTGTGATGGGAGGAGATGGCTACACCCTGTCTGGAATTCTAGAGACTTAAACTACCCTCCCTAACATTCCTTTCTCCAATTAAAAAATACATTAATTTAGAGGCAGAAAATAGTATGAGGGTCCGGATAGATCTCTACCCCCCACGACCGTAAGAATTTTCCTTGACAGAGTTCATGAAAATATACCTTATTTTTATTTAAATTTTTCCCTAATATTTATTGCAATGATTAATAAGTGCTAAGATCTGTGAAGGCACTTTAGATACATTTGCTCATCTAGTCTTCAGAGGACCTCTATAAAGTATATCATGTTGTTACATACATCTTAGAGGCCAAGCCACTGGAATCCATAACTTGCTCTAGCTCCACAAATAACAAGAGTAAAGCAACTATTGGAATCAAGTCTGTCTCACTTCAGAACATGCTCATCCATAAGGAAACAGAATTCATCTCAGAAAGACTTTCCTAATGGGTTAATCTACATACTGTGGCCAAGTTTAAAGGAACAACAAAGATAGGGAGGGACCCAGAGATTAGCAAGAATGCAAGTCACTAGCATCCCTGGGGCTAACAGGGCAAGAGAAGTAAAGACTACAGCATAGTAAGAGCTGAAGCTAACACCAGAGACATCCTGAAAGATCTACACAAGGGACAAAAGAATGGAACCAAGATCTCTCTATTTTTCCACCCTCTGATCTTCTGCCTTTGTTCCCCATTGGCTTCAATGTACTAGAAACCAGGGGACAAGAGAACCCGTGTGGTACAATCTTTAGGAATCAGCATTTCAAATCTCAAAGCAGGGCAGAGGGGCAGAGAATAAGGGATGGGGCAGGGGGCAGGGCAACAAAGAAGCACACACACTAACCAACTGGCTATCTGGACAGCGAGAATATCCCAACTTTCAAATGGCAGCTCAGTCTTTGCCTGCCATGGCCTATTCTTTTTTTTTTTTTTTTAAGATTTTATTTATTTATTTGACAGAGAGAGACACAGCGAGAGAGGGAACATAAGCAGGGGGAGTGGGGGAGGGAGAAGCAGGCTTCCCGCTGAGCAGGGAGCCCGATGTGGGACTTGATCCCAGGATCCTGGGATCATGACCTGAGCCAAAGGCAGACGCTTAACGACTGAGCCAGCCAGGCACCTCTGCCATGGCCTATTCTAAGAAGTAACTAACTTTGCAAAGAAAAGGCAGTGTCCATAAAGCATCTGACAAGTGACATAAAAAAACCAAAATGATTTTTTTATGCATTCTTCCCAGTTTTACAGGGTACCTTTTATTTCTTCATATAAATGAACTGAGTACAAAATGACCTATTTTCTTTAGTGTTTAATTTAAAATAGTCCTAAAATCTTAGGTTTTTAAAAAATATTTAAAATATGTTTAAAAAGTAAAAACTATGAAATATAGCCCTAGCATTATTACTTGAACTTAATTCACCTATTAAAATACAGGCATGGAAACTTTTTGTTATTTCTTTATCCTTCTTTACAAACTAGTAACTTGCAACTTCCTTTTCATTGATCATCTTTTAAAATATTTCCATACCCTTAATTTAGTCACTGGCATCTTTAATACTACTAATTAACAATAATCAAATTAGGCAGGGATGAAGAACAATCACAGAATGTGTTAACCTGCCATGAGCAACCATTCACAATCACATCCCAGTCCTCAGTTCCACATTCATCCTTTAAGATCTTCGCTCAGCCGATGTGTCAGACAGTCTGGGCTCCCTCTGTGGCATAGAGTTCATGTGATGTGCATTCTGTGCTTTTGCTCCCCTTGATTGCTCCAGCTTGAATGCCAGTTCCGCAGTTCGGAGCTGCTTTGCAACTAGTTTTCCTGTAAATAGTCTCCATGTCGCCCCCGCTACTGCTTGGGTTACCTTAATAAAAAAACCAAATATAATTATACTGTTTGTTCTCCTAATAGACTCCGCTGACTGTCAAATGCCCACAGGATAAAAAATCTGAGCTTCTTAACTTGTCAAATAACGAATTTGCAGTCTAGTTTCAACCCACTCCTCCAGCCTCCTCTTTTCCAGTTTTGAATCTCATGCAATCTGTGCCCATCCAAAGAAGACCATGGACTGCTATTGTCCTCTGCCTTTGTTCATGAAGTTCCTGGAGGTCTCTTCTGTTCCTTTTCCATTTGGCAAACTTCATCTATCCATCCATCCATGCATCCATCCATCCAATTTCCTATTAATTTATTTATTCATCCAACTTAATAATTGCTCTAGACTCTATTTTGGGTCAGGTAATCTGCTAGGAGCTGGAAATTCAATGGTGAGAAGAAACAGACTAGCCTTTGCCAGCATGAGTTTTGGTCTACTGGTGAGATAGACGTTTATCGAACAACTTCACATGTGTAATAGCAAACAAAGGTAAACGTTGTTATAAGAAACAAACAGCATGGGATGCCTGGTGGCTCAGCCGGTTAAGCGTCTGCCTTCGGCTCAGGTCATGATCCCAGAGTCCTGGGATCGAGCCCCTCATCGGGCTCCCTGCTCAGCAGGGAGCCTGCTTCTCCCTCTGCACTTCCCCCTGCTTGTGCGCTCTCTCTCTCTGTCAAATAAATAAATAAATAAATAAATAAATAAATAAATAAATAAAATTAAAAAAAAGAAAAGAAATAAACAGCGTTCCATTAGAAGCTTAATAAGGCAGTCTACCTTTGACTGGTGGTAGTAGTGAGGAGGGGCCCATTAAGGGAAGTGATGCTTAAGCTGAGATATGAAGATGAGGAGAGTACTTGGCTAAAATGGGAAGGGGAAAGAAAAAAAGTAGAGAAAATACATATACAAAAGCTTTGGAGTTGAGGAGAACTTGACATTTTTGAGAAAAACAGAAAACAAAACAAAAAACAAAGAGGGTAATTATTATTATTATTATTATTATTATTATTATTATTATTATTATTTTAGAGTAGAGATACCCAGTAGGAAAGAGTGTAAGACTTGATAATATTTGTTCTTCCAATCTTGAGAGTACAATATATTGCCATTTATTTGTGGCTTCTTCAATTTCTTTCATTAATGCCTTACAGTTTTTGATATAAAGGTCTTTCATCCCCTTGGTTGAATATATTCCTAGTTTTTCATATTTTGTATGGCTAAATTCTTAATTATATAAAATCTGTGTTATCTGTGATAACAGATCTCTTGAGAGACTGGCATTTCTGAAAATACTCAGGATTAAACTTCAGTTTAAACATGATTAACCATAGGGTGAAAAGTTTTTGTTTTTTTTTAAAGACTTTATATGAGAGAGAGAGAGTGAACATGAGTGGGGGAGGGGCAAAGGGAGAGGAAGAAGCAGACTCTCCGCTGAACTGGGAGCCTGAAGCTGGGCTGGGTCCCAGGACTCTGAGATCATGACCTGAACAGAAGTCAGATGCTTAACTGACTGAGCCATCCAGGCTTCCCTAGGGTTAAAAGTTTGAAAGAAGCTTTTTTTTTTTTTTTTTTTTTTTAAGATGGAAGATTTACAATGAAAATATTTCTATAAAATATAAAATATTTCTATAAAATAGATCCAGAAGAAAAATAAAATACTACCTACAAATTCTACTTAATAAAAAGTAGAGAGCTTTAGACAAACGTTCCAAATGACAGGTGTTTCTGTTTCTTTTCAAAAGTATGGTTTGTTTCGAATTATAAGAAGTTAACGGTGATGGGAAAGCAATAATGTGTGTGGACATAAAAGAGCAGAGATAAAAAACTATCAACCTGAAATTACCTCTAAATCACTTGGCTAAGAGACTTAATAAGATGCTACTGAATATCCAAACTGTACTCTTCAGAGTTTATTTTTTTTTAAGTTTATGAAGTTTTCAGAAACCATAGTTAAGTTTGTCAAAGTTCTAATATTTTTTATTTCTCTTCTGTAGCCCAAAACTATATCCATGATGTATTAACTTCAATCTCTCCTTCCTAGTAGTACAAAAGATTCTGACCCTTTTTCTATCCAAGTAATTCACTTTGTATTCAAATATGCATCTTTAGAATTGACCTCTCTACAGACAATTTCCTTAAATACTACTTTTCAATTGCCTTATGATACCACTTTTCAATTGCCTTATGATAATTCATGTATGAAATGACATTCAATTGTTAAATATAATTCTTAGTCAACCATAATTGTTGACTAATTTGCATATAGCTCACCCAATGTGCAAGATGATAATACTTGTGATTATGCTGTATTTCTTCTGAGGAACATTTTAAAAAATGTTATAGTTTTCAACTGAGGACCTCAAGTCCTATCACCTTGGTCATTCATTTGAAGACCAAAGGAGCCAAAGTAAGCGCCTACTGATATCTTACCTCCCCTATGATAGGATCATTGTTTTATATCATTTTTACTATGGGTAGTATTTTAATTTACAAATCAGCTTGCATTTGTCATTTCATTTGCATTTTAATTTGTATTCCTTTTTTTTAAAGTGGGAAGCAAATCAACAACTTCAAGTTCTATTGATGTGATTGACAATATAGGAAGATCCTGTTTTTATTTAGTGCCCATCTGTTTTCAGATTGTTAAGAATCAGATTAATTGAATCTTCATATGATTCCTTAGATGTACATAAGGGGCAAGTTGTCTTTAAGTTTGATTTAAAGAACTGATTGGTTTCACTTTCTTGTTCAAGGCGAAAGAGAAGTAGAGTGAAAGAGACATGAAGAGTCAGAGAAAGAATCCAGTGTCTCTATCACCAATATAGAATGCTATGGATTGGGCATGGAATATTCACGACTGAGCAAAAAGTCAGAGGGAAGGCACTCAAGAGGGAATAAACAAGAAACTATTTTCATGAGAAATTAAGAACTGTTAACTCGATTTGAAAAGAGAAAAGTGGTAAATATGCATTTTGATTTACTAACTAGCATAATGTCCTACTTTTTGGGTTTCTATAACTGTCTAAACGGCCAGAACATTGCATACTTTGCATTTCTGATACCCAGATGGATACTACTCCCTCCTCTCTGTAACAGAATTGGTTTCAGTAATAATTACAGAACAATCAGCAATAATCATCATTTCCTTCATTCATCTTTAGTTTTGGAACAATTGGCCTTTAAAGAAAATGTATGTTGATTAAACCAATGTACTTATCCTGGTTGTGATAGTATACAGCTTTGTAAGATGTTATCTTTAGGGGTACTTGGTGAAGGATACATGGGATCTTGCTGTATTATTTCTTATAGCATAAGGCCATTGCTTTGTACAATCAGCATGTTGACATTAATGTAATGGATCAGTGTGGTATTTGAAGAAATAACCAGGATGTCCAAATCTCATCAGACTGTATTAAGAAAGAGGTAAGAGAACTAATTTATCCCTGAGGTAAAACTATAAATGAATATTTTTGTCATATGAATGTCAACTGTTTCTGATCCTCCTTTTTGATTGAGGTTGAAAAGAATACATTTACCAGATAAAAGGTCTCATGCCAGGAACCTGAGGCTTTATTAATCTTCTCTAGTAATGATACTACATCCATCTCAGTAGATGTGAGGGATTCCTACTTGGTTGAGCCTGATGTTGTTTGTAGTTATTCTCTAGTTTCTACAGGAGTCAGAATAGAAAATTAAGTGAGAATGTGATAGGACCACCACACCTACATCTTTTCAGTCTTTAGTTTGGTTCTAATCTCTACCATCCCCCACTCCTTTATCCTGGAGATGCCATATTGGTTTTGAATTACTATCTTGATCAGAAGTGGGAGGCAATTTCAGAGGTTTCCAGTTAGTCCTCCCCACAGGAAAGAATTCAAAATGAGATTTTTTTTTTTAATTGCCAAGTGTATCAATTCTGATTATAATGGGGAAAAGACCATTGGGGCCCATTGTGAGCTGAACTTTAGCCAGGACTCCATTTATTACTTGGCCCCCATAAGCCTCCACTCAAACAGGGAGAGCTATGATAACATTTGTTTCTCTAGGTACTGATGTCAACTCAGACACTGTGTCTAATAATTCTCCTAATGTGTGGTATTCATTCCCTTTGCCCAGTGTACATTCATCCATAAAAGAACTGGGAGGGATCATCACTGTATCTTCATTCCAGTAGGTTTCCTAGGACTACCACTTAGGGCAGGGGGTTTTGGATCTGAAAATTGGTGCAGATCTAGAAACTGAACAGGGATTATGACTTGTGACTTTTTATTGGGATGGTCACCCTCACACTCCTCAGACTCCTACTTTTCTAATTGTTTGCTTAACAACATTAAGCAGCAAGCATGTTGGCTACTGTCTTGGCAATTTTGGCCCTAGGAACACCATGCTCTATTAAACACCTTCACAACTCCTTGCAGACCTTGGCTGTACCGCCTACCTTATTAAATGTTATGGTAGTTGTGGTCTCTAGACCCCTGAAAGTTAAGCACAGCCACCTGGCCTCTCTCATTATGGTATCTCATCAAACCTATGAATATTAATGAGTCCATCTCTATGACTGCCTATGACAGCCCTGGCTTGTGGAAAAGAGCCACCAATGAAATTCTGGTGGCCCTCTCACCAGCACATTCCTGCCAACCTTGGTTAATGATCTGTCCTCCTGTGGAACATAGTTCTCTGATTGGTTTTCTGGCCTCATATAATATACCTATTCCCACTGGACCAATTCATTCAGACTCTTCCCTTCTTCCTCTACCATCTCTTAGGATAGCTTAGGCATTTCTATTTCACTCATCACCGGCCATCACTTTTTCCAGACTTCTAAAAGCTACTCTAGCATAGAGTTTCCCCCATTATTTGAGGTCCTTACCATGGTATTAAATCCCATATCCTGAGACAGGACTCCATTTATCCATCCCTAAAATATTGAAGTTATGCTTATCAAGTTGCCCCTTTAACTAAACATCCTCAAAATCCAATCCCAGTGTTATTCCTCTGGCTCCTGTCAGAATGTACTAGCGAATTTTTGCAACTCCTTCAGTGTATGTATGTTTCTTCCCTCCCTTCTGAGGCTTAGAACTTTCCAGGGATGGTATTTAACCCCAGTTTCTATCTAGCAGCCAGAAGAGGAAGTGGAAATAGCTCTGGAGGGGAGTACCATTTGCCTTGCTGTGGAGGGGCTTTATAAAGTTTTCCAGCATGTGGTAAGTGCTAACTATGAGTAGGGAAGTATGGACAATTTCTGCAAATTCTGACGTTTCCAGGAGATCTCAAAAGCCAACATCATTAGGGTATCCATCTAGCTGTACCTATTCCATTTTTTTGTGTTGCCAGGTTTTCCCAACCATGGAGTCAACTTTAGCGTAGCAGATCTACTTTGGCTAAGTATTTATACATCCTTAGGGTCCTGCATCTCTAAATATTAGATTTTCTGTATCTGCTCTTCTACTTAGTCTTTACTTGTTGACAGTGCTCAGTTTCTTATTATCCTTCTGCCGGCCATCAATAGAACTTAGTAGAAAGAAGCCAACTATGTTATTTTTATAGGCATTGTTTCCTAATAACCTTCAAGTACCTGAATTATCACACGTATGACAGCTTTCGCTTCCACTGGGATGCCTTTCCAGGTCACCTCAGGTAAAGTCTTCAGCAACTGGACTATTACCATTTACCATGTACATTCAGAAGCAAGTCCTCTTTGCCAGCCAGGTAGTGGGTGAGCACATTGTAGAACCCCATTATAGTGTCTTTCCTTAGAACATTCTCAGCACCACTTCTATGCTCTGTCATGATAGCAATCACGGAAGCAATCATAGGCAGAATAAACAGAACTTGAAGGTGGCTGGGCTAGGATATGAACAACTACAACCATTAGCAGGCTTTTAACCTAAATGGACAGAGACATTCCAGAGGGCAGCAAGAATACCACCTGGATAAGATTTCTTAATATGCTGATTCAATGGGTGCTTTGGTTGCAGAAAAACAGTTTTACATAAAAATAGGATACATAAAAAAGGAACATCTTTTGAAACAGATAGTTAAAAAAATTATCATCATTGGGTGGAAAATTACAAACAGTTGACTTCTTTAGTCTTAGTATATGATTTAGTCTATTTTAAATTACTTATGATAAGAAAAGGAGACATTATAGGGATGACTGTATAGTCATTGTTTAATGGCATGATTCTGGAATTCTAGTCAAAGAAATAAGACAAGAAAAAATATAAGTTTTGAAAATGAAATAAAATATCTCATTTAACATAATTATCCACTAAAACAGCTTCAAAATGATCAATGGGAAATCAATTCAAACTAAATTCAGTTTAAAAATGCTTTAAACCTATAAATATTCCCCAACACATTTTTTAAAAATCATAAGGATAATTTGAAAAATTGCATATATATGTATATGTTTCTGAGTGGATAATTTCAATATTATAACTATGGGCATTTTTCAAATTAAGTTGTACATTCTATGTAATTCAAACATATTCTAATATGGTACTTTTATAACTTGACAAAATTATTTGGAAATTCATCTTAAAAATAAGTGAACAAAAACAGCATATTGAAAATAAAAATAATGAGGACATTTCTATCCCTACATTTATAACATATCATAAAGCCACAGTAACTTAAAAAGTATGGTCTTATTTCTAATATAGACATATAGGTTAATAGATAAGACTATAAACCAATTTAATGAATTTCTCATTTTGATTTTGTTGGTAAAGATGGCATTCCAAATCAGTGGGGAATATATGACATCAATAAATTGTCCAGTGAAACACAACTTAAGAGCAATGGGCTTTTGAGCAATTATTATTCAAAGGCTAATGTGTCTAAAATGACTAGCATGTTAAGAGTGTAATTAATATCCTTATTCTAAGAATGTCCTGTTTGCCAAGAACTGAGAGTATTCCTGGAATGTGTGGCTTTCAGATTTAAAACAGGGACAGTCCCAAATAAGCTAGAGCAATTTGGTCCTTTTAGATGACGCCAAAGTAGGGAATTGAGGGTCACCGTGTAAAGAACTGGTGGGCTAGTCTATGGGGCTATCAGTAGATACTCTCACAACTCCCTGCAAGAGTCCTGGGGTCAGAGGGTGAGTAGACAGTTAAATCAGGCAGGGCCTTGTGGGATGAGGAGAGAATACTGGAGTTTACTTCAAGTGTGAATGGCCCCCAGCGGGGGTTGTGAGGGGGGGAGTGACTCATGTGCTTCCATATGGTATAAAGAATTTTTCCAGCTGTCACAGATAGAATAGAGATGCTTCCGTCTTCCTAGACAACAGATTGGGAGGAACTGCACCAAAACATTTCTATGGTTATTTTTGAGTGGTGAGAATTTTGTTTTTCTTTTTAATATTACTTTTTTTGAGTTGAATTTACAGGCATTCACTACTATTTTAAATAAAACAATTATTTTTATTTAAAAAATAAGCTTTGTAATATGATTTGAAGAAAGAGGAAAAGAGAGGAAAGAGCACATTCTCATTCAATTAAATGTAAACTAATGAAACGTGACTTTTTATCAAAGTTTATAATTCACTTAAGTCCACTGAAGAAAGTGAAAAGACACCCTCCCTTATATACAATTTTCTCCTGGAGGACAAACTCCAGTCTTTGATCTGAAATTCAGATTTCATTCACCTGAATATAATGAAAAAGGACAATTTGGACTTAAAAACAGCAAAAAAATCAATTTGCCTATATCAGCAAAGAAATGGTTACTATATGGTTTTACTTCGAAGGTTTTGAAATACATCAATAATGCGGGGCTTAAAATTATATGTATTGTACATCTGGAATAACAAATTTAACTCTTCTTTACCTTGGACATTCACAAATTCTAAAGCTCTAATGTGGATAATAAAAGTAAACACAAGGGGCGCCTGGGTGGCTCAGTTGGTTAAGCGACTGCCTTCGGCTCAGGTCATGATCCTGGAGTCCCGGGATCGAGTCCCGCATCGGGCTCCCTGCTTGGCAGGGAGTCTGCTTCTCCCTCTGACCCTCCTCCCTCTCATGCTCTCTGTCTCTCATTCTCTCTCTCTCAAATAAATAAATAAAATCTTAAAAAAAAAAA